>NC_140613.1:39429410-39871910 GCF_057381915.1 Diplotaxodon limnothrissa | reverse complement strand
CAATGTATGATTGAAATCAATAACACACAACATTAAAACAATCACCATGAACTTCAGAGATTTTCCTGAGAGAGACCGAAAAGGAACCTTCTTTGCTGTTTGAGCTCCATATTTGTCAAACTTTGAGCACTCGGTCTGGAACACAGCCTTTATCAAAACTACGTTATAGAACATCATGGTAACAAAGAAATGCAGAAAGTATTGTCACTATGATTTCACTGAAGTTGATACTGTCCAGATAATATTGAACAGTATAATCTAGAAAAACAAAACAAAACAAGAGCCTTATCTCCACAATGGAGTTCACTCCAGCTGCTAGAAATTGTAACTAGAGCACCATATACACTCCTAAATATAGCCCCCAACAATTGCAGGCACATGTCCTGGTGTTGAGTAAGGAAATGACTCTTTTAATATTAGATCTGTGTGCTGCCATATGAATGTCACGGTGTCCTGAAGCTGAAAAGATTGCACTGATATACAAATGCATTGGTGATTTAGATATTTTTATGGACACAATGAAGTCAAAGTGGTAGTACCTTTTAAATATATATATACAATTTTTAGATTTTCACCCAGAAATGACATATTAGGGGTAATTTTTAGGTTCAGCATCTTGTCTGAGCATGGTTTTGCTTGCAAACTAAAGGAGCCAGGAATTAAAAGACAACCTTAAGATTGGTGGACAGCCTGCTATCCTGCCTGAGTCGTAGCTGCCATATAATATGATGAACTCTGCACAAGACAGAGTAGACAATTATGGTATACCTCGAGAGTGCAGGATAAATATTGCAATTGCAAGGTGATTGGCTGCATCGCAATACCACAACCTTTCTCTCACAAAAGCATCCATATAAAGAATTCCATCCATCAATCAATCCTTCCATTTATTTTTTCCGGTTATCCAATTCAGGGTCGCAGGGGGGCTGCAGCCTATCCCAGCTGTCCTAGGGCGAGTGGCAGGGTTCATGCTGGATAGAGGAGAGGAAGTTACATAATGAGATGTTTAGAAAAACGGTTTATCAAAAAAATATATTAAACAGAGATTATTAAGGAATCAGATGCAGAAAGTTTCCCACTAAAGTATTTAATTTTTCTCCTTTTTAGCCTTTCTGCCGTCTCAGGAGAAATGAATGTCCGAGTGCTCACATTAAGTCCGTGTGCATGTTTATCAAATCACTGCCTAAAGCCTTGCATTCGATCGCACATTTCACTGCTTCAGATGTGTAGAAGGGAGCTTGGTTTCACTTGTATTCTAATGCAGTGCTGTTGCTGTTTGTTTCTTTGGTTGAGAATCATACAGCCTCCGTAGGTGGAATGAAACCTGTGATTCATCAGATACCCTAGTGCAGGCAGGCTTAAAGGGAAAAAAAAAACACCTTAATGCATTCTATCATTGTGGTAATATTCCAGTAGCAATATAAAATAGCAAAAACAAACAACTTTGCACTGTGTTTAGGACCTTGGAGAATCCTTTTAAAAGGCTCCTGCTGGTCCCCACTTAAGAACCAGTGCACCCATGCAGGAGTACATCGCTCTGTAAAAAAGTTTATGTGCTTACAATAATAATTTGTTGATATAAATTGGCTCCCACAACATCTTTCAGACCTTATGAGACCTTATACCAGATAAGATTAATTGAACATTTGGTATCATCCATGTCTGTGGATGTCTGCTTTTGGTGGTGCTCAGTTGTTCCACAGTCAATGACGAGATGGAACACCTCCTAGTGCACTGACCCCTTTTCCATAAGGGAAATCAGCTTGGCTGATGTTATTAGGTCCTGTTGTTTCCACGGATTTCTCCTCACATTTTCTATTTACAGTATCACTTAGCCTGATCTCAGTCCCGCTCATTAGCCTTCATCAGGACACCTAATTAATGCATTGGGCTCACTTTTGTGCCATTTCTTAAAGTGGAGCTTTAAGAAATGTTTGGAACCCAAACCAGGACCTCTCCTTAAAGCAGCAGCTGAAAACAAATTGGAACTAACTGTGAAAACAAAGCTTTCTCTGGGGAAGTGAACAATGATATCCACGTCGTTTGCGTATCTCTGAAACACCAGTGGATTATTTCGGGATACTCCATCTGTGACCTTTCTTCTGCTTCATAAGTGACGTAAACGTCCGAGCTAAATCTAATGTCGCCTTTATTGTGAGTTGCTTTTCAGAAAAACGCATCAGCTAAATGCATGTATATAAATGTAAATGTCTGCACTCAGCCTGCGTGCTTTTCTAGTGCATTTGATACAGCTGTGTCCTTCAAACTGCAAGGACATGTGGAGTTATTGAGAATTCTTTTCAATGATTGATACATAATAGCTCTCTTTCAGATTTGCACCCTGTCTCACCTGGATGCACTGTGAACTTTTTTTCCCCACACAAGCCATATATGTGTTTTTTTTAAATGCCCGAGTCAGACTGTGGAAGCATCTGAAAATAAAGTTATTCATAAATACACAAAGGTGCCTTTTTCTATAGGCTCTATTTGCTGTGCTTAGACCAGCCCAGTGCATTTTATACAGGCATGGTTGAGAAAATACCAAATTTCTCCTCCACTAATGAACCAGTGGACATGAAACACTGGATAATTCCATTTCACTGTATTTTTTAGTGTGACTGAAACAATTAGCCAGTTTATCGGGTAGTTAATTGACTGCAAACTAATGGACTTTTCGATAATTAGTTAAATCAATCAATATTTTGGAAAATACACCCATCTACTCTTGTGGCACAATGAGAAGTTCTTAGTACAGACTAGAGAGTGTTAGTGTTGCTTAGCACCCAGTCAGTAAGTAAATAATTATTTGTGCATAATTATTTACTTACTTGCTTTGGACAAAGCCAGGCTAGCTGTTTGTTTCCAGCCTTTGTGCCAAGTTAAAATAATTTACTGTAGCCTTCAGTCTTCTTATTTCAAAACAAGAAAGTAAAAATCACATTTCCTAAAATATCAAACCTTTGCTCTTCCAAGCTCAAAATGATGTTTTTTTCTTTGCAATATGGAAGTTATGATGATGGCTTATTATTTAAAAGTGGCATCATGACTTTAATGTGTTATATGTAACACATTGAGTATACAATACTAAAAGCTCTATATGTGAATAAAATAATGTAGGTGTAAAAACAAGAATATTACTGAGATAAAATCTTGCAAGACAAAGTTGACTTAATAGTATGGTCTTATTTGACTGTTAATTTATATATCTAATATAATAGTATATCTCAAAATTGATCTGAGACCACTCTAACAAAGAATAATTAATTACTGATGATTTTTTCTAAACCTGAATGCTAAAAATAGACTGTTTCCATCATGTCAAATATGATCTTTTGTACGTACTCTTTCCCTGTGCACTATAATGTCATTATGTTTGTAATTGAGTTCATGGAAATTAAAGTTAAAGCTTTTATTGTGAATTTCATGGGGGAAGTTTTGAATAAGAGAACTGTGAATTTAAGAGCAAATTTACTTTTAAATCAGTGTTAGTGTTATATGGCTATTACCAAAGAATACTTTACTTTAGAAGTCATTGTTATATCTGCAAATCCCAATGCAGATGTAAGTGGTAAAGAGTTAAAGCTGCACAAGTCTAGTACTCATCTTACCAGAGCCTTCCTTTTTCATTTAACCTGTGATTTCATCTTTTAGTTGTCACTGTAGAAATTGCAGGATCACATCCAGGTATACCTAGCTTAAACCAGGAGCAGCTATTAGCCTTGCAGCAACAAAAAAAAGAAAGAAAGAAAGAAAAAGAAAAGAAAAAATAATAATTCTGCCTTCATGATGGTTATGGTTCATGAAGTTCTTTCACAGAGGTCTAAAGTGAACATTTTCTCTAGTGCATGTATAACATATACTTCAAAGCCAATCTTTTGTGAACCATAGAGGAACGCAATTTGGAATTATTGATTGACCCACATGATGTTTGTCTGTGCTGTGTATGTCTGAACTGTGAAAAATCTTTTAAGCAATGATCTCAAGCTGCACAGGAGCGTGCTGCATGGGGCACATCAAGTAATTGATTATTGATTGATGGACGTACAATATCATTTTAGATCTGTGCACCAATCTGCTTGTTGCATTGTTGCCAGTGTGAGAGAACTGATGTGAATCCACATCCCTGGGAGATTCAGTATACTCTAAAGCAGCAGGCTGTATCTTCTCTTGGATGCATTGTGATTCACCCTGCTGTAGGTTCAAACACCTGCATTGACTGAGCTGGTCAAATTGAGACTTTCAATTAGAAAGAAAGAAAATCGAATCATTTCATGAAACAAATTAACTGTCTAATAATTCCGTGAATTAATTAACCTGTCTGCTGATGAAAGGAAGCCAAGTTAACTGTTATAGAGCCATTATGTCAGCTTGATTAAGCACATCATATTACAAAGACTTTGTACGAAGCTTCAAAATAAGAAGCCAGCAAATAAAGTAACACTGAGCTGTGCTTTGTGCTCTCTAAGATGTACAGTCTTTACATTTCACTAAAAGTTGTAATGTTTAAATCATCCTGGTTGTACACAAGAGATGATTCCAGAGAGATCCCAGTTTGTTTTTGTACTTTTATGTTGCTCCATAGGATAGTTGGACTCTGCCCACAACTCTTACTAACTTGTAGACTATTTCAGATGCAGTCTGTGTGAGGAGTCGCTGTTGTACTGTCTTTCTCTTACATAACTGAAAGTTTGTGCAGTATGCGAGCACTTCCATAGCAAAGGAGATGTATCCACAGAGCAGCTATCCCAGCCTCTGATATCAGGTTTTCTACAACGTCCCTTTGCAAAGTTCAACTTGTCCTTCATTTTAAAGCCGAGCTATAAGCAACATAAACGAGTGCCTTGCCTTTGATGTGATTTGCTGGAAACTGCAATTGTGCTTGGAACTGTAAACTCTGCAGAACTCTTGGGTGAAATTACTGCAGGTAAAGTGAAACAACGGATCCACACTTCAGTTCAACAATGCATAACATCACTCCATTCAGAGTGAATGGGAGTGCCGAGAGCACCAAAGCGTCAAGTTGTATGTGAGAGTGTAGCTGTAGGAGGTGGCCACTTGTATCAGAGAACATCATTTACTAGTCCAATAGTGAGATATGGACAAAAATAAAGAAATCCCCCAACTCAACAGTAAGTAGCTGGATTAAAACTGTACATGTGCTTTTTTTTTTCTTCCATAGGAGTGACCTGTTAATTAGTGCTGCCTGCAGCCAAAATACTGAGCTCCCTGAACCTTTTATCCAAGACTCCGATTTTTCTTTATCTTGCTTGTTTTTGTGGCCGTCTTTAGAAACTGCACCTCTAGGGGGAAAAAGAAGATGAAACAAAATCCCCCAACACCAGCAGCAACCACCACCACTGCTCCAATCTGTGGCACTGACACGCCTCCAGTGGCAAAACCCGTAGATGTGTCTGGCTTTAGTGGCTTGTTTAAGGCAAGACAGTGGAGTGTTGGTGTGCAGGGAAGGGGAGACATGAAAGGCAGTTAAACTCCCTCTTTGTCGGTCCCTCTGCCCCCTTGCCTCTCTTTCTACATCAAAGTGCCCGTCTCTTTATAAGGAGAAGCCACATGCATCCCACTGCAGCTACAGTAGGAGGGGATGTGGAGAATCTGCCTGAGTGAGCATTGTAGATGCTCCATTGTTTCCCATATGTACATTAATCCTGAGCCAGGCTCTAACGTGGACCGTAACAATCCAAAGCGTTGCTGACATTTCAATCTACACAGGGGGTGGGTGAGAGTCAGGGGGCATTTGTGTGCGTGTTGTGCGTGTGGGTGGGGCATGTCTAATACTCTTTTTACCGCTCTGTAGAAAAAAAAAGAAAAAAGAAACTGAGCTTTCCTTTTTGTTTAATCCATGGAGGATTTTTTTATAAGCTGCTTCCAAATATTCTTATGGACTAAGCTGTTGAGTTGTGTAGAAAAATGTCTGTCTCATTAATGAGTTTTTCTTTGCAAAATCAGTTGAGGGATTGGACTGTCATTCCCAAAAGGCTTGAGGAAATAGTTTTTTTCAGACATGTGTTTCAGGAAGGTTAAGAACAAAATGTGTGTGAAAATGGCCACTTTCTTATCACGGCTCTGTCAGCGAACGAAATGGCTAAAGTGAGCAACTAAACAGAAAGAGGAAATGCCTAGAGGACACTTGGATTTGTTGATCGTCTCAAAGTATGCCACTCCTTACCCAAGAGATGCTTTTACATTTGAAAAATAAATGCACATGCATTTTTCCTCGTCTTTCCCACTTTCCTGTGTCCTCCTTTTAACTCGTCGTTTCAAGTGCCCCACATTTGAATGCAGTCCAGATGAATAGTTTAATACATTTTTCATGTATTAAGCCATAGCTTGAGCCACATGTTGGCATATTGAATATAGGGCTGGGTATCGTCACTGATTTCTAGAATCGATTCGATTCCGATTCACAAGGTCCCGAATCGATTCGATCCACGATTCGATTCAATTCGATTCAATTCGATTTGAATCTGGGAAATTTTGCCTCAGACAGTCAGAAATATTAGAATTCAGATCAGTACATTAACATATTTTTGTATCTATAAAAAGGAAGCTGACACTCACAAGACTTTATCAAAGGTGTGAGCATCACAGCAGAGGCCTTTGTGTCAAAGTAGCTGAAGATAAAACACAGAAAAACATGAAGGTGATTTTCCTGTTCTGGGATTTTATAAAAATATTCTGCAGTACATCAAAAACGAAACAAAACCATTAATCAACTTATGAACATCACCTCTGAAGTTACAGCGGTTTTATTAGAGACACAGCGTTTTGCATTTTGCATAATTTTAAAAAGTTTAAATTTGTTCTTCTTTTGCTGCTGGTTCAGTCAATATTGTTTGGAGAGACATCAAACTAACAGCTTTAGAATCAGCGCAAAAAGGGCGTAAACACAAAGCGCGGACCCGCCGAAACATCAAAATCAGCGAGCTGTCGGCTTTCAGCCCCGACCATGTCCATGCCGTCGGGTGAGAAAGGCGACGTCTCACTGATTCTGATCTGCGGGTCCGCGCTTTGTGTTTACGTCTTTGTGCAGAAGCTGTGTACCTGCTCTCATTTACTGTTTTAAATGTTTGGTGGTTGTCGAAACTGAGATTCTGGCATTTCAGGCAAAATAAATTTATATTAAAAAATCGATTCAGGATTTTAATGAATCGATATCACGTTATCCAAGCCAGAATCGATTTTAATCGATGAATCGATTATCAAAACCCACCCCTAATTGAATAGTGTATGTTTGGTTTGGAGGATGTTTCGCATCATTGTGACAGAAGTTTTACTGGACCTACAGAACTCTTACCATCCATACCTGTACGGTATAATTTGAGAATCCACACTTAAACAGGGCTTGAAGCCGTAGTATTCCTAAAACACTGCTCATTACCTTTGATTTGCTGAAGCAGAATGAGATCTTTGGAAAAATAAATCACAACCTTGATTGCATCTGCGCTGCTACTCTGATGTTTGTCTTTTTGTCAAGATGATGGCATTTTGCATATGAAGCCGTTGTTCAAGAGATACAAACGTAGAGGAAATAAGAAATTTTATTCTCTGAAGAAGAAAAAGCTGCACTCCTCACAGGTGAGCTAAATTGAACCACAGCATAAAACGCTTTTCTGTCTCAAATACGTCTTCAGCACTTTGTGATTGCATTTACTCTTGGCTGTTTTGATATCAGAAAGCCTTTTAATCTACCCAAACCCCATGAAGTGTAAGTTACATATCTGTCACGCACAATGATTCTTACAAACCCAGACTTTAATGCCTGGTGGACAATTCGTAGTTACTTGTGTAGAGTCTGCTTCGAGCAGACCAGCTTGCAAGGCTTGTTACCCGACCATATGTGAGGCCGAAAGTGTTTAGCTGTTCCAATTGACCGCACTTGAACACGGGGGTATGCAGCCGGCTGTCACAGAGTGTGTGAAAAGCAAAATCTCACACTTTCAGACAGTCTTTCTTCATATTTACTCTTGTTTATTCACTGAAGTCATTTTCAGTTTGATAAATTGTTGAATACCAACCCAAGTTCCAGTGTCATAAATGAGATGGTGCTTCAGATGCTGCGTCACAGCCCAGTTTGTTACCTGAAAAACTAAGAAACTACCGTTGGAACTGATATATTCCAACAACACAGATGTGGTCAGGTACGAATAATCAGATGACTGTGATCTTCACCAGTGTTGACCGAGAGTATGTGAAACCACGGTGGTGTGGCCCTTGTCAAAGTAGCTTGGGTTTTTACACAAACTCAGTGCATTAAATATGAGAACTGAATGTTGCTGAATGAATGTTAACAACAAATGAGTTCCAGATATTTATAAGTGGCCTTTTTTATGACGTAACGAGGGGTCAAAATCCATCAGCTCGTCAGCCCTTACTTCTCAAATTATTTTGTGAAAAAAAGATTTTGCTTTTGTCTTTATGATGAAACCCTTCCCTGCTCAGTTCTCCTTTTCATCGCCAAGTAAATTGCTGTTGCTGCAATGCAGAAAACTCATCACTTTCAGTGAGTCACAGGGTTTTCTTTTCTTTTGGAGAACTGACATACATTAATTAACATGCATCCATGTTTACTAAAGCAAAACCCCCCCAAATGGATTGCATTTCTACTTTCCTTAGCAATAGAAACTAGTACATTTGCATAAAAATGTAGTGCATTCTTGCCATAAATTCATGTATAAATGATGCAGAGTGTAAAACTTGTCACCCAGGTCCCTGTCAAACGCTAGAAGTAGGAACATTAAGGAACAGTAAACTCTCTCAGCACTAAAGCAGTACAATATTTATAAGCCATCCAGCAGTACAACATCTGAGGACTTGCATGAGGAGCTTTTTCTCTCACCTTTTCCTTATCTCCTTTGGCTCCTCTCTGCTTCCCAACAATGATCAGGAAAGACATTTAGCAGCGAGAAATACAATGATTATAGGTTGGGCCATTGATCCGCGTATTGAGCTATATCCTCCTGATTCATTGGTTCTGACAACCAAACTCTCTCCATTGATTTTTACTGTTGCTGTTAAAGGACTTTTAATCCTACCAGCACCTCCTGCTCTCTCACTCACTCACACACACACACACACACGCACACACACACACACACACACACACACACACACACACACACACACACACACACACACACACACACACACACACTACCTGCGGTACGCCAAACAGGTTATGCTGCTGAAATGTACCAGTTGTACTTTCCTGACCCACTTTATTGGCATTCGTGTGCTCCGTGCTTGTGTAAGCATTCACTCAAGGCTCTACAGGATGAAGTTTTGATAGTATGAGGAGCAAAACGAGCTAGAGGAAGTCAGAGTGTGGTCACACTACTTTATATTCATGGTGTTTTACATCATGCATGGAGTGCAGTGAATTTTCCAACCATGCAAAGGAAAAAAAAATCAAACAGCATGACTTCACCTTGTCTCTTACATCAGTAAGTTACTCCTTTGCCCCCGGAATACATTTTACAGCCAAACATCGGCTGTATTCCCTTGCTTCAAAGTGGAATGAAGTCGTATGATCAGGCGTGCTTATTAAAAACCTATCACTGCTACATCAGCCCAAGACTCTGCCAAGAACATCTGGGAAGAGGTGATAATAGCTTCCTCATCCATTTAGGCATGTCCCTGCCCGACCCCAGTGGAAGCATGTGTCACTGTGATTACATATGTGAGGAGCTGTTGTGCAGGGATGTGGAACCTGTGGCATCATAGGAAACCAGATCCTATACTCCCTGCGGCTTCAGATATCAGCCTACACGAGGCGATCATAAGCAAACACAAGTTTGTGCAGCGTTTCTGCCTTTTGTATCTTGCTGGTTTAGTGTATTTGGGCTATTTCACATCAAACGTGACCAGCTGGTAGACCCACTTTACACAACGTAACAATCACTAAACAGCAGATGGGAGACAAGTGTGGTTACGAATTTATGAATTTGCAGGAATATTTAGCAGCTCGAGTGTCTGCTTTTCTTTCCTGGATATGATAAGGACAAAACTGGAAATAAGGTAAGAGACTAATTAATGCACTTCTGTCAGCTGACCACAAGTGCAACTTTGCATTTGGTCACTCATTTAAATCATTCGCTTGCTCAGAATTACAGAACCATTAGGACTCATATATGATAAGCTTAAAAGCTTTTTTTTAATGTAACTGTGAATTGGTTAAAAAAAATATGCAATAGTTTCTTGAGTTATTCTTTTTCGATTATTGATGAGGCTACATAAATAGATGATTGGTTGTGCTGTTACAAATATGTAGGATAGCCATAGGAATGCTTCCATAACAACACTGCTACAAAAATAGCATTTATTGTATGTAACTGAAGTTCTTTGAGGTTTATGTACAGTCCCCTAATGGGTTTACCATTGGTTGTGTGCAGTGGCCAGAGGAGTAGCCAGACTTAGCATATTGAAGCCATTTCCGCCTCTGGCCATTCCTTGGCTCAGCCTGTGGCTGCTGCTCCATTAGCTGTAACTCAGCAAATGGGCAATTGACGGTTTATTTCATCATGCCTTTTTGGAAAGTGAAACATGATATTGTGGTTTATTAAGGTACAAGAATCTGAAATCGTATGTCCTCAAGGAAATGAACTGGCAAATGGACTGCTTTTATATAGTGCTTATCCTGTCAGTTCAACCACTCAAAGCACTTTACTACAAACCGCGTTCACCCATTTATACAGTACTTATATGCAGCACTTCCTCTAACACATGCACTAACACACCGACTGCTTGATTGGCACGTTTCAGAATCAGAATACTTTATTAATCCTTGAGGAAATAGTGTGGTTACAGTAGCTCCAAGACAATAAGAACAGTAACAGACTGAACTAAATCAAACCATATATGTAATAATATATTACAAAGTTGCAAATATAAGAAATAGCTGTAACATATACAGTAGCTCAGTTATAAATATCCAGAATATTACAGAGATTAAATATTTATGATTGGCATTTTACTGTAAACTGTAAAACTTTGTAGAGGATGTGCAAAAGGGTGTAACTATCGCACTGTGTACTGTGCATTGGATGGAGGAGTTGTACCGGGAGATAGCCAAAGGCAGGAATGATTTCTTGTATCATGGTGCATTATGGGTAATCCCAGTCTCTCACTGAACACGCAGATGGGACTGGACAGCGCGTCATGAAGTGGGTGGGAATTGTCCAGCATGTATATATCTTGGGCAACATCCGCCTCTCCGACACCACCTTAAGGGAGTTCAGTTCCATTTCCATAACATTACTGGCCTTGTGGATCAGTTTATGGAGAATCTGCAACCCTCAACCTGCTGCCCCAGCATGCAACAGCATAGAGGATGGCACTGGCCACAACAGACTCAAAGAAAATCCTGACCATTGTCCTACAGATGTTATATCAGTGTGTACTCTGAGGTATTTATAGTCCTCCACAATGTCCAAATTGACCCCCTGGTTTGAACAGGGCTCACATGTTTCCTGGTCTTCCTAAAGTCCACAATCAATTCCTTGGTCTTTGTCACGTTGAGCTGCAGATGATTTTGCTTGCACCACTAAACAAAGAAGTCAATCACAGCCTGGTGCTCCATCTCATCACCCTCGCTGATGCATCCAACCAAAGCAGAGTCATCAGAAAACATCTGAAGGTGGCAGATGTCTGTGCAGTGGCTGAAGTCCATGGTGTAGAGGGTGAAGAGGAAAGGGGAGAGGACGGTCCCTTATGGTGGACCCGTGTTGCCGATCACCTTTTCAGACTCTCAATATTGAAGACGCACATATTGTGGTCTTCCTGTCAGATAATCAACAATCCAGGACACAAGAAAGGCATCCACCTGCATCGCTGTCAGCTTATCACCCAGGAGGGTTGACCTGATGGTATTGGATGCAATGGTAAAACCAAAAAACATGACCCTCACAGTGCCTGCAGGCTGATATAGGTGGGCGTAGACACGATTGAGCAGGTAGATGTTGGCGTCCTCGACTCTGAGAAGGGGCTGGTAAGCGATCTGAAGGGGATCCTGATGTGGTCTGACTATAGATCGGAGCTGATCGAGGATGAGTCTTTCCATGGTCTTCTTGATGTGAGAAGTCAGTGCCACAGATGTCTTTGGTACAGGAATAAGGCATGACATCTATCTATCTATCTATCTATCTATCTATCTATCTATCTATCTATCAGGAACCTGGAGACCTGGTGCCAGGAGAATAACCTCCTCCTAAACATCAGCAAGACTAAGGAGCTGATCGTGGACTTCACTACAAAGCAGGCGAGGAATTACAAGCCCCTCATCATCAGTGGCACGCCAGTGGAGAGAGTGGACAGTTTCCGATACCTGGGTGTCATGGTCCTGCCACATCAACACCCTGGTTAAGAAAGCCCGTCAGCGTTTTTCCTCAGAAGACTTAGAGACTTCCATCTGCCACTGAAGGTGCTCAAGAACTTTTACTCCTGCACCATCGAGAGCGTCCTGACGGCAAACATCTGCACCTGGTTTGGGAACAGCACCAAGCAGGACAGACGAGATCTGCAAAGGGTGGTGCGCTCGGCAGAACGCATCATTCAATCAGAGCTCCCTGACCTGCTGTCCATCTACACCAAGCGGTGCAAGTCCAAAGCTAGGAAGATTATGATGGACCTCTCCCATCCCAACAATGGACTCTTCTCACTGTTGAGGTCTGGGAAGCACTTCCGCTCCCTTAAGGCCAAAACAGAGAGAATGAGGAGGAGCTTCTTCCCCCAGGCTATTCGGGGCCTGAACCAGGTGTAGGACTGGACTCTCCCAAACACGTCACTATAAGACTGGACTCTCACACACGTCACCACACGCACCACCACACATTTCCTATAATCCTATAATTCCTATAATTTATAATCCTTATCTTTATAATCTCTTCTGCTATTTGCACATTCTTTACTGTAAATTCCTAAGTTAATTTGTAAATTTTGTAGTAAACTGTAAATTGTAACTATTGTAAAACTTTCTTCTGTCATTTAATGGTCGGGCATTGTACAGCTACAAGCATTTCACCCCCATGTCATACTGTGTATGGTTGTGTGTGTGTGACAAATAAAATTTGAAATCTATCTATCTATCTATCTATCTATCTATCTATCTGTCTGTCTGTCTGTCTGTCTGTCTGTCTGTCTGTCATGTGATCAGTCGAAAAACTACAAACAAAAGTAATATTTTGTCAGGGCTTTGCGTCTTTTGTGTCGCAGTGTTGTTCTGCAATGCTTCTAGTGGCCAAATGAATTGAATGTCATTCAAATGAAATGAATGACATTCAATTCATTTCATTTGAAATTAATGTAATTTGTGGAGGTCTATGCAGCCACAATTCACACAGTTATGTGCAGGATAAGTTTTGTGTGCCTTAAAATTCCTATTGAGACTATAATATAAGCGATATTTAATCATTCCTGTTTTTGTTGTTTTAGGGAAATTTGAAGCTTAACTAACTAACTTCCTTATGTAGGGAAAGGGCGTGAGCTCCAAATTGCTGTGACTCTGATAATGCTAATTTATCTGTTAAAGAGGCATTTTCCCTCGGTTATTGGCATGGCTTCACAGGAGTTAAAACTCAGAAATTGTCTAGCTGTGTTTGCGTGCCTGATTACATATTTAATTCATGAGAAAACACTCCAAAATAATAAACCTCTCCACCCCCGCCCTCGCCTCCCTTGTTTCAGCTGACTGACCTGACACGAGACTCTGAATGTACTCATGTGTGAAGTTTTGGGAAGAGCGCTCACGTGAATCTGACTTTGACAACCCCAAAGGCAAACAGACGGATTTTTATTTCACACAATATGAATATCATGAAACTTGTGAGATGTGTGTGTGTGTGTCCACATACTATCTTTAAAGGATGAAATAAGTAAGAGGGTGTTACGCCCCACTTAAGAACGAAGTGTCGACTGGAGCGAGGGGTAACACAAAGTGAAAGGGAACACATGAACTACTGGAGAAATAGATGTCAGTATACAAGATTTATTGCCTAAAACTACTACAGTAAAACAAGCACAGGGAAGCTCTTTTCTTCAGGGTCTCCAAGGCCAAAACAATAAACAAAACACCCCACTTTAGCTAGAAATCAAAACCAAGTACTCACTAACCAAAACAAAATACAATGGCTGAGCTCCCTGTCTAACCAAACCAGGAGAAAACAGTTGAAACAAAAATGGCAGAGAACCCCTACCTGCTTCCACAATGACAAACTAATTAACACAATAAGGGTACACCTTTGCTTACAATAAAAGAAAGAAAAACCAAAGTTCACAGAGGGTAAGTTCTCACACACATACACACTAAGGCCCGCTGCCCAAAACTCTACAGCTCACAGCTCTGGCAAACATGGGGAAAATGGCAAGGGGTGTGGCAGTTTAGGATGGCAGACTATATGCCGTGGCTGACGAGCTGGAACACACCTCAGCTGCGGCTCATGAGGCAGACCTGCAACACAAGAAAAGGAGAAAAACAACTCTTCTACAGAGGGAGAGCCACTAGAGGTCAGCGACCGTAACAGAGGGCTTTTGATTTCAGTCAATGTTCATAAATAATAAAGCAGTTAAGGGTAGAACTACAGGATGATACTTAGTAGCTCAGGGCAGCTTCTGAACAAGAGAGCAGAGCAGAGCAACTGTGAGGGCAGGGTGGTAAACATGTTTCCTGTCTAAGATGAAAGTACTGCATATATGTGCCAGTCTGTGCATATGAGTCATTAACATGCAGTTTATGTTAGCTTTGAATCAACATTTTCAATCGAAGTGTTGAATCAAGTGTCATAGGAAGCAGTCAATCAAGAAACTCGTTTCCAGTGAAAAATACAGGTTGACCAAAAAGACGTACTGTAGTACTCCCTAATTTGTTTGTGAGCTGGAGTTCTTAAAGGCTCACTAAACTCTTCACTTACAGTCATTTAACATTAAGATGCAGTGGGATGTGCATCTAGGCTTTTACTTCTTTAGCCTGAGGTTGTGCCAGGCTACATCCTAGTGGGTTTTTGGGGCTGTGTGGTGGAACAACTGCTAGTAAACTCTGGGTTAACATGAGTTACAATTAGTTATTTTTTTAGTTCGGGGAAGTGGGGCAGTGACCGAAAGAACGAGATTGCAGATACAAGCGGCAGAAATGGGCTTCCTGCGAAGGATGGCTGGCCTCTCCCTTAGAGATAGGATGAAGTTCAGCCAGGGGTTCAGAGTAGAGCTGCTGCCCCTCCACATCAAGAGGAGCCAGTTGAGGTGGTTCGGGCACCTGACAAGGATGCCTCCTGGGCGCCTCCTGGGTGAGGTGTTCCGGGCATGTCCCACCGGCAGGAGGCCCCGGGGCAGACCCAGGACACGCTGGAGAGATTATATCTTTCTGCTGGCCTGGGAATGCCTTGGTGTTCCCCTGGGCAAGCTGGGGGAGGTGGCTGGGGAAAGGGGGGTCTGGGCTTCTCTGCTCAGGCTGCTGCCCCCCGCCCCAGCCCCGGATTTATTCTTGGACTCTACTATAGTATCTTTGCATTGTTCATGATTCAGTCCTTATTCTCCTTATACTGGAGCTCTGAAACAAGCTGTTTTATCGCCTTTCCCCTCTTTTTAAGCTGACTTTCTTCTGATTGGCTACTCCTTGCAAACACAAGATTTGAACTGCAAGATTCTGTGTTTCCAGTGAGAAATGACAACCTGAGACGATCTCTTTAGGGATTAATTGTTTCGTTATTCATCCGAGTGACTTTTTCACGCTCAGCAAACTGCAGGTTTCCCCTACTTTATAAGCAGCACATTTGCATAAAGTCATTTGGATGAGTAATGAAACGTTTTCCCCACTGAAAACGCTACGTCCAGATGAAAAAATGTGACTTTCTTTACATGGATGACTGAGCTTTAATACATTTATAAGGATTATTTAGGGATACATACACTAATCTCATTACTGAAACATGTTTAATATGAATGTTTATCTCAAAAAATGAAAGAGGATAAAATTATGAAATTATAAATCTTGTTACCGGGCAGGTTAAATGTCAGTCCAAATACATTTTGATGTTATTCTTAATGGTGAAACCTAAACTGCTTCCTTAATTGATATAAGAAGAGAAAAAACATTTTCAGCTTCTTCTGTGAGACAACACAGGTTTACTCAGATTTTAAGGAACAATATGGAGATTAAAGAGTGACTAAAACAGTAATCAGTAAGAAAAACAGCTTAAAAACATACTTTGAATATTTCACTCAAAACTTTCACAATATTATTTATCTTCATAGTGCACTTACCTAAATCATATATAGCTCTTTTATCTGTTCTTGGCAGATGTTTGGTGGTTCAAACTCTTGGCAAAGAAACGTGTGGGGAAACTTCCCTGAGAAAGTCACAGAACCCCCAAATGGATACCAATATTTATGCGAGTGGAAATGTAACTGTGCATGAAAGTGCTAAGTGAATATATAGGCAGCAGCTGCTAAATATTTAAAATGATACTCAGAGGTAAAACTGATTTAATCTAATTTAATTTTTGGATGAGGTCAAAAACACCTTTAAGCAAATACAGGTTAATCACATTGTGTTCATTGTGCTACTGTATTTAAGAGATCATGACGGACTTGTTACACTAGAAAATCTTTTTCCTTCCTGCCTGTGTCAGAACTCATTCCAAGTTTGAAGCATTACTTTCAACTTGGCATCTAGGCTGATCCTACAGTCAGCTGCGACGTGCCAGCTTCACTGAATAGCTTTAACAGGATTGGACCCTCGCCTCGACGGTGACGCACTAAGCCAGTCAAGGTCACTAACGGCAACACATAAAAGAAGACATCAGTTCTTAATGAAGTCATACATCACATTTAGCATATGGTTCAATTAGAGGCTTCATAGAGATTATTGAGATTATATTATCCCTGTGCATTCATTAGCTAAGCTCCAATAGTCCCCCATCTGATTATAAGCTGTGAGGGGATTTGCAGCTATTGACTGGGAGCAATTCAAGCATGGAGGGAGAAGGAGTCACTGGTAATGGAAGGGATGTAGCTACACGTTAGGTGGGTTTGATTTTAATTGTGTAAATATGTGAGTTTTCATGCAAATGCGCTTGTAGGTGTACACGTGTCTACATATAAAGTCGCAGCTGCAGCAGATTTAGCTCATAAATGTTTGTATGCAATTGTATATGCGCACTCAGTTGTGACCAAATAATATTCTTTCAAATATGTGCGTAATTGGTTTGTGTGTGTATGTGTGTGCAAGCGTAAATTTACTGGGATCCGAGAGGTCACGGCTCCCCTGTTAGACAAGTGAGAAGAGGCAGAGAGTTGTGCCGTCTACGGTGGTGATGCAAGTTCACAGTGATGTGAATAGATGGCGCTTGTGGCTCTTTAGAGAGACACTGTGTGTTTTTCTCCCAGGGTGTCTTTATAACAGAAGACATTTTTTCAGTGTGACACTAAAGTGTGACCTTTTTCCATGTCTGCACTGTAATTTTCTCCATTTTTTCATTCTTTCTTCCTTTGATATTTTGTAGTTTATGAATAATTGTAGTCTAAACGTACCCTAATGCAGTTAGGGTATATGATAGGCAAACAAAGCACCTCTACATGTTACAGGAGAGGCTGGGATTCATATGCAAGCTCCCAGTGCTTCCAAACTTTAACACTTTTAACGTTAGAGAACAACTGTTCCTATGATTGAATTGTGCCACTGTTAAATTTCTCTGTATTCAACCAAGAAATGATCATTCTCCTCCAGGCCTGTACTGCCAGTACCAGAACACAACCATCCAAAGAATATGTATTAAATGACAAGTGTACAGTGAAATGTGGAATTCTATACTTGGAAAACTGTAATGTTTGACTTTTCAGGAGGGGCCTAGTCTAATCCACTACAGGGACAGTGGTTTATCAAGGTGCTGAATGTTGTGGGGCACTCTTGGCTGACATGCCTCTGCAGCACTGTGTGGAAGGCAGGGACAGACTCCCCTTTTCAAAAAGTGGGACTGCGTCTGCTCCAAGTTCAGGGGATCACACTCCTTACCCTACCTGGTAATATATATGGCAGGGTTCTGTCTGTTATTCAAACTGATCTGGTAGGAACAATGCAGTTTTAGCCCTGGTCTTGGAATACTGGACCAGCTCTTTATACCCTCATGGATATTTCAGAGTGCATGGGAGTTTCCCAGCCAGCCTACATGTGTATTGTGGACTGGGATAAGGCATTCTATGACATCCCTCAGGGCATCTTTTGGGGAGCTGCAGTATGAGCGCTCTGGCCTGTTTTTATTGGCCAGTAGAGCCTTGTACAAACAGAGGGAGAACTTGGCGCACATTGCCAGCACCAAGTCAGACCCATTCCTGGTGGGATTTAGACTCTGCCAGGGCTGCCCTTTGCCACACTACTGCTTTTAACGTTCATTGACAGAATTTCTATCTTTTTGGTTGTATGGAAAATTAGGCTGTTTGTAGTTAAAGTGGAGAGGTTTAACTTCTCTCTTTACATTAGGTTGTTAATCTTTCTTAGACTCAGGAAATGAAACCGCTTGATCTTGCTCCTCCTAACCCTTCAGAGGAAAAGAGGCTGAGACCTCTGGGTGGACATGCAAAGAAGAGAGAGCTCTGCCTGGGCCAGCTGCTCCAACTGTTGATGCTGTACCTTACTGGACATTTACAGCTGTGTTCCTTGACTACTGGGACTGTAAATAATTGAAATCTGGAAATCCTTGAAAATGCTGTAAAATGACAGCTAATCTTAGTGGCACAGGTGGCCTGATGTGTAAATCTGTGCCGCTCTGCGTGATTGCACCGCACTGTGTCTCGCTTGCTTTGGCGCATGCACATATACAATAAATCACATCCGACTTGGCTCACCAAGTGGTTCGGCCTGTCCTGGGGTCATCTCAAAATCACCATTTAGTGTTTAACGGCAAAGCTGGCTTTGATATCAGCGGCAGATAAAGTGGAAATTCTTGATTGCCTCAGTCAAAGAGGCTGAGCTTGCTGAGAAAATGATTTATTGGACACGGGGAAGTCGGCGGAGATCAAAGGAGACGGACGAACCTCCGACTCACACCGTGGGCCAGGAGCAGATGGGGTTTTTCCAATCACTCGAACCAGCAGGGCTCCATCACCTCCATCGCGGCTATTTAATTGGCCACAGACAAAAAGTGAGAGAGAGCAGTGTGATGGGGCGGAGAGGAAAGGAAGGGCTGAAGGGGCCCACAGGTCACTAGAGAGTTCAGGCTGGAGCCCATTACTCAGAAAGGAGATAGAAAGGGTCAACTCAAATGGAGGGTCAGTGGAGCACAGATTGCAATGCTGAGAGAGTGTTTCCACTGGCATGCATGGAGATTACTCCACTGCCCTGTTTTCTGGATTGGAAAGAGGGTGACTATAGGGGAGCAAAACTGCAGAGGAAAAGAAAGGAAGCAGAATTAAAAAGTGTGAAAAAAGCTAAGTATTGATTTGTAAGAGAAGATTTGCTCCCAAGATTGAGAGCAATATAATATTAAAGCCTGTTGCTGACCAAGAATGAGAAAATAAACTTACAGTATGAGCCCCCCTCTGCTCCTTGGTTTTTTTTAATAACTTCCAGTCTGAACTGCAGCTCCGGAGAATTACAGCTTGTGAGATAATTGGAAAAACATCAAAATGTGAATGCTTGGTTAGCAGAGGAATGCGCTTTATTCACGAGTTGTTGTCTAGGTATTATTAAAAAGAGGAACGAGGCTGTAAAAATAACACCGAGAAAGAACTCCAAGCAAAAATGACTATCATAATACAAAATGCAAAATCAATAAAACTTATAAAAAACAATAAAACTTAAAAAAGTGTCCAGATGCATTGCCAGTTTGTAAACACTTATGGACTTGTTGCTAGCAGGTAAAGTGAGCTTCAAGTACAGTAGTTGTGCTAATGAAGCATAAATTGTTTTAAGTTAATTGGGCTAATAAAGAAATTTCAGTCTGTGAGCCAATTTCTTTCTGTGTTGTTGAGTTAAGAGGAGTTATAGATGCTGTAATTAATGCACATATGATTTAATAATGGGCTTTACTAGCAACTTGTGAGTTTATAGTACACGGACAAAATGTTGGATTAACATGGCCAAAGTGAACTAATGTTCAGTTGTTGTTGTAATAATCGTTAATTAGGTCAAATACAACTGAAGAAGAAGAACATTCATGGACACGAGATTCACGAAACCTTAATACTAAGGCTAAGGTTATTCATGCACTTCCTGACAATGTATTGACATCTATCATGCCACCTTAAACAAGGAGTTGTGTTTGTTTGTGTTTCCTTGGTGAAGGAAGCAGAATAAATCCTGCTGTCAAAGCTGTAAAAAAGCCTCTTTATTTGTATGGTGGCATGACTTAGGATCACACCCTCCCTGACACTCACCAGGCCAGGTGGGCAATACCTGCAAAGCATTTGTTGATGAACCAAAGTAGATAAAATAATTATTGCCAATGGTGGTAGATAAAAAGTTAAAGCATCATGACAACTTATCCCAAAATAAACCATAAATTTCTGTGCAAACCTTTTACGCAAAACAAGAAAACTCCCAAGAGAATTCAAAGTCGTTATGAAGGGCTTTTTTTATATTTTAAAAAATGACAATTTAATTCACTGTTGACTGAGGTATTTGCTATGAAATCAGTAGTTAACAACACCTTTTCTTTTAGAATGTTGTGCTCACCTAGATAAAAATAAATGAACATGCTTCCAGGCTACAATTAAAAAATAAATACATTTAAAAAATGAAGGCACTGCTGCATAGGCCACAGATTAAATATATTTCTTTGGTATACAGTTAAACTGCAGTGCACACATCAAGGCGCTTCATATCCTAAGGTAAAGACCCTAAAATAATACAAATAAAACCCTGACAATCAGATGACCCCTTATGAGCAATCACTTGGCAACAGTGGGAAGGAAAAACTCCCTTCTAACAGGAAAGGCTCAGGCAGGGGCAGCCATCTGCTGTGTCTGGCTGGAGGTATTGCCTTTGACATATTGCCAAATGTTCCCATGTGTAGCAGACTGACAGTGCCAATCAAGCAAAACCTAGTTGCTTGGTAAAACAAAGATTATAAATCTGAAACATATACAATATAGACTTGAACTTACACAGAAACTGTACGTATGCTTTATAAGCTTGATAAAGACTTTTATCAGAATCTAGAATCCTGCGCAGGTATTTATAGGACATTTCATGGAAAAGACTGTGGCTGTCCCCGATCCTAAGAGATCAACAGCTAAACCGGAAATCAAATGAGCTGTGTTGTCTAGATACACTGAAGCATTGGCACAGTTGAAGTCGCAGTTTCAGCACTGAAGTGAAAGCGTACTCATGTAAGTAGCGATGATGTAGAGAAGTGTAGCTTTTCATTTGTTCTTTTCTGAGTTTAAGAGGTTCTGGTTTTGGTATGATGAGCCAGAGACACTAATCATGTCCAAGCTAAGCAGTAATGAAGAAATAATTTTGGTAACTTTGTGTAATAAGTACAACTAAAAAAGGTGCTGCCATGTCAGAATTTTGATTTATCTCATAGCTGTGTATGAATAATCCCTGACCTGTGCCACTTGAGTGGTTCTTTGAAATGATCAGACACATGAATAAGAACATTCATAATGAATTCATTTCCTCCTCCATTGATGCAGTTTTTCACCGTTATTAATCTGTCTTATTAGAGAGTAAAAAATAGCGAGAACCCCTTTTGAGCAGACATTTGCAGCTCTGAATGGTGCAGACTATTTACTGCCGCGAAGCAACACTACTTCTAATATAAACACTACATCATATGTGTGTGCTCAAGCTAATGCAGTGAAAGATTTTGTTTGCATATCCCATGCATGCTGGTTTTTATGCAGTGTGCAGATTGAGCTCACAGTGTGTAAAGAGGGACAGCAGAGAAATGAGGAAAAAATGGAGATTTATAGCGTTAGCTTAATTAAAATCTCCAGAAACTAATGGTGGGAAAATTGAAATGTTCCTTATAGATTAAATTTCCCACTACTGCCTGGTTTCAGAGAACAGTGAAGCAGACTGTGACCATCTCGTGATATCTTCTATGTTTAATAGTTTCCCACATATAATTGGAAAGTGGGAGCTGTCCAAAACTTTGACAACACTCTATGATGTTGTTAGACTCCAAGATCTAAAGCAGTGTTTCATTTTTTACAAAAAGCCCTAGACTCTTTGAAAATAACACTTCTTGCTTGTTAACTGTCAAAGTTAGTTATGGGAGACTTTGTTACCTTCAAACTCCACAGGTGTCACAAAGTGAAAGCACTGGAAGAAACTGAGATATTGGGAAAATTGATTAGAGTTTGATTCATTTTCCCTAAATTTAATCTAAATCGAAAAGAAATCTATAAATGGACACCCAAGTCCTAATTAAAGCCAGTGTGAAGTGACAGTAGCATTTTATGTCTAAGGAGCTGGGAAAGGAAGTGACTTCTTTAAGTTTCTTGAAGTTTTGTTAAGTAACTTAAAGAAGTGTTGTCACTTTCTTTCCCAGCTCCTTGGACTACCATAACGTGGACGTCTGAGAAGCTACACAGACATAAAGCATTTTATGGATTTTTTTTTTTTGGAGGTACAATTTATACAATTTGAATTAGTTGAATATAATCCATCGTAACACATGGATATCAGGGTTGTGGCTCTAATGTAATTTATTTGCATTTTATGGCATTAAAAAAGTGAAAGAAGTAAAATGAGCCGGAAGTTGGAGTGGGCAATATAGAATCAAAATTATAATGCAATTTTTCCAAGAAATTCCTGAAAGATTTATGATACCAAAACTGATAAGGAAAATTTACAAAATTTAATTTGTACAAAAAAGTATGAAATAATTGTTTAACAGTGCCTAAATGAATTTAACCTTGCAACTCTTCAGGAGCTGCACACATCATAAAACTGAAGTTTCTCTTCTACCTGGGACGTTGTATATTGGCTCAAATTTTTTAACCAGTTGCTTAAAGATCTGCTTCACCGTGTAACCGCATCAGTAAATTCCATTTACCATTTGCTCTTCCTGTCACACAGATTTGAACTATTGAGTGTTTCAGCAATACTTGGCGAAATCATTTGTTTACATTTGGGTGACAAGTCTCAGCAGCTCCACTTTCGTAGCCTGGCTTTACTTGATAGTGTTTTTAGCTCATTTGGTAAAACAAATTAGTTTTTTCCATCTTCAGCAGGAGCAGTTTTCTTGCATATTTTGCAAAGTACTGTGCTTTGTTGGAAGTTAATGACGTACAATAGCTTTGTTTTTAGTACTAAAACATCAGAGACTGACATGTGCCTCTTGGTCTCATGCATGGGCTTGTCTTGTTGCATGCACTGGGAAGCATACATAAACACACGGTGTTGCTAAAGCAATTAGAGATGCTACAGCAATCTTTATATCACATTTTTATATCATGTAGAATTTTATAATATTGGCACAGCCCTAGCTGGAAGGTCTAACTACACAATGAGCATATTTAAATATGTCTACACACACTTGAGGCAAGCTGGACCTTTTTCTTAGTGTCCTTGACCCAGTCTGATGTACTAAACAGAAACATAACACTGGCAGTTGCACAACGGCTCATTGAGAAGAAAGTTCATTTTTCCTGTGATTCACCATTGACAGTCTCCTCACCTTAAGAAGAGATTTTTTTCTTCTCCGATGAGCAGGACACTATATGTTCAGAGCTGTAAGGATGTATTGACACCTAAGGTCCTTGTGAGTAGAATGGGACTCTGCAAGACAGTTTTAAACAGATGTGGAAGACGGAAGAACAGGAAATGTAAAGGCTGTTCAAAATAAGTTGCTTTAGAAATACCAACAAAGTGCCATTCATCTGAACAATGATTCACTTATTTGTCATTTTCCCGGAAATGGCATTTAGGTTCTATTACACCGCTATGACAATGATGTACTGATCCATAAAAAAAATACAATACGTGACACCATTATACTTGTAATCCTACACTGAGAATTTCAAGGAAACATTGAGAGCTGAGAAAAAAATAGTCTGAAAACTGAGTGCAGCTGGCCAGGCTGTCTGAGGATGTTATAAGTATTGGATCAGCATCTCATAACACACACACCACATCACAATATATCATAGGCCCTGGTGGTTTTGTGCCCCTCCCATTTGCCCCCTCGCACGTCAAGATGGATGTTTGTCATTATCTCTGTCTGGCCGGGGTCCAGTGACCTTTTCTGGGTATATCACCGTTGGGAATTTCCCATTGATCAAATGTTTTCAGCATCACAATCTTGTTGGAAATATTTAGTATTTAAAATCAGTGGTAGTGTATAAATTAAGTGTGTGTCTGGAGAGATGAATATCAATAGCAGAAGGGTGAGTGTGTTGACGTGCTTGGGTGCACGGTGAAGGTGCATGCATCTCCTTGACTGAAGTAATGAGCATATCAAATGTGAATGCGTGGGAATCACCTTGACCAGGTTGATGGGTGCATCAACTCGCAGAAGGTGTTAAAAGTTGATGAGGTGGTTTCAAGTGAGCAATATGACCAATGGAGTGAACAATGCGCCTGTGGAGACATAAAAACACACACCCCTTCCCTCTATCTCCAACCCTCTTGCAAACAGGGACAGTTTTAATGAGGACACTGAACTTTGATTGATGGGTGATGCAGGCCCCATCTTTGATTCATGTACTGCGTCAGGCTGTTACTCTTTTCTTCATATTGAGCTGTAATTTTATCTCCGGGGGTCAATCTTAGGTTGCTCTTCACAGAAGAACTCAATATGGGGAAAGATGAATGGGCCTACCATGCTGTTTGTCAAGGAGTTAAGCAGTGCTGAAAGTGCACAGAAGACGGGGCTTCTACAATTGCCCCTATTTATAACAATTCACAATGCGGGGTCATCAGTGTCATGTGGAGCGCTTGTTTAGTCGATGTGCGTTCAGCACTTCAGGTGGCAGTCCAAGGTGCTTCCTACCTCTCAAGTATTTCTATTGCATGATGATTATACACAATTGTGATTCAGCTTCGAGCTTGTGAAAGATTTTAACGACTGTGCTGCACAGGAGGTGATGTGTTTAATATTTGAGGCAGCAGGCTGGCTGGAATGAACAGATCCTTTGCACAAAACAGACTATAGCTAATTTGCAGACATAGGGTAAACCCCCCCAGAACAAAACAAAGCAAAAGATCTGATTGGAATTAAAGCTTTAGACGATGAGCGCTTTAGCATTAGTACACATTAAGTCAAATTTGATCCAAACAATGTAGGGGTCTTTAAGTGTTTAATCACTTGATATATAGTTCAGCGACTGGGCTTATCACTCTTTATTTATAATAAACTCTGTCATTTGCCTTTGAGACCACCGTGACCTAATTTATATAAGGTCATAACTTGTGTTCTGCTCTGTCTCATTACTGAATAGAAAATTACAGCTTTGCAGCCCCATTGCATTGGATTGTTTTAATCACTGACACTGAAGGGAGAAGATTGCAGTGAAATGTTACTGCAAACATTCTCCCTGCTGCATGTTACTGAAAATGGAGACAATATTATAACCGAGCCTTTCTTCTTCTGAACTGGAAACATTTCTGGAGAAAATTCTAGTGGCCCGCGCTCAGTGGACCTACACTGTGACGCATTTAACACTTCACTTTACGACATTACCTAAACTACTGCACAGTAAGTATATATGACTTGGTAAATGGGTTCTTATATAGCTCTTTTCTACTCTACTTGAGGAATCAATGCGCATTTATACAGCATGCCACATTCATATATTCTTTTATATTCCACATATTCTCATATTCATACTAGAACTTTAGTGGTTTCCATCAAACAAAAAAAAAGCACTACATCTACCATTCACACTCTGATGAATGCATTGGGAGCAACTCCGGGTTCCGTATCTTGCCCAAGGATACTTTGGCATGCAGACTGGGTCAGCCAGAGATTGAGCTACTAACCCTCTGATTAGTAGATGGCCTGCTCTGCTCTTAATGGCTGAGTGTTTGTGGTTGCTAAGCATTTCCATTCTCTACGAGGGAGAAAACTTTATGACCGGACATGTTGCAATGTTAACATCTGATAACAGTACCATGCTCGAATGACCCATTCTTTCCCAAATGTTTACAAAGGCAGACTGCATGGCTAGGTGCTGGATTTTATACACCTTTAGCAATGGCACTGAAAACACCTAGATTCAAAATTAAGAGGCACTGTTGTCTCTATAGTGTAGCTCCAAGTAGAATCATGAGCACAGCCTTGATACCTAGAGGTTTGTGAACAAGACTGGGCTTACTGCCACGTATGCATGTAGAGTGTTTTTAGCTATTTTTACACTATATATGTATGTCTGATTTGCATAAGTGAAAACAGGTGGATGCACACATATAAGCAGACATGTTAAAAAGCAACTGAAAAAAATCCTTAGTCTACTTATCGGTTATACGCCATGGATGTTAATTGTTTGAATTGCTGTAGCATGCTTGGGAGCATTGGCAGCATTTAAAATCCAAGCCAAAGCTGTCTATATTGTGTCATGTTGTATAATTTTGTATTTGTATTCTAAGATGTCAAACCGTTCTTTGAGTTATTGTGGTTTGGTAACGATATGAACAGATAGTCACACGTTATTTTAGCTCCGATTAAAAACACAAACTCTACTTTGCTAACTGTTATTGCTTCACACTAAAAATGGAAAAGTTGCTGCCTGCCCGGTCAGGTCACAGTTTTCAGACACATTTGTGGCAGTGAAGTCAAGATAAACACTGGGAATATTGGAAAGTCCAGTTTTCCTTGGTTGCATTATTGCTTGGCTGTGTTTGTGCAAACCTGGGATTTCTGGGGAACGTATGGCAGAAGAAATATTCTACCATTCTCTTATATTTAATTGTAATGAATTTGAAACTAATTAAATGATGGTGTATACTAATAAGCTTCAAACTCCAAATTTAAATGATTTCTTGTACAGAATAGGAAACCCTACAGTGTTAATAATGTAGTATTGTAGATGCTCTGCTGCCGGGTTCTGCTTGTCTCAGTCTAATCCACAGTCACAGTCTGATTGATTTTTTTTGCTTTTTTGTATTAAAACCTGGCAGCATTTGAAGACAATTTCATACATCCCACTGTTGTTCTTGCTGAAGGCTCAGCCAGATAAACTGACTTAAAATGTGATCAGATTAAAAGGTTGATTTGCTTTAAAACAATGATGTTTCAAAGCAGCTGAGCAGCTTATAGAAACTTTTCCCAAGGAATAAAATGAACTGTTTACAGCTCACACAGAAACCCACACCGTGTTGTTTGAGTGTAGCCTCGATTTTTGGATCCGCAACTTTGTTTTGGCTCAGCCGGAACAAACTTGTCTTACTGCAACCTTTAATCATTAACACTTTGTGACAACTTATGTGTCTGTCAGCTTTGTTAGACATGTCCACTGTTTGTTACCGGTGACAACACTGAGCCGTCACTTCACTCACCAACTTCAAAGAGTAGCAGCTTTTATCCGGGGGACGCTTTTCCTTTCTGATAGCTTTGATCTGATGAATGAGAAATACACAATAACTGTTATTATCCTTGCTCTAGCCGCTGACTCTTGTGCCACTTTTCAGCTTACCCACTGTAACTAAATGAATATAATACCTGCCTCCACCATATATTAAAATTATACAAGAGAAGAAATAGAAGCTCACACTTCACAGCAGTCCCTGGAAATCTTGTAATCAGTAGAAATATAAATCAGTTCTCTGATTACCAAATTGCATTGCATCTTGTAGGTTTTTGTTAACTTCTACAAAACGCCCTAAATTTCATGCTGTCAAAAAATGAAATCAATGCAAAAAGGCTTTAAAGTAAAAATTCTCCATATATTTCAACATAGTCACTCCCTTAAGCATTGTGAAATGTAGCGTACATGATGGAAGCGTTAGATTAGAGTCCTTTGCAGCAGCACCATTTATGCAAATGATAACATGTTATAGCTATGTAGCAAGATCAATAAGATAGCATACATTTATGAGCAAATATACCAGAAGCCTGTCATGTATAAGATACGGTTAATGTTGTCACTGAGCAGACACTTCATGTGTTTTATTGGGCAAAGCTGTCATTGCAAGATGAAAATTATAAATGTACTTTACAGGTTCCTCACTATGATGTCTGCATGATTAATAACCCACTGAGTGCATCCTTCAGTGTAAAGACCTTGACATGTAGATGAGATTTACGCCACATACATATTCATCCGCCATCTATTATTATCTAAATAAGCTATGAACATGACACTGCGGGGTTGGTTAAAGGCTGTGAAACCGTACTACAGTAGGTGTGCATGCTCATTTCAGTACAAATACAGCTTTGGAAGCATAAACGAGCCCTCTTTGCCCTGGAGGTCTCTGCATTTATTACTAAAACACAACCCATCGCCATTTTTTAAAGGTTGCAGTGTTGCATCTTCCTGGTGTTTTGACTGAAATAGATGCATTTTTCCTGCCTCATCTCTGTTGGAACCAGTTTGGTAGAATTATTACAAAGTATCTTTAATATAGTTTAAATATTGTCAGTGTTCGCTGCTGCTTTTACTGAAACTTTACATTTGTTGAGCAGAAACAGGGCTTTACTGTATTGTGATGGTTAAATATTAATGGATGTATTAATCAATAATATCAGCCAGTTTTGTGTGTTGGTAGTATCTTAGTTGTGTTCAGAGTCAGGGTTAATAACCAGATTATGATGTGGTCAGTTAATGGTAAAACCAATCACTATCTAACAGTATAGCTCTGTTAAGCTCCAGTTCTAGAAAGAAGGATATTTTTCCATTAATTAAACTCGGGATAATACACAAAAAAGTAAATCATGAATTGTAATAAAAATAATATGTTTATTACATTATCAGTGAAATTAATTTTAATTCATGCTGTTTCTATTAATATTGATACTGCAATAAAAAAAAAAGACCACTCTGACTCCTGGAAATGGTGAACACTGTATGAATTACAAATGATTTCAGTAATACACATCAAAACTGCATTACAAATGTAACAAAATATCCTGTATACATATATATTCAGATAAACTATCCACACAGCAAATCCAGCATGTCCAAATTAACACTGTCGGATTTGATTTCAACACTATTAAAGTGTCTATATGGGTCCACACCAGAGAGTGTTAATTTAACTCTTTTTGGAGAGTTGGTACGTTAACTCTGATTTAGTGTTAAACACCAAATCTGTCTGGAGTTGATAATTTAACACTTGGTGTTAAGAGTTTATATATTAACTCTCAAAGAGTATTTTAGTTTAACTATGTAAGAGTTATCTTCTAATTCATTCTAAAAAGCGGGAATTTTACTGTTCTGAACTTCTAGAAATTTCTTTTGGAAATAAACATTTACTAAAAAGATGCAATGGTTTTTGAAAAAACATTTATTCTGAACTGTGCACCACAATTTCAAAACATTTTCTGAAAGATGTAACAGTGTACATGTTCTCACTTTCATTAGAATTTTGTTTATCAAAAGGTCTGACATGGTAAATGCAAATAACAGCATTCTCATCACTTATTTCTTCAATACAATATGCATGTCCTTCATTCATCACTTTGTGAAACTTCAACGCACTTCTGCTCTCCCCCATATTCCATCTTCACAAGCATATCCTGTGCGGAGATTGAATAAAAATTAGTTGACATTAATTAATGGCACAAATAATCCAGTAAACAATTGCAGCACAGTAAAAAAAAAAGGAATCCTCTTTGAGCCACTACTTGTGTAAAGTATTTTCCCAAAAGACAAGGACACAGGCAACAGGTAATACTGAACTAAATGTAAAACCTCAACCTTTTTCATTTTTACCTAAACCGTGTGCACAAAACTCTGGAGGGATCTAAATGCTAACGTAGAATCCAGTCAGGACGTCTGCTACTGCTGTTTGCTCGTTTTGTTTTTTTTTTTTCGTTTTTATGGGCGATCGTTTTCAGGCTTCAAGTAGCACCATTATACCAACATTTCACATTCTACACATTGTTTTAGGTGTATTTGACCAAAAGTTTGACTGAAAATTCACATGCAAGCTTTTTTTCAAGGCTGTGGTATTTGCCCGCAAACAATACCTTTCAGCTAGCTAAAACAGAATATTATGCTATCAGCGAGCAACATGGCTAATGCCTTTCACACAGCTTTGTCTCAACTCCAAAGAGCCACAGAAGTAAAAGCTCATAATAACAATTGAAACAATCTTTGAAAAAATGACTTACCAAGCATGGCAAACAACTCAAATATGTAGAGCAAAATGTTCTGAAACGGCTTCACTTCAGCTTCGATTGGAGCCGTGCTGGGGGCGGAGTCTGTGAATTTACTCTGTTGGTGTCATAGCCCCTCTAGGAGTTCAGAGTTAAGAGGTCAAGAGTTAATGTTTCCATTGTAACACCTCCAGATTTGACAGAGAAACACTCATTTTTAACACTCGATTTTAACTACTATCATTTTACACCTCAGAGTTACATTAAAAGAATGTGACTCTGCTTAGAGTAAAATTAACTCTACTTTTGCAAGAAGACTATTAACACCAAAACATTTAACACTTTTGAATTTGCTGTGCAGTTTACCTAAAGATATATGTTTTATGAGGAATTTCATGGTTTTTTTCTTCTGTAGGTCTGTTATGTGCTCCTAAATGTATTTTTATGTTACTTCAGAGACTTCAGAACTGAAGTGCAACTAGAACTCTAGAACAAGATTATATTCTTACACGTAATTCCTTGATTATGGTCATGCGAATGGTTGTTGCACATACCAACTGTGACATCGCCACAGCCCTGTAACCATTTATACAATGGACTTCATGTGGTATCCTTCTGAACGATAGGTGTCACTACTCAGACAAAACCTTTGCATTTCATACCTGAGACGCTCCACCTTTTGGTTGTAGAACTGAAGAAGCCTCTTGGATGAGAGTTGAAGTTCAAGGAGTCCAAAGTGCTTGCTCATAGGGGGTCATATGATTGTTGGGTTTTTCTCTGTATCTATGAAGCGCCTTGAGGCGACCTTTGTTGTGATTTGGCGCTATATAAATAAAATTGAATTGAATTGAATTGAAGTCCAGTCACGTTCTTTTCTCAGACTGCCATGATCTGGTTGACTGAGTTCCTACCCAAACATGTAAGATTTGAAGAAGTCGAAACAGGAAGCAAAGGGAAGTTTTCTCTAGAAAGGCTCACCTTTACAAAATGTTGCACCATCTCTCAGAATCTCTAAGCTCCTACACTGATATACCATTGAAATGGCTCTAAAGGCCAACCTGCTCCAATACTCGTGTCTCAGACCTGACATCATGTTACAAAAATGAGAGGCGTACGACAAGCCCAAATGACGCTCACCTGCAGGTGTGCCATCACTTTTCGCACACACTGCCTTTCCCAAGGTTGACAACGGTGAGTGTAAAAGGGTCATAAGTGTGTATAGCACACTATAGCACAGTGTCTGGTGCAATGCAGAATATTACCTCATTATTTAGAAGGAGAACAGTACTATTACAGACACAAATAGTATAATATAGAATCTAGTATAATACACATCTTCTGGTATGGAAATCAGAATTTTTAAGATTAATTTTTTAGTTCATTCATACATATCATATAGATGCAGACATTTGTATATGGAACATATGGAAATTCCTGAGTCATTTACTGACTAATTATGTTCAACAGTGATAGGCTTTCTGTCCTTGTCGAGAAATCACTGGATAATCATAACGCTAATTTCTTTGGCAAGAAAGATAACTGGTATTTTTTATGGAATTTTTAAGTAATTGACCCTTGACCCAACATAAAATCTAATTTATTTCTCCCAAAAGAAAATGAAAGATCTTTCAGGTCTTATTACGCTGTCATCTTTTCTCATAACCGCCCAGATAAAAATATGTAGATTCTGTGAATCCTCCCTGTCTTCCTGTCACCTTTTTCAGTCACCTTTGCACTTCTGACTGCTCTTTCTCAACCTCTTTCCATCATCCCCTCTCATGGATCGTGTCTCACAGACACCGGGTCGTTTTTGACAGCATTGCATTCCACCAGCGGGACGTCAACTCGAACGTTCCCCCCGTCCGTCACTGCCTGCCGTGGCACCTATGCATTAAATATCAAGCTTTGTAGTGGGGAAGAGTCACAGAGCGCGTTCACTCGGCAGGACAGAAGAGAAGCTTTCCGCGTCTGATGATTAAGCTCAGTTCTCAGTCTGTGTAAGCCGGAGCAGTTGGTGAAGCAGGGAGAAGCAGTTATGGAGAAGCTTTTAATATTTCCCAGATGTAAAAGCACCATGGGAGCGTTTGAATATTGTATTAAAGCATGCTGACACACAGATATAGGGAACCTTCTGTACTTGCATGGACACGCACCCACAAACAAATGCTGTCGAATGCAGAAAAACACACGCCTGAGCACATTTTTACACACACACCCACAAAGTAATGAGATTAGTGCTCTGATGTTTTTGGAAAGTTGGAGGACTGAGAGAATACGAGGGGGGAAGGAACTGAGCTGGCAGGAGGCCTCTTATGAACATGTCCATAAAAAAACTGTTAATTAGAAAAGAAAAAAGGTGAAAAAGGTGGAACTTCTTTTTCTGGAAATCTGGCCCCCTGGTGCATTCCCATGTTTGGGTGAAGCTCACAGAGAGTCCACTAAAACTTAGCTTAGCTTGGTAAGTGATCTATGAAATTATGCTTTGATGTGTGCACATGGAGGCTCATGCAACAGGCAATTTAAATGTTGACACATGTGCAGATCCCTCCTGCTGCTGTGCTGTAACCCATAAATATCCCGCCAATTTTATCTCCTAAAAGTCTCCTTTTTCTTTGTTTTCCCAAACCTAAACAGGACTCCATGTTGAATATTTAATAGTTTGGTCTGGTCCCAGGGGTAATACCTAAGTAATACCTGGGGGAATTTTGACTGTCAAGCAGAGTGCGGGTTAAAAAAAGAAGCTTTAATTTATCACAGCAGGTGTACAGGTGTACTTTATACACCAGCAGATGTAGCATGGTATTAGATGCACTTTTACAAGTATAATAGCTGAAATGTTACTGCCACAGCTTAAAAACTAAGAAAAAATATATTCTCACAACTTTTGATAATTACGAGGTGGGTTAACAGAGAGACAACGGTGACACTTTTGCAGGGAGGATAGAAGCTGCTTTTGCTCTACTCTGGATGGATGCTGACAGCCCCACGCATTAGTGCATTAGTGTATCCCTGCTCACACTCAATCATTGTGACATACGTCATTCAGCCCTAATTAAAAAATGAGTTGTGATGTATGTGGCTACTCCATATTGTTAAAGCATCATAAATAACTGCTGAAAACTGATGGATTCATCACATGAGTAATGCTGTGGAGTGTCTAGACAAAATGCTTTTAGTATTTATTTCTTCATATAGTTTTCCCTTTGTTTTTATTGAGTTATTTTCCCCTACTTGGACAATCATGTAATATCTTTGATTGAAAAAAGTCGAGGCTTCAAATTAAAGAGCTGTAATTCCTAACTATTAATTTTTATCACATTGTAATAGCACATATACAAAAAATAGCCAAGGTACTACAACAACAGAAGTGCTGATTCAGTATCATAAATGATCATAGGACACAGAAGCCACTTTCCTCTCCGAGACACGGATGTATGGCAGGTGGGACGTGTTCAAGGAAGGAGGTTTGGCTAACAGCTTTGAGTTTGTTAACCGTCAGCCGAAGGAAACTCCTGGCAGGTTTTCTTCAACAAAACAGGAGTTTCTCTAAGACTTCTGCTCTCCTCCTGCTTTAACACTTTTAATTTCCGCATTGATAAATTTGCCATGAAAGCTCAGACTGGAGCAAATTATTGTAAAGAAGTTTACGTTTAGAAATGTGTATATTTGATATCAAATTCACATGCTATGATGATAAAAGAGTGGCCCAAAATGATTATATTGGCTTTTTTTCTTCTGATTTTTAAGATAAAAATTATGGTCATTTCCATGTGTCATGTGCACATATATTCCTCAGTCCATTTGCTTTAAATGGAGACTGCTTTTATTTAGCTTTTGACATGGATATCAACTTAAAGTGAACATTCAATTAAACATATTTATACAGCACCAAATCAAATCAAAAGTTGCTTCAAGGCGCTTTATATTGTAAGGGAGACCCTACATGCTGAGAGTTGACTAAACAGCTGATCAGCAAACTCAGAGTTGTGGATCTCAGAGTGAAGTCAAGTCAGAGTTTATTTTTAATCTCACAGTTCATGGAACATGCTTCCTGGAATAGACTCCTGGTAAAACAACAGCAGCAGCAGTCTTGGTGGATCTTCACAGACTCAGAGACCTGATTGAGAGTATTGATTTCTCACTTGGAATAGATCTGTCTTGGTGTCACAATCAGAACCCTGTAAGGAACAGATGATCCAGAAACAGACTGAATCCAGCTCTTCAATTTAATACGTTTAATAGACTTATTTTCCCAACAGGAAAAATGTGATTGATCGAAACATATACGCTGCATAATCCAAACATATATCGATAGCTGTTTGGAATTCGACGGATAAGAAGAAAATCGAACAAACAAACAAAAAAGAAAAACACAGCTTGATTTCAGTTATCTTTCTACCAGTGTGTCATGTTCACTTTTGAGACTGTCTGGTGAGATAGATCAAGTGCATGTCTGGCAGTTCAAAGAGTTCAAATTTGACACTTTAGTTTAACGTTTTATTCAGGTCGGTCACAGAAATGTTGCTCCAAAGAGATTTGCCATTCTTTGTCCTTGTCAGACACAGGTTGTGACTGGATCTGCAATCGCAATATGGTGAAAAGAGGGTATAATGCAGTCAACTACTGAGTTATTTTCTGTGTAATTTAGCAGCTCTGCTTTGGAAAACAACCTTGCCATAATTCCTGGTTATCTAAGATTTTCTTTTAATTGGAAACTAAAATGTTCTCACCTAGTATGAAATTGTATTAAGGCCTAAGTGGATTTTATTATCACAGAAAGCTCGGCAGTGATATTAAAATGTAATAGAAAAATCAGCTTACTGCTGTGGATTTGCTTTAAGCAATTAATGTAACACGATTTTCTTCCAAATCTTATGCATTTTCATATCAAGTAGTTATGTATAATGTATATAGTGTGAGCTTGTTACTTTTTACTAATGCTGTGATGGCAGCTAAAGCAAGATACTTTGCTCTGCTTATCAAAAAAAAACAAAAACAAAGAGACATAGAAAGTCAATAAACATTCAATAGCCTTAAGTATCCTATAAAGCCAGTAGAACTGGGATTACTGGGGACAGATGTAAGCAAAGGCCTGTTTTTCAGTCAGTCATATGACTGCACGAGATGTGAAAGTTGTTGCTTGTAGTGCCAAACCAACAGAGAATTGTCACTTACTGTAGCCGTGAAGTTTTCCTCATATTTTATCAGTTCTTTCTTTAGCCTGCAACACTGACATCATTAAGCTTTCTAGCAGCAGCAAGCAGCTAGTTTTTAGCTTTGCAGCCTACGGCACACTATCTGCAGGCAATCTTAGTGAAAATCAACCAAACTATTTTTAAGCGACAGATATTTTTCAGAGGCGTTTCTGGTGATCAAAAAAGGGGAAGAGATAAAAGAGGACTGCAGAATGAACAGAATTTGAAGCCTTAGAAAAATGCTAATGTTGGTAATCTCTCTGCTGGATCTGTGAATGAGTGTTTGGCAACATAATTTATATACATAAATAAAAAGAAATCCATTGTATTATTTAGAATGCAACCATAGTAGCATAATGAATGTAGCTTCAACTCAGTCTGAAGTATAAATGCATTTGTTTTGACATGGTTCCCGTTATCAGTGTGATATCTTCCTAGTTAGTATAATTTTTTAAAGCTAATTACAAACAAATCTCTTCATCCTTTGGTTTGAAAGACATTAAAGACACTTGCAAATAGCCATGAAGTTTATTTAGCTGTATTAATGGAGCTCAAACTCCTTCATTGCACTGTTGCATTTGTGTTCAACATATCCATCATCTCGTCATTGTTTTTCATGTCTCATTATACGTTCCTCCTTCTGTCCTTTTCTCCCATTCTGCCTCTTCATATATCACTGCTCTGCTTTCTCCACCAGCCTCTTCTCTTCTTATCTCCCTGCCCGCTCTCCCGTACAGCTTTACTGTGGCCCCAGGCCCTTTATTACTTTGTCGTTGTGCAGTGGACACTCCTTTCGACCTGGCGCCACTCTTGGATTAGTGTTATCTCCATCTCTGTCACTTGCTTATCTTTTTTCTAGACTCTTGAAATAAAGCCCAGCCAGATGTGTGATGTACTTAAGATTACCGGAGGCAGCAGGCAGGTATGGAAATCCTCCACCGATTAGATGTCCTTCTACAGGCTAAGGGAGATGTGCAGAGACTGCTGCCAAGCACCTTAGAGATATACTGATACACTTTTAAATCCTAAGTCTATGGATGGTAGGAGGAGGTTTTCTTTCTTTTCTCCTGTTTCTCTTACTTCTGTGCTAGCTTTCCTACAAATCATTTCAACATTTACAAAGAAAATTAGCATAAGTACTGATTTCCATGAAATCAGAATTTTATTGCCATCACTCATGTTTAAGGCCTTCAGTAAAGCACAAGGCAAGCGTGTAAATGGGGCACGAGGTAAAACAAAAATATTCATTCATCTTCACATTTATCTTAGAGGTAGTGACATTTGGTTATTACAGTTTAATCATCCACGGATGCTTTCTTCTGTACAGTAATTATGAAAAACTTTGTATGATGGACCTGGTGGGATCTAAGCATGTATTAGAAATCGTTTTCAAATTATTTTTTGGTCTCTTACAAGCATGGGACAGTGTGAAACGTAATTTCAATTCCTTTGTATGGCAAGTACATTTGAAGAAATTGACAAATAAAAGTATTCTATTCTAAGTAGGGCTGCTCAATTAATCGAATTTTAATCTCGATTACGATCTGGGCTTTCAACGATCATTAAAAATGACTGAGCCGATTATTAGCCCCTCCCTCGTGCTTTACTCTTTGCTCCATGTGGCAAATCGAGCGCACCTCTCTGCATTTCGAACACGTGTCACAACAACTAAGAGCAGCGGTCTCCAACCTTTTTTGCCCCACGGACCGGTTTATGCCCGACAATATTTTCACGGACCGGCCTTTAAGGTGTTGCGGATAAATACAACAAAATAAAACTAGTACCAGTACCGAAAAAAAGAAAATTTATTCATAACACACGTGAAAAGACCCAGGAAAACCGAGTAAACGATAAAAATGCTGAAAACTGTACATTTCACACCTGAGCCTCAACTCTCGCGGCCCGGTACCAAACGACTCACGGACCGGTACTGGTCCGAGGCCCGGGGGTTGGGGACCGCTGATTAAGAGGACCCGAGGGAAGCTCGGAAAGCTAAGCAGAAGTTATTTGGAGAGGAGAGTGACTGCCGTTGGTTGAAAAGACAGGTAAAAAAAAAACTTCAGTGGTGTGGAAAGATTATGGGTCAGACGTGGCTCAAGTAGACACAGTGTGTAAACTTTGCTACAGTGTCGTAGCTGCACCACAGAGCAACACTGCAAAGTTCACTAAACATAGATGTTTACATTCTTCATTTATTTCTTATATTGCAAACATTTGCACTGTTGTCAGTATTTGCACACTATTTGATATTATTTTTTGACAATCTTTAAAGTCATTATTCAATACATTGTTATTGTTAAATAAATATCGTCAAATAATCGAGATCTCAATTTCAGTGAAAATAATCGTGATTATCATTTTTGCCATAATGGAGCAGCCCTACTTACAAGATTTACTTTACTCAGCAGATTTTTAGAGATGCCAGCTAAATTGAAAATGATATTTAAATTGGTTCAGGGTGAAATAAGTAAATCAATTTAGTCCTTAAAAAATAAGAATTTAAACCTTTTGATAATAAACCACATTAGTCCCTTATAGACATGGTGCTTTCACTTTAATAATGTAATTCAGTAATTTAATAAAAACGGGACTCCTAGTTTAGGCGATCTACCTTTTATAGAAAATTCCCACTAAATTGTGTTAAAATGCTTGTTTTGATTCTCACGTTGAACTTAGCCACGTGAAGCCTGTGCTATGTGTTGAGATCTGTACTGTGTTAGGTTTGGTTTGTTTAGTTCCTCTGTAAAACACTTTTGACTTATATTGACCCAACAATTGGAACTAATTTTAAAATGTAAGATTTTTTTCAAGATTGCGTAACACTGACAGTAGGAGAAGATTTTTGATGGGGATCTCTCTGATTTGGCTTATGCATATGGGCACTCATGACCAGACAAAGCCTTTGAATCAAACTGTGCTGGACCAAATGTCCTTGTCAAATAGTGCACGAGTGCAATGCAAACAAAATGAGCTTTTTGTTATGGGGAGTGAATAGTTTTACTTGCCTTCTATACCATTTCTTTACTATTTATCAGAGAAAAATGGTTATATTTCCGCGAATCTGACTTTTTGACACCAAGTGAATACTTTACAATACTTTGTATCTTTGAAACAAGGCTTTGATACTTTGTCAAATGTACGACCTCTAGTTCAGTTACACATTTTTCTGAGATCTTGAGTTAAGAAAGACATTTTATATGTTAAAGACTCAACAGTCATAGGTCAAAGTAAGAGCTGAAATCTGTACTTTCTTCAATAGTTGCTTTGACCAGCATTTCAAAGAGGTTTCTAATGGTGCAAAACCAGCCGACTCTTGTGGTGTTTCATCTAGATAATGAAAAGTCAGTGCCCTTTGGCACCAGTGTGAAATCTAAATGCTTTTTCAGAACTAACTTTTTTGAACTTATTGACATTTTTCTGAATTTGGCCTCATGACATGAAGGAAAGTCACTGTTATACAAGCTCTCAACAGAGGTTAACAGACATGTTTGCAAAGCAGCTGTCACAGTGAATCACTTCCTGCTGTGAGCCTCACAAAATATACACAGCAGCAAAAAGATATCAGTTTCCCGAGGTCATTTAATGGAAACCCCAGCAAACAAAAAAGGATTCTTGAGAAGTGTTGATCCAAATTAAAGTACTTCAGTGTTTATTTCATGTATATATTTTCATCAAAGCTTTTAGTCACATTATCAATAGTTATCTTAATTTGACATGAAAGATTGTTCTATGTGGGCTTGCCACTAAAAGAAATCCGTCCTTATTCCGTTTTCGTTGGCATTCTCTTCAGATATAGAATAATGATGAGTGCAGCTTGGATGCTGTGCCTTTCACCTGTCACAAACAACAGATGGACAGTAGAGAAGAATTGATGTGACAAAAAGAATAAAAAAAAGTACTGTATAAGCAGAAATGGCAAAAGTACAGACATTCTGTACTCCGGTAAAAGTTGAAGTATGATTCAGTAAGAAAGTAAAAAGTAGCTCTTTGGAGGATGTTTCTACCAGTGCAAAACTATATGAACCTTGTGCTATATTAATGCAATAATAAAATATTATCAGAAGGGGAACAAAAATTTTATTTTATTTTGTTCTAAATTTTAATTCTAATAAATAAATTCTGCTTGAATCACTTAAGGAGGACATGAGCAGCAAAAAAAGGGAAAATGTTAAAAAATAGCTCTATTTTCTGTTGCCTGCATTGTAGAGGGTGACTTTGCCTCTAAACAGGAAAAGGTGTACAGTCAGGTGAGATAAAGTGAGATTCAGCAGTTGGGGAAACCTAAAATCAGTTGTTGTGGCTCAGTATGGGGGAAAAGAATTACAACTCAGTGATCAGCTGCTCTTTGTGGATTTATACATCTGAATTCAACCAGATGTAAGCAGATTTTTCATCTACTGGCTGATTTATATTCTCTACGCTGACAGTACACCGTTTATATTAACTTTATACTAGATGGCCACTGTGTACAAGTCACACACTTCTTTACTCTGAATCCATCACAGCACGGCCAGCTAACCTGTTTATTTAGTATTTTTATGCCCTTTATCCTCCTAAGACCCGAACTCTTTCATGGCATGCATTTTTAATTTCTCTTTGCTATTTGGGCGGTTTGGGACCTGATTAATGTAAAAACAAAGAATTACCAGATTTTATTTTATTTTATTTTTTACCTGATTTTTGTTTCTGAGAGAAGTGAGATCCACATATGAGGATATTTGCTTTAAATTTCGATAGAACAGGCAGTATAATGTCCTCGTAAGTGGAAATCAGGCCCTTGTAGAGCAAAATTTTGTATTTTGGTCTAGCTAATAGCTAACTTCACTCAGAGATGGAGAAAGATATCCCAAAATGTGATGTCGACATATGTGGACGCCAGATCCTAGGAGGTTAAATAACACAGTCATTCTGTCTCAGTCTGTTTAGCAGCATGTTTTATAATAAAAAGACATAACATCACATTTACAAACAGTAGATATAAATCTGATTTAAAAAAATGAGCACTTACATGTAAGCTTTAAATTTCCAGTTAATCAAACACCACTAAGCAGTTCTTACCTTTAAATCTAACCTCTCTTCTTCCTCCTCTGTCCTGTCTTTCTTATCTTTCTCCATCTCTGAGTGAAGTTAGCTATTAGCAGCTGGACCTTTTAGCTAGCAACGCACTGTGAGGCAAACTGCACACAAACAGTTTGTATGTTTGCTGATGTTAGTTGACCTGATAGAAATATTGCATTTAGAAGTACCTGGCACTTAAAAAAAGTCCCTCGCTTTCTGATAAATATTCTTTTGTAGCGCTAGCTAGATGCTAAAGTACCGCAATTCATGGACACCTGCAGACATTCCAGTGTTGTGCCACAGAAAATGGCACAATTGTGCCTGATGTCAGGAATTATAATGTTAAGGAAAGGTAGGACACAGTGTGCTGCCTACTGTTTTTGTGTATGTATCTGTGTATAAGTTGTATGCTTTTTTCTTTTTCTTTTTTTTTATTAGAAAGAAGTGCTTATCTGTGTTGACAATAGAAACAGCATTGTGTATTTTTGATGTCCTTTTGTGTGTCACCCTGTGACAAAGACCGTCTTCCATTTAGGGGGATTGATGATGCGAATTTATCTGCAGGACAAATGAGGTGGCAAGCAAAAATTAAGAATAAAAAAATTGAGTCAGAAATGAAAGACTTATCAAAGGCAGCTGATTTTTCAACTTGCTTTTTGACTTCACTCCAGGCTAACTTATGTATAAAACCAATGGCTGGCTATTATGTATTAATAAAGAGAGCTTATTGACAGTGACAGTGACACACCCACGCTGTTCTGTCTGCTTCAAATTATTTAACAGTAGACTGGCTGAGAACAGCTAAGCCAGAGTTACAGCAATCACTTTTAGTCCATGTTGCAAGCAGTCAGGGAGCCTGTTTCCTGTAGTCTGATGTCAGGAATTATCATGTTAAAGAAAGGCAGGACACAGTGTGCTGCGTGCTGTATTTACATGTGCCATTAAATGCAGTTTTTGTTTGTATTCACGTGCCCAAATGGAAAGGAATAAATGTTAGAGAGAAGCAGCCAAATGCATTTTCCTCATCATGGCAGGTAGTAGTCTGTGTTATTGTACTGTTATATTATTATCATATTATGGTAGGGTGTTTACCTTACAATATAAAGCGCCTCAAGGCCAGTGTTGTTGGGCTTTGGCGCTCTATGAAATCAGTTAAATGAACTGAACAGAATTTCTAGATTAATCATTATGTTGGTCAAAATAAAACAAACCCTTTGACAATCATAAAAGTCAACTAAGAAGCAAAGTTTCAATACATTTGCTAGTTCCAGTTCGTCAAGTATGAAAATATTTTGTTTCTTCATTATTTAAATGTTTGTCCAATGAACTGACTTTTTGGCCAGTACAAAGAAATTCTAGACCAGGGGGGTCAAACTCCTTTTACATCGTGGGCCACATACATATTTTGGTGTCATTTGGGCCAAACCAGTCAGTTAAACAACACCTTAATATAAGACAAAAAAAGCACAATTTGCATGTTTCAGATTTTCTAGATTATGAAGAAATGCTGCTGTAGTAAATGAAAAATCTTCCAGCATGACTCTTTAAGCTTAAATTGTAAGAAGTAAATGTGTGCAAAAGACATAGTTTTGAAATTCTAGAAATCTATCATTTAATTACTCTGGTGCACTGTGAATAGTCATAGGGGAGGTCTTTATCATGAAAAGTTGTAAAACTTATTAAAAGTTAAAATTTTCCAAAGTCATCCAATGGAATTTTCACTTGGCTGATTCTGGCCCCCGGGCCTTATGTTTGACAACCCTATTCTAGACTAAATACATGTAAACTTAGTCGCTGGGAAATTATAATTGGCTAGTGCGTAATTGATGTATTGTCACTGATATTTTTCTGAAATATAAGCATTCCTGGCCCTGTATGATTAGTAGTTTTAACCGTATGTACTTGTACTGCCAGTATTCATTTGACCTGATAGCTAAATTGTCATGCACCAATTGATACAGTAGATTGTATGCACTCTAAAAAACACCCAGTTTTTTAATGTGTGCGAATTGTAAGCTTCTCAGTACAGATTAAGTAACATCTGGTGTTAATGTGAAGAACTTAATAATGTAAAAACCTGGAACGAACTAAATGAACTTAAAGTCATGGGGGTTTTTTGTTGTTGTTTTTTTTTTGCCTGTTTAGGGTTTCTTACCCAGTATATTCTGACATGTAACACTGGGCTAAATACTGAACATTTTTTACCAAAGAGGGAGGAAATGCTCTTTGACACTGTGCCAACAATGCCTCAGAATCAGTTTTGTCTAATTGAAACCAAATTTATCAACAAGGAGCAAGAGCCTATAAATTAGTCATAATAAATAAATACATTTGCAAACTAGATGCTTTTGGATCAGGATAGAATGTAAAGTTAATGTGATTATAGCAGGATTATCAGTGAAGCGGTTTGTACAAGCATAGCTCTTAAACTATATTAGCATACATGGCTGCATTAGAGTGGATAAAAGTCTTCCACTTCTGTTAATTAAAGTAAATCCCTTCTGCTATCTTAAAGCAACTGGGACAAGCATTTGTGAAAAATCTGCAGTCTGTAAGTTGAGTGTTCCTCTTCTCTAAAAAGAATCACAGCAGCACTTGCTATGTGACATTGTGCATGCACCCAGCTTTTTGTTTGGACCATCAAAACCGGAGCTTAACACATTTTCCATTGGTATACCAGACTATAGAGGGATGATTTTGGTTATATAATAACCAAATATAATATAATAAGCATTGTGTAGAGAAAATGACAGCAAAGAGGTTTTCACCTCCATAATATTCAGGTCATATTATACATGGTATATTTTAATGCACTTTGAGTGGGTGTTTATAGCATTTGGCAAATACAGTGTTATGTTTTTTGGGTGAGAATCTTTATGAATAGCATGCAGCAAAAGAAAGCCAAAGCACAGCAACGCCATGACAAATGCTGGTTGTAGATTGAATTTACCCTTTGCACTACATCAGAAATGTAAAGCTCATGTCATCACTTTATCCACAGGTGTCTGGCCACTCCTGCACTCCGTTCTATCCCTGTAGATCATGTAAATTTATGGTTACATGCATTGCCTCTCCTAAAGGTCCTCAGCACGATTTATGCACCCTGCTTTATGTTGCTGATGATAGGAAGAGAAAGCGCAAGACAAATAAGCCTGTGAAAAAAACGATGCAGTGAAAAAAAAAGGGAAAGAGAGAGGGTGTGAATGAGGTGACAGGATAGTGTTTAAATATATTGGATATTATATCTGCCATTCACTCGTGCAAGCATTGTGTCTGTGCACATATGTCACACCAACGACCAAAAAAAGAAGCGTTTTACTTGGAATCTGACTCACTCTCTTGTCACCTGAGTTATAGTTTTTCAGTTGCAGCAGGGTGATATGTGGCTCTGTTTTTCCCCCCCGCAGTTTTCTCCTCTGGGTAACTACATGACTCATCGTCTCCCTGTCCTGCTTCACCTACAGGCACACATCTGCCTGGCTAGGATTAAGCAGAACGGAAGCACGATTAAATGGCTTTGGCAACTGTCTTCTCATACATCTTAATAGAATTCACAAGTCTCTCCCCTCTCTCCGTTTAGGGTGAAATTTAGCCCGAGTCTTGGATTTTTTTTTCTTTTTGCCTTTCATTTATCTGAAGTGAGGGGCCTCTTTGAGTCGACAACTGGCTTACTGTGCTTATGGGCAGGGCAGATTACTCAATTAAATGAAGACATGGAGGAAAAAGGGCTCAGTTTATGCTCATCCTTAAGCCTCTATTCTGTTGTTCTAAAGAAGGCGCTGAGGGAAATCAAATGACCAGATAGTGGGCAAAAGTGAAGAAGACAAATGCTACACATGGACATGCTTGAACACACTCTCAGTAATGCCACAAATTGGAAGAAAATAACTTTTTTTCCAATTTGGCTGACAGTGGTTCACAAAGACCACAACAGTACAAGAGCAGTGGAAAGGAAGTTCTGTGTTTACTCTAATTTTGTCGTATTCTGCATATAGGAAGTATGGTGCAGTAAGTATATAAAGCTCTATAAAGTTCCTGCAGAAGAGCTGGAGGAGGTGGAGGGACGTCCGGCTGTTTCAGTTTAGACTGCTGCCTCCTCAAATGGGACCTGGATAAGTTGCAAAACATGGATGGATTGATGGATGCTGTAGTTATCTGACAGGTGTTTATGTACCAATAAAGAAAAGCCGTGCAAATTTTACAAAAAGAAAATAGAAAAACGTGAAGTGTAGTAGTGCCAGCTAGCCAATTCTGGTGAAGACTGTAACTATATTTTTGAGAACATCATTATCATGGCCAAAAAGCAATTACAAAGAACATACTGCACCTGTTTTTTTTCTTCAGTTTATGGTTTGGGAGAAACCAGTCACGAGATGTCATAGTTTATCCTATTACATAGAAACATTGTAAGTATAGCACTGAAAGAATTCTCATTTGAAATAATATAAGCAACGATGGTGCAAGAAAGAGGACTTTCAGGGTGAAAGAGCTTTCAGGACTTTATTTTACAATGTTAATGATTGTGTATTAGTACTATGCCACTCCTATATTTAAAATATCATTCTTCAGAGGTTTAAGAACAACATGGTCTGTTTCTTTGAGCTTATTGATTAAAAATGCAACATTATAATCAGGCTGAACTTACCTTTAAAGCATTAGTGCTCAGTATAGATTATGTAGACATTTTGAATCTCAATAAGTGGAAAACAAATCATTTTAATACCAAATTTCCACATGCAGGAAATAAAGAAAAACCCAAGAAGCTTGGTAATAATAGAAGAGATAATTACAGACCTCTTTGTCTGCAGCTGGCAGAATAAAGCGGCATTGTTGCGGCAAAGATCCTTAACTACTCACATGTCTGCATCAGACTTGTGTAAAGGTCAGGCCATTGTGTGAAATTAGCAAAGACAGAAAGGTCATTGAGATTGTTCGTGGCTAATAGATAAGACCCGAGGCCTTAATGGGTTCATGTTTTCCCTTTTTATCAGGGGAGGATAATGCACAAGAGCTGGACCTTTTGTTTCCTATGGACTTCCACAGACACACACAAAGAGGAACACACATTCCCATATTCACAGGCACATGTGGGCGCACAAAAAGTGCGTAAAACCAGGGTGAGAAGGTTCCGAGTCTGAGGTTCAGAAAGTTAATGAACAAGAGATGAAATATAAATCATTTTACAACAATTTGAACCTCAGCTTTTACTGCTGTGGGTGTGTCTGTTTTTGTGTATGTCTGAATGCAATTTCAGGGTTTTATACAGAGATAGAATTGTTGTGACTTCCTTTTTAAGCAGTCTGGGTACTTGCCAGATTAATAAATCATTTCTTTACAAAGAGACACAAAGCAAAGGCAGATTCATTTTAAAATCAAGGCTGAAAATCAAAGGGATTGGTGGACTCTATCAGGATGCATAGACTTCTCATTGACCTGTAAGAGAAAACAATACCAGCTTTGAGTTAGTTTTGTCAACTTGCCTTTTGTTAAGCATTCACAGCAATTGCTGTTTTGTATTCCGCTCATATTTCTTTGGGACATTCTGTCCTCTCGTTAAGTCTGCCTGCGGTTATTTTATCTACTGAATGAAAGCTCTTCTTAAGACTGATTGGAAAAGTGGAAAAATAGGATTATTTTTCTATAATATTTCTCTTTTTGGTTGATGCCCTGCAGTAGCAAAAAGACATTTTGGCTTTTTGAAATTGAGTTAATAATCAGTGGCATTTGAGCTACTGAGCCAGAAATATGAGAGAAGTTGAAAGATGTAAAGTATAATACTTGTAAGAACAAAATCTATCAAACAGACACTCACCTTTAGTGTATATGTTTTATTTGAAGTTGAGCTTTACTTAAGTAGGTAATATATAAATTGTAAGGTCTAAATGCAATAGGGTCTTCAGTAATGAATTGCAGTGTTAAAGGTTCTAAATGAACAGTATGAAGGACAGTTGTTGATCTCCAAATACCTACAAATTCAGACCACACCTGTAGTAAGATAAGACAGAAGCTGACAAATGAGAGAATTAATGTGAACCGCTGATCTCAACAGTGAGTCCTTTGTTCTGTTTTGCTTGACTTGGACTTTAAGGGCAAGATCCTTTCAAATCAATCTCAGTTGTTCTGAGTGATCACCTTTTCTTAACTTATAGTGACAAATTTTAGTTCTGACAGATTTATGTTTCAGATTCCAGAGAAACTACATGTGAAAGTTCTTTAAGAACCTTAACTTCACTTACTAATAGCAAAAGAAATAGAACAAACAGTTGCGAATATGTTTCTACCGTGACGTCATGCACATACTGGTTTTCCATTATATTGGATGCGAAACAGATACCAGCCATGAGGGAAAAAGGTGACTCCTGACTGGTTGGCAAGTGGTTGCTGCTGTTGCCGGTTGAAATCGGTCATAAAGAGGGTGTTGTGACTTCCTTATTATTGTTTTGGGTACTAGCAGATTGCCCCAGTCACCTGTACTTTGCATGGAAGACATTGTCTTGTATCCAAAGAATCTGAACTACTAACTAAATAACTAACAAACTCATAACTACTTAACTGGAAATTGAGAATATTTGCTCCCTAACTAGATCACCCCTTTGATGCTGGCTTCTTGTAACACACAGTATATTCAGACAGCAAGGGAAGAAACTCTTAAGTCACTTTTCTGACTAGACAAGTTGAAGAATGGAAAGATTTAACTAGTACAGGGAACTGAACACTGGCATTGAGTTCCTGCAAGGGACTGTCTCCCTTAGAACGTCACACCCCTACTTAGTCCTAAGCAGTCATAAGAAGCTGCTGCCAGACTCTGTGTATCTCTAGAGTAAAGACAAAGAGTGGTGGAGATTTGTCACTAGAACACATTTATGGCCCTGTGGGAGAGTCACTGTGTGGGTAATTGTGTTTTAGCTGAAGTAGCAGCTATACTAGAAAGGTTTATAGCTGTAGCCCTGCTGCTAACTACGGTTAAAGTTGCTAAATCTTCTAACACTGTTAATGCTACATTTTGATTGTTGTTAGTTGGGTTTGTAATGCAATGAGCATTACTGAGCCCAACAAACAAGAATGAAAATGTAACATGTGACTAATGTTACCAAGCAGCTAAAGAATGTGTAAAAACTGGGTATTTAGTAAGCTAGTGTTGTACTATTTACAGTTAAGAAGACCACACATAGAACTTATGGAACTTATAGGAAGGTTTTCCTTACTGGCATTAATGCTAATAACATTTTCAACATCTACTCTTATAAAAAATAAATAAATAATGAATTTAAAAGAAAATGTCTACAGTTATTCATCACATTGTTGAAGAAAAATAATACATCAAAGTTGAGAATGCAGTATAATACAGAAATGGATAATTTAGCTTCAGACAGTGTTTTTGAGAAGTTGAAAGTTTTATTTATAGCCTTAACTTTGCACTAAAAGTGATTCAAACAGCCGGAGATCATTAATGCTTCTGTACCTTATTTTACAGAGGAAATAAATTCATGATGGAAGAAAATTGGCTGTTATGTGCAGTCAGTGGTGTTGACAAAAACAAATGTGCATCTTATTTTAGGGATGTTTTGTTGGTTTAATGGTTAAATTAACATGTGCTCCATGTTTAATGTCACTTATATAATAGTTGAGATTATATAGCATAAGCAGTGCTATAAGAACAATTAGAGGTCACCACAGGAGACAAAAGCAAAGAAAGAAATCTATAATGATTTTTTTCATGTACTTCTTTAAAAGGCAGCATGAACATACTTCATACACTACCACAATATACATTTCCTTAGTTGTATTTGGAAATTTGAATTTTTTGGCTAAACAGCACGATTTGTTTCTCCTCTTACCTTTTGTCATTACAAAAAACATTAGAGGTTAAAGGTGCCCACTATGCCATCTGTTTTTTGTTGTTGTTATTGTTGTTGCTCTAAATCCATGATCCTGTTTAAAATATGCACACAACAAAGACATAAATACTCACTGGCAACCGAGCCGTCTTCGCCTTCTCCAGCTGACACAAACCTCTCATCTCACAAACAGCCCGTTAAACCTAAACAAGCCTGTATTGAAACTGTAAGCAGTAGAAAGTACAGATATTTGTTGGGGAGTAAAAGTAAAAAGTTCTCAGAAAAATAAATACTCAAGTAAAGTACAGATACTTGTACTTAAGCACAGTAAAGAAGCATTTGTACTTTGTTGTTCCCACCTCTGGTAAACAGACTGACACCTTTTATAAGGAATGTTATAAGGTCAGCAGTTTCTGTTTCAACAACTCTGAAGTATCAAACAACTTTAATTATCATAAATGTTTAACTGGCAAACACTCATTTTAATGTTAGCCATGTAACTATTAGCAGTTACCCACATTAGCTATAATATCTTTCTCCTCAGTCCTTGTTTGAAGCTGAGAAAAATCTTTGCAGGAACAGCAGAAATGATGAAAGCCTACATACTATTCGATGAGAAACAAAAATATGGTAACAGAAGTTGTGAAAAGCACATGCAATAAGGAGCTTAAGCTAAATGCATTTGAACAGACCATTATTGTTGTCATCTTTAATTTAAAATACATTTTTGAACAAAGAGGATATTTTTGGATCAACGAGGTAATGTACCAGTAATGTAAGACTTATGAGGGCTTTTTATTTAGTTTATATCGTTTAACATAAGAAAAAAATGTAGGCCAGTATGTGATGGTTAGTACTATGGAAATCTAAAATTCAAGTGCTTGGTATGGTTCCTTGCTCCATGTCACCACTGTTCCAGCTTTAGTGTTTTATAATGGAAGCATTAGCAGCTGAGCAGCTCCTCGGGGTGCCTTTGCCCTCTGCTTTTCACAGAAGATTCACAGCAGGATGGCTGCAGAAACTTCCTGGAAAATAAAAGCAAAGTACTTAGTCCATAGGGAATTATGTAATGGCTGGGTTAAAATACAGACAGAGAAACACAGACAGAGAGACATGCACACTTGTCAACTTTGATTTAAGTAGATCAACACGGCGTTCCATCAAGCAAAGACATAAACACAGATATTAATGTTTTATTTGGCTTTTGATTATTGAATGTTCTGCCAGGAATATTCGGAGAATATACGTATGTATGCACGTTTGTGGGGGGATTGATTTGTCCTTTTAGTCTTAGGAGAATTTTTTGTTTCTAAAGGTGGAGTCAGATGTCCAATGTGGAACTGCTTGTTTGACTTGGCAGTGATTTTACACTGGAAATAAGGAGCACACTAGCTTGCGACCCCTGAGGTTAGGTATGTGTCCTGATGGAATCAAACTGGTTGTTTTTAACATGTAAAGCAAATGTGTTAACTGCTACACTTCATCACTTAGCCTCATCTAGCATGTAAAGGCCAAATTTGGAATTACTGTCAGCACTTTTCTAGCAATAAAGCTTAAAAAACTACTACTTGCATCATGCAACACTGGGAAAATGGAGTATTTAGGATCTGAGGAATATATTTCCCCTTTGAGTAATTAGAGACTCCCCCACCTAATTAGTGAGATCCATGTTGATTAACTTTTTAATCGTCATCACCAATAACCTGTGCCAATCTGATGGTAGCCCAGTTGTTACACAATGGATCTTTAAGGCTTCTGTGCTTGACCATAACCCTAATGCTAAAACTACTGCTCCAGCAGCTCCAATTTGTGAATCACTGGTACCACCTACCTTTAATAAAGGGCCATGGTGCTCAGTCCAGGCACCTTAAATAAATATTGTGAACATATGCAAACACACACCTACCCTTCATCAAGCACCAGCAATGCATCACTTTCTGCATACACACATCAGTGCACTGGAAGGTGCTCTTCAGCTCTTTCAGCGTCCTTAATTAAACCAACCATCGCTCGTCCAATTTCCCCCATTATGGAGCTGTAAATCTAGCAAGCAGCTCTGACTAATAGCAATTTACCCACAAAGTGTTGCAACTGGCCTATACTGGCTTTCCAGCCTAATCAGCCCTCATAAATAAATCAGCAGGATGGAAGCGAGTGATGTGTAAGCATGTTTGTGGTTGTGAAAATTGGGACGTGCATGATGTTTAGTTGTACAGTTTGTTTTCAGGGTTGCAAGCATTCGAGGCAACATCAAGCGTTTTCGTGGAGTCAGCTAAGGCTGAACAGATGGAGAGACAGGAAGTGTGAACAGAAAGTGTCAAACATGGAAGAACTTATTGTTTTGCTCATAGTTTCCCTGCAGTCCTTTTGTTTGGTATCTGTCAGTTGTGGCTGGGAGCAAACTTTGCCATGTGTATTTTACAAGATGGCCTGTTTACCAGAGACAGGCCAGAATGGATGAGAGTCTGCTTCAGGAAGGAAGACAATCACCCATGAGTGAACCTACTGTTCTCGAGATACACCATGCTGTTGTTTTGCTGTACTGAAAACTAATATCTCCAGTGCTCCTGATTTTCTGTTGACATTTCCCTCTTGTTTTGTGACTAATGTTTTAGTGCTTTCTCCAGCCAAAACAAGAAATACACACACACACACACACACACACACACACACACACACACACACACACACACACACACACAAAGATACATAAATAGTTTCAAATTAAGTTTTAATTTGAATGAACTTTATAGAAAGCTAATTCGAAAAAAAAAAAACGCAGTATGTTTTTGTTTTGTTTTGTTGTTTTTTTTTACATTTTTGGGCTGAAAAGATCTGATAAATGGTCTGAGCAAAACACATACATAGTGTAGAAAATGTGCATGTTACATAATGTAAGAAAGCATATACAGTATATTGTGCATTTTCTCTCCACAAATGAAAAGTTGCAAGAAAACAGGAAACTGCTACAAATAATATAAAAACTGCAACTTTTTCTTTCCTGCCAGCTGAAGTGGCAACAGACCTAATGCAGCATAGTGTTTGTAAACCTGGCTCATATCAATTGTTGTTATACACACAATGGCATGCCTGTGAGCTATTTTTGCTGTGTAGCATTGTGACTGTAGGGCGTCATCAAGCATAAGAAAATAAAATCATTCATCATGGTGTTTTTTCTGTGTTTCTCTGGCTAAAACCAGAAAGGCGTGGCTGATGTCATTGTCACCATCTATCAGGCTTCCCATCATGCAATCTGACTGCTGCCATCAATCATATTTCCCACGGTGCACACCGAGAGTCCAAATATTCAGAGATGTCATGGTTTATGTATGCCCTGCTTGTCAGGTATAATATGTGTTTATGTGCACTGTTTTAACTTGAGATGTACTCATAAGGATGTGTGTCTGAATGTGTAGGAATAAATCTGTGTGTATATCTGACTTTACAATGAGACAGATAACACCTGGAGGCTAAATATAAAATGTACCTTTTGAGGAGTGCATTAAAAATAAGGAAAGAGATGAAACGACTTTATAATGCACCTACGTACACCCACTCCTCTTTAGATCTGCAGCTGTGTGTACTCTGCATATCACTGCGTTATTTGTGCCAAAGACACTTTGCCTGAAACCGTGTGAGCTATGATAAGGAAAGAGATTTGATATCTTCTACAAAACATTCAGTTTTTGGCTAGCGGTAGAATAAAGCCCAAAAGACACTTCTACTATATCATCTTATTTTAATACAATGCACAGCCTGGATGTCTTAAAGCTTATTTATTGCTTTTGGCAAAGGCCAAAGCAGACAAATTCTACATAAAACTGCGACAGTGCATGAGGAATATATGAATACTGACATCTCTGATTTATTGTGGCATACCTCACATTGTATTCAGTGGGGAAAACATACTTTAGTTAATGTGGACGCTGTTGATAGACAACTATATAAAACTCTAAACAAACAATTAAAAAAATCTATTTATACGGCAGAGAAATGGAATCAGCCGTAAAAGGCTGATGGGTTATTGTTGTCTCCCTGCCTGGTTGGCAGGCAGAAGGGGCACCCAAGTTTGTGACTGTGACAGGTTAAAAACAAAGCACGAATGAACAAAATGTAGGAGTTTCAAGTTGATTCCATCTATTAAAAATCTCAGTGACCCCAACCTCAAGGTCCGAGGTCAAGTTTTCTGAAAATCTTGTATATAACTCAAGAAGGAAATCACCTGGGATTTTCAAATTGATGCCATGGATGCATCGACTAAAAATCTCTCGGTGACCTTGACCTTTTCTAAAAAATCTTCTGTAGTAAAAACATTTACTACTACTACTACTACTTTAATACTACTACTAACCTCAGAATCAGATATTGGACATTTTCTTTTATCTGACAATGGAGGGATACTTGTATGCAGCATTTTTATTTTTAACATAACCTGGTACATCACTGATAACCAATGACAGTGGTACCCATTGAAATTGATGATGACTTGTTTACTGTGTAGGATATAAAAACTCATATATAACTCACTTATATAGTACATCTAGCGGTAAAAGACTGAATCACTTTACATGATGTATAGTACACTGAGGTTATGGATGAAATATAAATCCAATAGCAGCAGAGATATAACAGTTATAATCAACATGTCCAAGCTTACACAGGCTTTCTCTGTACAGTCCCACACGACTCTACACACTCATGTCAACACATGATTCTGAAATAGCACAAAGATAATCTATACATTAAATTGCCATCCCGAGAGTGAGTGCCCTGAAGATGTTATGCTCAAATATCTTGTATTGCATTTTCCATGGGGTATTTTTTATTGAGTTTTGTCTTGTTTGCAGGCTGGAAGCAATATAGGAAACACTACCTTCCAGTTTGATTTAATTTATCTTCAATATGGGCTTAGAAGGTTATGAAATATTGGCAAAAAGGCGAAGGCAGCTGATACAATGGGTTTAAAACAAAGCTTCTGGGATGCGTAGATAACTAGGTTAGTCATATACAAATTTAGTAAATTCTTCATTGATACTTTTTACTGTTTCCACCCACACATTGCCCAGAACCTTCTATCTTGCAATGACGTAGTTCATGCTGACACCTCATAACTCCAAACAAGTAAGCTCAGTGTCAGAATCAGAATTGCCTGAAGCAAAAGAAATCCCAAATAGCTGAGACTTGGCTGTCACCAGAGGACTTTTGGGAAGGATATGCTACAGCGGCAGCTGTTGCTGTAATGTAGGACGGATGGCAAACAAGGGACCTATCAACTCCCACAGTTTTTGAGCACCACTCTAAGTATATGTGATGGCTTGAACAAACACTCTTTATTTCACTCTGACATCCAGCTCTGCTGCACCTCCTGACTGGAAGTTGTACACTGCAAAATGGGCACGTAAAGCAAAGACAGGGTTTGGTATTACAAATAGAAATATACGCCCCGTTTGATGAAGATTTTATTTGAAAATCATTTCCACAGCTGTGCTGGAAAAACAACCATAGTGCAGTCTCTGTCGTGTCATAAATATGGTAACCGGCTATCTTAGAATAAATAAATTAATTTCCGTGACAAGGCATATCAGGCAGACCTGATTGGATTAGAGCTAATGAAAATATAGCCAACACTTACCTCCTATCTTCCAATACTGTAACACACTATTAACAAGAAATGACAGGAGTGACACGCTCGGCTTAATGCTAAATGCCATGACAAATTGTCAGCGATCCCGACACAAAGTGTTACACCAATTTTAATGCAATCCTCTGAGCCACGTCAGCATTCACATGGACTGTGAACTGTCTGTACTGTATCATGTTATCCCTGTCACAGTATTTACTATTTACTGTTCATTGCAGCAGATGCTTTGCCTTTGTGTTGAGAAAATCACTCAAGTCTGTCCTGGTGTACAACAACCCCATTCTAGATAGCCGTATCTCTTTCATCTCCAATATATGAATGCAAAAAGACCCCCCCAACCAAACATTAGTACCTTGAAGCACTAATGTTACAAGATCAAAAAAGCTGCTGCGCCTGTCTGTGAATGGGAGCTACAGGTATGCTCAAGGTTCAAGGTCCATTTTTTCCTTCATGAACAAATCACGCACCTTAAAAAACCCTCTGTATGATGCTTGTGACGCTCCCCTGCAGTGCCATACATCAGTGTACTGTTTACATATCGCCTTGAGAGTTGGAAGTAACTTGGCAAAATCAAGTCAGGTGTATTTGTGAAGGCCAATTGTATAGTATCTAATCAGTCTGTACAGCTCGGCATCTCTCATGAAACCATAGAGGTAGTCACATTGTGTTATTCTAAAATGATCTCCACTCCCGTTCGGCCTAAATTGCAAGTCATGAGCTATTTCTGTCGAAAGCTTTGTCAGCAGTTTTCTGCTTAGAACGTTCCCTGATGAGCCAGGTTATACTGCTGATGCCCATCTCCACTGGAAATGACTATCCAATGTAATAATTCTCCTGCTTTGCTAAGGGCCATCTGAAATATTCAACATTCTTTTTCGAAACACAATTTCCTATCATCTTAAATAGCATGAAAATATAATGGGGCTGTATGGACGTTGAGGTACTGAATTCTGTAGGGGATAGGTGATCCGTGACAGGACTCAGGGATGGTTACATTTTTTAAAAGAAAACCGAAAAATCAAAACGAAAACAAAACATTCAGACTTATGTGCACTAATCTTTCTGTGCTTTGCAATGTATGTCAAACACGAGGGAATTCATAATCCGCTGGAATGTGTGACATGTAATGTGTGGGGTGTTTGATCATTACTGGGACTTTTCTGTTGAGTTGATGGACCAAATTGATGACAGCAACGCCCACTTAAGTATTTGCGAAGTAATGCATGAAAGCAAGCATAAAGATACGATGTTTTCAAAATGTATTTCATTTCATACTAAGCACAGTCAACAAAAAAAACAATATTTGACCACCCTTTGCTTTTAATTCTATTTGGCAGTCACAGTGTCGCAAGGAGTTTGGTGAGTTCAGCTGCAGCCAGTGCACAATTTAAAGAGGGCTAATTTTTGGTCCTCAAGGTAACTATGTGCACTCTTCTGAGGGGTAAAAAAAGGGTCCAAGTACATTCCTTCTTTTAAGGATATATCAGACTGTTGAATTTGCCAATCCCAAATATTTTGCTATCTTGCTAACAGGTTTATTTTCATTGTCCAGGCTGATGACCTCCTTCACTTGGATTGGCACCGCTTTGGACCAGATTTTGAGAGTTTCAGTTAACAGCACTTTGAATGTGCAATTATTGCACCCTGGAAACGGTTCAAAGAAAACATCAAAAGCCCAAAATACCCATGGCATGCCCATGGTTACTAGATGTAAGCCTTTAACTACTGAATGTACAACATATATTTTACACATTGAAAAAAAAATCATTTAGCATTATTTGTGAAAAAATGAACTCATACTGTGTCAGTGGCAAAAGAGGTGCTGAGGTTAGCACGCCACCTCCAAATGAGGTTTGTGTTGGGATATTTTTGGGGCCTTTGTTCTACCGATGCTCAACCTGGCCTTCATTTCATATTCCCACAGCTGGCATGCTAGGTAAATTGTTGATTAGAGGGGGGTTGTAGGTGCAGATGTGACATAGATGAAGCCACCCCAGTAACTAGCTGTTGTAATCACAACAAGAAAATAGACGGGGCTCTTTCACGCAGCATGTGGTTAATATGTGAATCTAAGCTTGGTGAATGGTGAATACTGCAGCCTTATAATACAGAGCTGTTTATTTAAAACATGTTATACAAAAGGAGTTGTCTGGGAAGAGTGAGCACCACGTTTCCACCAGCTGGTGTGAGGACTTTTCAGGAGAGTCACAGCAGTGATCCAAAAGTCGGGTGGTCCTCATCCACTCTGTGCCGTGCCTCAATCTGTTCTGTTTGTGAGGACACCTGTTAAAAAATAAGAACTATACTGGAATTATAGATCAGTTGACGCGGTTCGGCTTCCCCCCAGCACTGCTCCCGCCGAACACCTGCAGCCAGATGGCCTGGATTTTCTGCTTGTTTACTCATTATTTTGTTTATTTATAATTGTATTGATTTACAGTAGACAAACTGTTTTCCGTCGCGTCGCTGCGCAGAAAGTATTTCTGAGGAGCTGCTCTGTTCTCGTGGGCAGATTCTTTCTCACCAAGCATTTCACTACATATCGTACTGTGTATGACTGTGTACGTGACAAATAAAATTTGAATTTGAATTTGTCTGTGATAACCTAAAAGCCCAGGGTGTCAGAATGATTTTATTTGATTCACACCATTATTTAGCATAAAAATACATATAATAATGTACTAGTTGATCACATCAATGGCCGTCAGCAGGGAAACTGAAAAAGAGAAAGTTTGGGAGAATTTAATGTTAGTTGTGACTGATGCCAATGTCCTCTATAACTGTATCAAACATGCTTTTTTGCAGGTAAGCATTTCTTTAAACTCACAGGCGGAATTGTTGTGATACTAAAAAATAAAAGTGTGTGTGTGTGTGTGTGTTGTTATGGCCTGATTTTACTAGACCACACAGGCTTTTCAGTGATAAAAACAAATTTTTATACCTACTGTAACTAAGCAAACAACAAGTCACTTTTACAGTGTAATTTAAACCACTGTGTTTATATCTTAATATATTGGATACATATTTCTTCAATGCACTCTCCAGTGTCTCCAGTGCTCAGCGTAAAGACTTATTTGAACAGCTTTGTTGACTGTCATGCTGATTCATCAGCACACTGTTGAGTATATTAAATTTAGATGACTGATAGCAGGTTGTGTTGCACTACACTGATATTTTTTGTGTTAGAAATAATCAGAAAATAGCTGATCAGGTCATTGAAAATGTGAAACTTTGAAACAACCTCCTTTTATCAGTGGTGACAGCAAAAGCATAGATATAGAAGCTGTCTGTCTTGTTGAAATTATTACTATTGTCACTGAATGGTGACCAACAACAGCGATCGTGGTGAGGCAAGAGTGATAAGAGAAAAGTCAGGAGCAATATGTCCTGTCTGTCGTCGTAGATGATTATGAGAGCACTGGGCAATGAGGTGGGCCAGCTAATAAAGAATCAAGGGGACTCCCATGAAAGTGGTGTTGGTTTCACAGAGACATGGCTCCAAGTTATTTCTCAAGGCCCACTGGTGGCGTGAGAAATAACCAGAAACAACCAGAAATAAATGTGATTTGCAAGAACTGAGGTGAATCCTTTGCTGCTTTTATTAAAAACCAATGGCGCCTCTGAGATTGACAGGTGAATTGCTGGACTGTCTCCCGTGATGTGGACGCTGCATTAGTGTTTTGTGGTAAAGAGACCTGAGCGTGAAGGTGAAAGCGTTGACTGACTGGTTTATCAGCATGCCGACTCGCACCAGTGGCCAGAAGCTGTGGGTAGTGACCAAAAGAAAAAGGTTGCAGATGCAAAGGGCAGAAGCAATCATCCTCCAAAGTGTGTTTGGGCTCTGCCTCAGACATACTTGAGAAGTTCAGTTATTCAGGAGGAAGTTGGGGTAAAATCGTTGCTCCTCTGCATTGAAAGGTGGTTTAGAAAGACTCCTGGGCTCCTTCTAACTGCAATTCTTGGGCATGTCAAACTGGGAGGAGACCCCAGGGCTGACCCAGGAAACGTGAGAGAGATTATGTCTCTTACTCGGCCTGAAAATGCCCCCCCCAAGAATAGCTAGAGCTAGAGAGTAGTTGCCTAGACCTCTCAGAAAGGGAGGTCTAGGCAACTACGCTTAAACTGAAGCAACTGTGATACAAATAGGAGGCAAAACAAAAGAAGGATGGATGCTGCTTTTGTCACATTCCCATGAGGAATCATGTTGAACTGTTAGCCATGGGGATATGTCCATTCTACACTACCGGGGCGTTTTCACATGTCAGTCTCAGAAACAGGGTGTATCATCATGCACTCTGCTGCAGTGAAATTTCCAGACCATTGTATAATGTATAATTCAGACATTTATGATTTTTCAACTAATTTTCAGTGAATGGTCAGCCATAGCTTGAAGAAACTTAAATTAACTGTTGTTAGGAGTATGGGGGTGCACACTGCTTGTCACGTGTTTTTGGAGCTCCTAGGCACTTGTCAGTAAACCTCAACATTGATTACATAAGCGTATAAACAACTTTTATGTACTTTAACAGCTACCGCTACAACACAGGCTATAATGTGTGGTCAGAAGAGTACATCTTAGCTGCCTGATGCTGCCTAATGTGCTAGAAGAGATAGCCTTTGCCTTTTAGCTATACAAAAATGGATAACCCTTTTAACCCCTCGCAGGTTTGCACAGGACCTACGGGCTGCACTTTAATGCATAACACCCAGTTGATTTGTAACTGGCGTTTTAAACTCTGATACTTGCTATTGGCAAAGCCAAATGCACATATTCCTGTTAGAGAGGTGGGAAGGTTAAGAACAGTTTTTAGCTTGCTCGTCATTACATTAAGCTGCATAAAGACTCAAGCCGTACACTCATGTTCAGCCCATTTGAACATGTAGGCGGCATATTAAATGTCCTCAGCAGAGCTTTTCCACCTCTTCTTGCTATTTTTTCAGTTGATAGAGAGGAAAGCAGATGGAGCCAGGAGGCTCAAAAGGAGCCTGAAAATGATGTTGCTCTTCTACTGCCGCAAAAGAAGATTCCAAATATGCCCATGGATATAGATTCAGAAGGCGAGGGGAAAGCGAGTTATGTGGAAAAGAGGGAATGAGAGAGACGGTCAGAGCCAAACAGAAGAGAGAGATCTGGAGTGGGAAAAGGAATAAAAGGAGAGTAAGCGAGACCGAGACAGCTGACAGATAGCGCAAAGACGGGACGAAGTTGCTGCCTCCATTATCTTCTGATGCATTTTTTATAAACTTTTGTGAATTTAGGAAATTAATTTCAAACTTCAGCCCCACGGTGCACCCACTAAATGTCGTCTCAGCCACAGAAGAAGGAGTGAGGCTATTTCTCTGTCCTAACATCCATGTCTAACTATGTCTAAAAAGCAATCACGGTCTCTGTACTTCCGAGCATAGCTGGAGAGTAACTGCTTTCATTAAAGGGCTGCTCCATTATTGCTGTGGCCATTTATGCTACTTTAGCCAAGCTTTTTATTTGTGGGGAAAAGTCTTCCAGTTTTCAACACTGCCAGTTTTTATGTTTAATATTTATACATCATCATTTAACACTAAACTGATAAAAGTCTGAGAGGTGTGCTTTGTCAAGTTTTACTCAGTTGTGCTTAAAAAAAAGATTACTACGTGTGTGTCATTTTGATCACACGTATTTTATGGCCTCGTTTCCCCTCATTTCTCTGCAAGAGGGATTACAAATGTATATCAAGGTTGTTTTCAATTATTTTAATTCTGGTTACAGAAAGAACAAATAATGGGGTGTGGTGGGGGGTGACAGATACACAAAAGAACAGTTTGAAACACGCTCGATATAAAGGGTTACAAAAAAGCTCCACATCCGGGTCTTTTCATGCATCGAAGAGACGTTTTGATATTGTTAGTTCTGTATGTGCCATTAAATGGGTGCGATGATTCCAAGTCTACAGAATGGAGATTTCTTAGCTGTTTGATGTTGGACAGCATCTAAAACAGCTGCTGCTACGGCCGATCAGAGCATTAGTTTAGTAAAAGCTGAGTAGAACCGCAGAGTCAGGTGATAATTCACACTAGGTTTGTCACTTGAAGCAATATGCAATTACACCACTTTTCTACTGCTTTAATTTCAGCTCACTATATTGCACTGATCCAGAGATTTTGTTTCATCTAAAAGAGATGTCTTTATTACTGGAAAAGCTTAGTCTTTCATCAAACTTCTGGCGATAAAGTCAAGTAAAAAAAACAAAAAAGATTCTGTGGAATCAACTTCTTTAGAGCTCATCTTACACACAATTACCTCTCACACTGAGCACACGGGCGCCTGCTAAAATAAAGTACAGTGTCGCTAACAACTATAGCTGGCTGTCTGTGTCTGCAAACACTGCTTTTGAGAAGCAGGTATCAGCAAATGAAGCTTTTGTTGTCGCTTTATCGCACTCATATCTCTCTCTTTCTCTGTGACCCTCGCTCTCTCTGTGGGCTTTTCTCATTGAGCATCAGGAACAGAGAGGTGTTTGTTTCTAGTTAGCTGGATCCTCCCCGGGGACTCGGCTGTTTTGTAGCGATGCAGGACACATGATTGGAGTTGGCATGGCAGCGTTGCCAGGGGCACTGTGCCTCCAGCATCGCAACCTCGTTCCTACACTGAGAGAAGTGATGGTAGCCAGAAAACCTCAGTGTTTTCACCTAAAACTCCTATGAGCAATAATTTAAAAGAAAAAGACAATCACATTCCCTCAGGTCTGCCTGACATATGATTTTACCGCTTTACGTTTTTCTTTAAACACCATTTAAGGCAAGTTTGTTTTTTATCAAGTTCATATTTTTAACCTGATCTTCCCTCTTAGCCTGTGTCCTCTCTTTTTTGCCTCTTTTCTCCTCTCTCACCCTGAGGGCCAGTAGTTGGTATGACAATGCTGCTTTGCACCCACTGTGCTCTTTGGTTCAGCACCCAACCCACCTGCTCATAATTATTTAACACCACAGCATGCTGGATTCCCAGAAACATCTAAAACGCATTTGTGCTTGTATGAATCCAAAATTAGTTATGAGTGTACTATGCGGAGGAACTATTTTCTTTTTTGTTTCTTTATCCTACCGTGTAAAAGTCTCATGGAAAATCATGCATTTCCCAAGTTAGACCTTGTCAAGAAGGCAGCTTGAAAATGCATATACAAAGTATGGCAGTGCATATCATCATTAACCCAATGATAAATCTAAAACCATTTTAGACATTGCACATGGTAGATTACACTCTAATAAAGGGCAGAAAGTTTAGAAGAAATGTAGAAAATCTGCAACTATAAGGCAGGGTGCACAAAGTCCATGTTAACAATTATTATTAGTGAGGTCTAAAAACTACATATTGTAATTTCCCCCTTATACTCTTGAAAATACATGCACAGAATGTACTGTGTAAGGCTAGTGTTTTAGTCTCTAAAAAAGACTCATTCTTAGATCTAAAGACTATAAAATGTAAAGAATACGTAACTATTATTGATTACTGTTTTTTTTCCTTCAGACCAAAAGATCTAGTTTTATGATCAAAGATTTATTTCATTTGGTTTCATCATGTTGCAAATAATGTTTTTTCTTCTTTACCACGCTTGTGATGTACAAGGCAGTTTCATGAGGAGCCTCTTTGGTATATTTTAGAGGTAACAGGAAGCATGGCAACGGAGATTCACCGGCTCACAATAGTACTATATAAATAGGGATCACTGTGTTTTGCTCATTCTCCTGTCTTAATTTTATTTCTCCACTTTTAATCTTTTCTTCTTAATCTTTGTCCTTATTCTTGTCCTCTCTACTGCTTGACTGAAAAAAAGCCTTTAAATTAATGGCTTTTTAGGATTGGAAGCTATATGTACAACAGAAGTGGTCAACTGAAGCAACTCGAAGCATTTACTTGCGGCCCAATTCAAATGAAGAATATTGTTTTTTGTTGTTAGTAAGTACTTTCTAAGGCAATGGCATTGATGAATAACTCTGAAAGAATAAAAAAGGGCAATGGCTGTGCCTTCCCCTCTATTTTTGGTGTTCAAATCCTTGGTTCCACTATTTATTTTGACCCCAACCCTTATGAGGTCAAGTACTGTTTGTGCTGAGCAAGATTCATTTCCCTTGAGTGTACGAAGAAACCAATCTCGAAACTAATTTCAGAAATGCACATTCGTATTGCTCCAAAAGTGATGTTTTTGTACTGTTAAATCTATTCCTCTCTTCCTGCACACTCTTGGTAAAACTATTTATTTGGGACTAGCCCCCGTGGTAAATGTAAAATCTGCTAACCTTCTATCTCAGCCATCTCTTTTTGGGCAAACTTTCAGCAAAGCGCTCTCTGTTGCTTATTATATGTCTACCTTCAAATGTTTCACAGGCCTCTCTAGTGACTTCCCCACAAGATGGGAGTGACGTGAAAGTCGAGGCAGAATCTAATGTACTTTGTCTTACTGTGTATGTATGTGGTATGTCACATGCTGCTCCAGAGTGTGTTGTTAGGAATGGTGTCGTGGATTATGGGATGACCGAAGACATATTTTTGGAGTTGTGGCTGTAAGTAACTGTCGTTCTCCAAAACTTAACTCTGTTTGCATTCTGATCCAAAGAAATACACAAAGTTTCAAGGCTGTTTTTAGTGGTTTTGTAAAGAATTTGTTCTTTTCCTTTGTTTCTAAAAAGCTCCTTGAAGTACAACAGAAATTATTTTTAAAAGGTGAGACACAAAAGTAGTTTGTACATTTACAAATGGAGGAGAAGTCAGAGTCTCTGACAAAGTTTCTTTGTGAGTACTAAAACACACATCACGATAAATAATTTAGTACACATTCAGCACTATGCACTTTACTTTTTACTTTTATTTCTCCTGTGCTGTTCCCTGGCTGACTTTAAGTTAATCAGGAACCACAAAGAAAGTGGTCAGTATGATTTCTTAAGTAGTGCCCATGAACCGACTGTTACATAATGACACACACAGCCAGTTCTCTACTAACGCAATTAATTGGAAAAGTATTCATTGACTGTTCATAAGTTATCAAGTAGTTCCTGATTTTTTTAAGTCATTAAAAAAGTATTTAAGTTATCATTAAGTATTAAATAAGATTTGATTACTCATTATCTGTTGAATGTTCATTCATTCATTCATTCAGTAGTAGTCATTCATTCATTCAGTAGTAGTCATTCACTATGGTGCTGAGAGTTTTTGTTTCTTATATTATAATTAGGGGCAGCACGGTGGCACGGTGGTTAGCACTGTTGTCGCACAGCAAGAAGGTCCTGAGTTCAATTCCACCATCAGGCCGGGGTCTTTCTGTGTAGAGTTTGCATGTTCTCCCCGTGTTTGCGTGGGTTCCCTCCGGGTACTCCGGCTTCCTCCCACCGTCCAAAGACATGCAGCTTGTGGGGATAGGTTAATTGGATAATACAAATTGCCACTAGGTGTGAGAGTGAATGTGAGTATGAATGGTTGTCTGTCCTTGTGTGTTGGCCCTGCGACAGACTGGCGACCTGTCCAGGGTGTACCCTGCCTCTCGCCCTATGACAGCTGGGATAGGCTCCAGCGCCCCCTGCGACCCTGAAAAGGATAAGTGGAAGCGAATGGATGGATGGATGGATATTATAATTAGTAACTGCTTTTAATGCAAAGGAATGAGAGCAAACACAAGTAAAAGCTAGCTGATGGGCCTTAGGTGTGAATATGAGCATGAACGACTGTCAGTGGTTTTGTGGTTCTTTTTGTACCCTGCCTGTCTCCAAATATCAGCAGGGATGGGCTCTTGTGCAAACACTTTATTCTAGATGTTGGATTAGGAATTGATTGTGGGCGATAGCCTAAAAAGTCATAAAATTCAGCATCATTTTTTTTCTACTCCACTGCTGCTTTCTGTTTTGCATCAGCACGGCTGCGGTCTTTGTGGTGTGGTAGCCTTTTTGTGAATAAAGCTGTCCAGAACATGGAGCTGATCAGTTAGCTCTGTTACACTTTTCATTAGTACGATCTTTGTGACTGTACTAATGAACCTCGTCAGTATGCAGCTATTGAAATTAATTCAAGCAACTGCTCGGAGACGTTCTGGTATTTGAAAACGATTTGATGAATGCAGTTCTTGCATATGATCAAGCACTAAAATACTTTTAGGATAACATGCTTTTACATCCCAAAACTGGACTTTTGGTCACATATCAAAGATGGAGCGTATTTCAAGAACATCTGACCAATATGATTTCACTTAGTTGTGCCTCCCTCTTCAACATCACATGCATTTTATCTGTGAAGCCATCACCATGCTCAGTATGTCCCAATCTGTTTTTCTCATCTCATCTCTGCTGAGTTCAGCTCCGCTCAGTGTTATTATAGTAGAATGATGGTGCATGCACACAACCACTTTGGAGCAATATCACTTGGGAGAAAATGATTTGTCAAATCGCTGTGGCAATTCAAAAGAGCCTGGGGAGGTTCCAGTGTTGGCATAGTGGTAAATAAGTAGTTATATAAACCCCCCTTTTACCTCCCCACGAAGCTGCTTAAAACTGAGAATAGTTTGGGTGATCAATTTCTCCTATCCACTTGTCTACAATGCCAAAAAACTGATGTCGGATAAGGCCCCATGAGCAGGAATGCAATAGTATTTCCTTCACCATTGTGCTGATAGGAAAAGGAATTTTTCAAAACTTTCTGCTGCACCAAGAGAGCACAAAGCGAAGAGCGTACACTCCACACATACAAATCCTGACAGGCAGTATTGAGCAACATTTACAGACCACAAAAATAAATGACTTCCCTAAAGAAACATTTCCAGCCTGTAATCTCTACTGTAGGAATTAGGTGAGTCATGCATACTAGGCTGTGTGTAATTAATTCAAAGCACCATGCAGAACTATTGTTGCATCGATCCACAAAGTGCAACCCCAGTAGAGAAGCCAATACATGTGTTATTGATCCAAAAATAGTGGTGGGGCCCTGTAAGCCTCATACATCCCCAAAGCTAAAGAGACAGGCAGATTAGAAGATTACACCATTAGTGACTAGTGCATTCCTTCCTAATTTTAGATGCAGCACAGAACACCTTGGACCATTTCTGAGCCATTAAACTTGCTGTTTGCTAGGTTTATACACCAAACCTGATTTGGTAAGTTTAGTAAAAGATTGTTGTTTGATTTCATGGTTTGACAGGATTAAACAAATATTTGAAAGATTTTCATTCTAGATTACCGATGCAAGAGCTCCGCTTGAGGTCACCTAATTTTGAAATGTAACTATAGGGTGAATAACCTGCTTGCACAAATGACCAAAGAGGGCGTTTTTCTGTGGGAGGTCTATTAATCACTGCACCAATGCAATCACTTCTCTTTCTAATCTATATTTTTTTGCTTCTCTCTGAAAAGCACCTTCCAATTTCCAATGTTGCTTGTTTCCTAAATTAATGAGATTTCTTTTAGCAAATAAAAGACGTTTTCCTTCAGATACTTGCTTTGAAATAATATCACTTAATAATAATAATAATAATAATAATAACTTTATTTATAAAGCGCTTTCAAACAAAGTGCTGTACAACTATTTGAAACTAAAAAGATAAAAAAGAAATAAAACAAAGTCCGCTGCATAACAATTAGATTCTCTGAACTGAATTTTTGCATTCTATATAATGGATGTCATTATGTCGTGGACACTTTGTGAGTAGTATGTCATGCAGTAACATTCAGGTTAATGTAACACATAACACGGTGAGTGGGGGAGTTAACCGTTTTCTGTGATTGTGGTGCTTGCAAAATATTAAGCCATGAAAGCAGCAGGGCTCTTGGGATGACATTGCTACTATTTCCATTGCCTTGTCCTCTACATAATTTGAGAACATCACAAATGTTGATGTGAGTGCATATTTAAAGTAACATTCAAAGTGAGCAAAGAAATGCAATCCACAGAAACAGACTGATGGATTTAATGTTATGTCTAATATGATCCTTCCTACTCACAGAGAAAACCCAAGATATAAATGGACTGAGGCTAAATTAGAGCAATTTGCATCTAATACGGATTAAATTCAAAAACACAACAATAATGGGTAATTAGTAATGGGCTTCATTACTCAAGGGGATGACATAAACATATGACATAAATCTTGGAAGCAGGATGCTCAGGAAAAACTACAGGGTGTATCCATATAAATGAACCACCCTGTACTTTACTAATGATATTATTTTGCTGTAAAAAGATGCTGAAATTAAGAAAATACTACTACTACCACTACTACTAATAATAATCTTAATGTAATTGCAGCATATGTCTGCATAGATGTCTTCAAGTACCAGGCATCTGAATCTGAATGAAACTTTGTACAAACATTGTTAACATCTATGTTTTTTAAATAACTTTAAAGATTTATTGTCAATCCCAATTCTTTGAGTTTGTTTATATAGTATGTGATTTTCATCAACCCCCTGCAAAAGAAATGTTGCCTGTTTGACTTTAATTGTCGCTGAACATGACATAATGCCCCTCATGTAACCAAAGTTTGTATCTACGACAGACTTTTGTTCACCACTAAAGATCGAATGAAACATTTGAAAAAAGTGCTACAGGCCTGGCAGTAACTGATATAATGAAAGTAATTATAATAAGAACAAGATTTATTATCACATGATTAAAATGAAGGACACTAGATTAAGTGAATCAAAGCAATTTTGCTATTTTATTTACTCAATAAAAACCTGAATACTAATAATGCAAAGCATGACTTTTCATTTAATATTGATTGTAGAGGCCATTATAATTATAAAGGGAATTATAAATGTTACATAAACAACATTGTTTGGATTTTAACTATAAGCATAAAAGTCAAATTCTCTATAAATTAGCTAGCTTCTCTTAATGTTATCAAAATTGTTTTTTAGCCTGTTGGGCCTGACAGATTTTATCTAATTTAATTCAATTTAATTTAATTAAACTTTTCTTTTGGACGAACGCAGGTCAGCTTTTTCCTTACAAGCAGTGGGCTCTAGCCTTAAATATGACCTGCAGCGATGAATGTAGCATCAACCTTATATCATACTCAAAGAAGTGAAGTAAGTCCATCTCCTCAAAATGTCAAACAATTCCTTTGAATGTTTCATCAGTAGAAAGCTGGACTCAAGCAGGCTTTAACAGGCTTTAATGTGATTTTCTTTCTTTAAAAAAAAATTATTATGAAAGCAGGAGAGCATTTTGAACAGCTGTTCATGAAGCTACATGATTTTTAATACCCTTTAAAACAGGGGTGTGGGAAAGGACTCATTAAATTCCAGACATCATCGGTTTATTTATGTGAAATGACTTTGACTTTAGATGGAAAAAGCGGGATGGGGGATGAAAGGAGCGGCACAGAAGTAGAGAGACTTGGAGTGAGAGAGAGAGGGCTATAACAGCAGCCAGGCAGATGATAACTTGGCCTTAACATTTCTGAAACATTTACAGTCCAGATTCAATCTTAACCACAACAATCAATTCGCGAACCGCTCTACGAATATCAAACATGTTTGATATTTGCAGCCATCTATGGGGTCCTGAACTGTCATGTGGTGTGTGAAGCATTACAGAGACTGCCGATAGTTCAGGACTTACACAGAAAAGAGAGGCTGGCTCACATCATCCATTGCTGTTCTGATTACATATCACAGGAGTTCCTGCAAGATTAGAAGCCCTGATGTTAGCAGGATACAGCAAATCAGCTGGTGAATGTAGAAGTGTGCGCACACACACGCTCACACACTATTAGGCTTATAAGAAAGGGCTGTAAAAGTCAACTAATTTAAGAGCCTCTCTAGTCTTTAAGGTCATGTCATGGCAGTTTTTTTCTTTAGTTCAGACCTTCCTGTTTCTGTAAAGAAAAACGATTACCTGTGTGTGGCAACAGTGGGGAGAAAAACTCGCCTTTGACTGAAAGAGCCAGACATTCATCCACTGACATTCAGGCCTTCACCCACTGAAAAAGAATGACTAAAGAGTGGAAAGAGTGGTGATTATGCTGACTATCTATCATGATCAGATTATAATGTCTCACCTTGAACCATCACACAGTCATAAATTATTTTTCATGTTATTTGTGTTGAGAGAGCTGGTCTTGAGATGGCTGCTAAGAAGTTTCCTAGCACCGATTCCACTCTTCCACCTGAAAGTAGTGAGAACTTTTCCTATTTCACCGATTTGTGTCCTAAATATTACTCACAGGTCTTGTTAAAGTTGTCAGACGAGGACTAAGAGGACAAAAAAAGGAACCATCGTTAATCAAGATTAATGCTCTCGATATTTTTATATTTGATTTGTTCCTGACACGCAGTGTCTGTTGCTTTTGTCCATATCATACAGTCTTGACTCCAACATTACAAGATCTTCAGTGCATTTTCTCCTACTACCAAGGACCACATATGTCGCATAATGAACCTGGACTGAAAAGTTACAAAGTGACCATAATGAGGGCCAGAGGCTTTAGCAAAGCTGACAGAAAAGGAGCTCCAGGATCCAAATGAACATAGCCTGTCCCAGAAAAGGGTTCAAAATATCCACAATAGCAAAAAACTAGGTAGACTCAAAATAATTTACTAGGGTATATCATCGGAATCAATCTTTAGGTATGTGATACTCAGCATCTCCAAAATCGGTTTGGTTTTACTTCTTTAAATCTTCTTTGCTTAATACCTAAAGTGCTCCTGAGATAGGCAAATAGAAAGAGACAGATGTGAAAAGAACAGACCTCAGAAACATCATGTGCTGCAGCAGCAGCAGCAGGACTGAGTGACTGCACATCGTGACCTGAGGGCTGAGAGCAATAAGACCGTAACAATAACTTGCGCACACACCTCATGTGAACCCGCACTTAAGACGTGTAAGGCAAAGAACCATGGTGAATGAATAAAGGGAATCTTGCTTGCATGTCAGTTTCTAAAGTGCTTGTAGAAATAAGAGCATAACAATTTGAATGGCAAGATTAAAGAAAATGTAAAAGTCTCTCTTTTTGCCCAGTAGCTTTAAGGTTGAGATGGACTATAAGCAAACTAGCAAACACTGCAAGTGTTGCTGACATGAATACTGCAGTGCAGACCTGCAGTAAGCAGTCATTTCTAGAGTCAGTGGAAAGAAAGGTTAGATAAGGTGCATTTTCACAGATGTCATCTCTTGACAGTGTATCAGGTTGCTTTGGGCTAATCTCTCTTAGCTCAGACAGTACAGAGCACTCAGTTAAAGAAACATTTGCCATGCATAGTTCTTTGATGTGTAGCTCGGCCTCTGCAGTAATTAGAAAAGAAAAAGAAAAACATGCTTAAAGGGTCATTTTTAACTACAGACAAAGTAAACATGATGGATTTTTTGGGATTTGTTGTAGACCTTTTTATCTAACATTGATTAGTAACTTTCCTGACTATTTTCTCCTTTAAGACAGGTTTGCAAATGTGAAACCCTTTTCCTGTATCATTATTTTGCTCTTGCTATTTCTCAACACTCAAAAAAATAGCTGTGCAAAAAACTCCAAAAACCAAACTACAAATGCTTCAAGTGGTCATCCATGAATGTTTTTAAAACTATAAAATAGATTCAGTAAGTATACTACTATGTATAAATGCATATTAGACAACTTTGAAAGCTGAAATGCCATCAGTTACCATTGTTACCAAGAGTAGATGTCTGAAAAACAGTGTAATGTTTGTAAAAGACATACATGGCACATTATTTAATAATAACTTTTGTTTTGAATGGTCATGTCTCATAACTTCCAAAGGTCACAACCTCCCAGTAATAACACCTCACCACGGTACCTATAAAGGCAGATTTTGCTTTACACTAAGTTGGATGTGTTTAATCTAACGTGTGTGGTAGAGTTTCCACGGCTGTATAAATGGCTGTGCTGACACTTCATGTCTGTCGAATGTCAATGTATTGACTTTGCTAACCCAGATACTGGTGCAATGCTCCATTAAACTAATTGTTTGAGAAGTGGTGGGGAACTCTCAAAGGACACGCTGCAGCAATTAAAAATGCACAAACACACATGCACAGACACACACACACATATACACTCACCTACATAAAGTAGAAAGTCAATGAGTGTTGGCCTTTGAATGTGTTGTGAGTGATTTTTAAAACAGTGGTTGGATATGTTTGGAGATATGTCAGCAGATGTGTTGCTATTGATCCCTTCTGTTAACCTTTACTTCTTACCACCCATCCTCCCACTTTGTTCCATCTAAATTTCATACATGAGAGAGGTAAAAAGTGGCTTAAATAGTGCACTCACACATGTAAAAAAAAAAGGTTGAGCATCATTGAGAACTAATTTTAAAGTCTAGGCTCGCTCTATAGTTGTGGCCTTACTCTCCAAAAACGATGGCACCATTTGGTGCAGTTTTCATGCATCTAACCTTGTGGCTGTCATACTTATAATCACAGGAAAGAACACCTTGGGTATCATTATGTCTCATGGGTGCCATCACATTAAAAGTTCCCAGAGACTATCTGAGGCCATGTGAGTGTGGTGCCCATGAATTCTGATATCGTAGGGAAGAAATCATACATAGAGACAAGGTTGTTTAGCATGAGCTGGTTGGGAATAAACAATTTAACCTTGATACTGCACTTCTTGTAAGGCTGGGCACATTTTCACACTTTCTTGGTTAATACGTGATTTTACTTTTGACCTATGGTATTTCGCTCAGTCTGCTTAGCGTAAAAGCATAAAAAAATCAGCTGAACTCTGGTGTTCAGTTGACATGCTCAAGAAAAGATGGGTTTCTTCCACTTCCATTTGGATAGGATAATGAGATATTGATAATAATATTGACAAGTTTGAAAACTGCTGCTGATGTCAACCTCTGTCTACTGGGAGAGCTTTTCTAAGTAAACTGTATAAACAATGGTGTCACGGTCTGGAGGGCAGACCGTGGGGGATGTAGGAGAAAGGACCCAAAACGCAGACTTGATGGAATGAACAGTGGGTTTATTTACAGTGAGGTAAATGTACACCACACATTAAATCTCCAAAAGTGCTCCCTCGACTCCCGTGACGTGTCTTCTCCCAAGTGCTGGTATCCCGTGCTCTCTGCCCCTGTGCCTTCACACACCCCGTGTGTCTTGCAGTCCTGTGTTCCACTGTCCTCCTGGGGAAAAACACAGACACAGCCGTTATGGCACCAACTCCGGCAGGCATACACTTTAACAACACTAGAAACACTGACATGGAGTCTAACTCAACGATCCTGCGCCGGAGGAAGCTCCATCGCTCTGTTAAGTAGCTCCCCCGACGATCCTGATCAGAAGCAGGTGTGTGGTAAGCTAGGCGTGACCAGCAGCTGGCAGGGCCACACCCATCAGGCCTGCAGGTGGCTGTCCTTCATCCTCCAGCCTCACACACATACACACACCAGCATTGAACACAAGAACACAGTGCAGCAAACATACATCCAATACACTAATAACAATAAAGGTCCACACTGTTCACGAACCCCGAGTCCCCGGAACCGGGTCCGTGACAAATGGATTTATCTGGATATAGCAGCATATCAAGACATGTGCGCTGTCTATTTTTGTGCTGCCATACAGTCGTTATCCAATGATAATAAAAACAAAGAAAATGAAAAATGCAGTCAGTCAGAGCTTAATAAGCAGGATCAACAGATAGATACATAGCTGCAAAAAATACAGAGCCAAAGACTGAATGTGCTGTGCAAATTCCAAAGTTCGTGAACAGAAATGTAAACTCCCACTCCACCTTTCTGAAATCCATATGAAAGAAAATATTTATTTGTTTAGTGCTTTTCGAAAATATGCTCCACAGAAAAAAGTCAAGGGTTACAAAAACCAATATGTAGCATACAAAACTAGAATTTCAAAGCAACAACTGAAACTGAAAGGAAGGGCACAGAAATGAAAAAGAAAACCAAAGTAAAAGAAGAACAAGTACAGAAGAAATTGGACACAAATAAGATATAGAAATACAGAAATCAGACATAATAGGGCTGTGCGATAAAATCTCATATCCCGATATAAAACATTTCTTATCCCAATAACGACATATGTGAGAAAATAGTGCACTTTCTGTAAATTCTTGCGTAGGTGGTAGAAGAGAAAAAAATATTGCCATAAACAGTGTATTTTGCAAGACCATGAAACAAACGATAATATGAAACGATAAATGTTTTCATATCATCATCCGATATATTTCGTCATATCACACAGCCCTAAGACATAATATATTTTGCATGATAAAAAGCAACAAATCAGTCAAGCAGCTGCCACAGGTTGAAACTGGTCTGTATACCAAATATTGCAAGTTTTGTGTTGATTAATGTTGACATGAAACTGCTGTATCACAATCTGGTTAACAAGAATATTCCATGAACATCTTCAAACCAAGCAAGATAATTACAAAGCTAATATAATGCTGATAATGGGGTTGCCACAGCTTGCCCAAGATTCACCTGCCTATGAATTCATGTTTTTCATGTCTGGTTCATTACATATTACATATTAAGATTCGGAGCTAACAGAAAATGTACCAGACTCACTTTTTTCTCCTAGTTTCAGACCAACTGATCTTAGGCATAAAAACAAACCTTGAATACAAAAAAACTTTCCTTAGAAATCTTTCACATCCTCTTAAGCAGACCTTCCCAAAGTGTGCCCGGGGGGGGGGGGGGGGGGGGGGGGCACGGGATGAAAAGGGGGGGAAAAAAACAAAACACTTGGACACTGCCAGCACGGGGTGCCTACAGAAACGCAAAGCAGGAGATGAAGCATCGCTGAATATGTTTCCAAACCAACTTCATTCTAAGCCAAAGACTAGAAAATATGGTGAAGCTTATCTTGTCTTTGGTTTCACCTGCACAAGTGCCGAGGTCGGTCTCCCTGCAGGATTGGTTTTCCCTTCGTCGGGAGCAGCGCTGGGCTGTTTAAATCACGGACAAACAGTATCCCACATTCGTGATTTTTAGTTCACAAACACTTCTTGTAATGACTAACTACTCCTGACATTTTGGAGATGTTTGTTCTTTATACAGTAAAGTTACAGCGGGATACAAATAACATCAGGCTGATCCTGCCACGATTTGTTCCTTCTGTCTAAATCACAGACTAACAGGATCCTACAGCTGTTTAGGTTTTTAAACCCATTTTGCACAGAGAGGCATTTTCTGAAAAATTTATTGACAGCAATGTTGAATATTATTACACAGGAAACAAACAACTACACGTAAAATTATCACACCGTGACACCTCTGCCTTTGTAAATGGAGGGACAGTAACTGTGTGTGTGTATGTAAGCATGTAAAACCTGCAGACAGTCAGATTAACAGTATTTTGTCTCTATCTGCCATTCTGCTATTCATCTCATGTAAACAATAACGTGGCGCACAGCGTGACGTGAAAAAAGGCACATACCTTTGATGTTGCGTGACGAACTCTGTATTCCTCGTCCACACGTAAACGCAAAAAAGGAGTTTTAGAAAATCTCAGTTTTCAGTGATTCGAAACGCCGTTTACATGTGGACGAAACAGCTGCGTTTTCAAAACTACCCGTATAGGTGCGGACGTAGCGTAAAAGAGTTAGTAGTTTATTTTCTTACTACCTGTAATTTATTGCAGATTTCTTGTATTTGCTTAATTGTTTACTAAATGTTTGAGGTGTGAAATAAACCGCAATGGAGCAAAATATGGGCGTGTGCGGTTGAAGGATGTGTGCGTGCGTGTGCGCGGAGGCGTGAACATTTTTCTTGTAAAACAAACGGGGGCCCAGCAAAAAACGTTTGGGAACCACTGCTCTAAAGGAACAAGTTCAATAAATATGTTGATTCTAAGCAGATACAGGAATTAACTTGAAACTTTCCGTTCAGCTCGACTCACTTGAGAGAGGCGTGTTACCTCATGAACACTTAGCCTCATTGTGATAATTATAGTTTGGCAGGAGCATACAGGTCGACGTCTGCTTAAAAGGTACTTGGTATCCTAAGTAGAGCGCTTAAAGTGCATTCTAACGCAATCAAGTGGGTTACCAGTGTGGTCATTTAAATTATCCAACAATCAGTTTCAACCAAGCTACCTGTTAATATGTTAAATCTTAGCAAAAGTTACATGTAGGCTTTATTCAGGCCTATTCTGTGATACACTCACAAAAGACAAAGTGTTGGTTACACAGTTGCATGAACACCTTTGATGATATACTGCTCCCATCATTATAATGGTACATCTGCTTTATACAACTAATCACAGTAAAGAGTAAATAACAGACGTTCCCCTTGGGTATCACCTCTTTAGCAATGCACATATTGTACAAAGAAATACACCACTTATAAAGAAGCTCATCAGAATTTCTAATAAGAGTCTTGTAGCATGTCAATGTTCATGATTATTTTATGAGGTAAGAATAGTGGATAGATGCTTAGAATTCTTGTTTAGCATTATGTGCTTGCAATTTGAACTCTCAAGAGGCTTTGTCCTACTGGAGAGGATCAGTGTAATGGACCAGGCCTTCAAACAGAATTCATTTATTCACCACTGAAGAGGAACATTTATCCATAGCACTGAGACATCCTCAAGAGTCCGACGTATTCGCTGCAATGTTTTATTAAAAATATGTATCATTTTAAGTGAAAAATATGGCTGTGTTGTCTGGCATCAGCGTGAGAGCTGGCTGATCATTTACCAATTGTCAACAAACAAAAAAAAAACAACAAAATTTATGTCTTCTTATCAGTGCACGCTTCAGGCGATGTTCAAGTTTCATTTGTTGAAGTGACAGTGTGCAGAGTCCTGTAATTGTAGTGAGTGTGTAGTGGTGTGTATGGAATGTCAGTTCAAAAGTCTGATGGCTTGTGGGTAAAAACTGTCCCTGTGTCTGGTAGTGCAGGTCTGGATGCTCCTGAACCGCCTGCCGGACTGCAGGAGTGTGAAAAGTCTTTGGCTGGGGTGGCTGGGATCAGAGAGGATCCGCTGTGTCTTCCTCATGCAGCGCTGTCTGTAGAGATCCGGCGTGGCTGGCAGTTCAGTCCCTGTGATGCGCTGTGCTGATCTCACCACCCTTTGCAGAGCTTTGCGGTCCAGAGCTGCCGTACCAAGTGGTGATGCAGCCAGTCAGAATACTTTCAATGGTGCATCGATAGACATTTGTAAGTATTCTGGGGTTCATGCCGAATCTTCTCAGGCGCCCCAGGAAGAAGAGCCGCTGTCTTGCTGCTTTTGTGATCACACCAACATGGTGTGACCAGCTCAGATCCTCGCTGATGTTGATGCCCAGGAATCTGAAGCAGCTGACTCTCTCCACCTCTGCTCCTTCGATGTGGATGGGGGTGTGGCCTCCTCTCTGTAGTCTCCTGTAATCCGCGATGAGCTCCTTGGTTTTGCTGACGTTAAGCAGCAGGTTGTTGTCGCGGCATGTTAGGCCATTGTTACAAATCGTGACTGAACAGACTGCAATCCAACTGATAAAAGTAACTCTGTAGGCTTTAGATGCCAGACTGAAAAAGCTAACATGCCAATATCATGTTCCTGCCAAGCCTGCTCTGGTTTGAATCGTGCATTTACTGTCTATGTATATATCTTATGAGGTTTCATTCTTAGTATGATTTCATGACCAAAAAGATCCACATATGAATCTAACCATGTTGGACAAAACCATGTCCATAAATGGTGTGGGCTGGATTTCACTGAAGTCAAAGATCACAGAAATACAAAATGATTTTTGGTGTAATAATAAATTATGTTACAAATAAAGCTTTGCAAGACTTGTTAGAGAGAGAAGAACTGGACTATGGCTTGGATTTTCATGTTTCTGTCATCGTTAACAAAGAACTAATGCCTGTAGTTATAATTTCTACAGTAGTTGCTGATGACTGAGGAAACACTTGACTGACATTCTCGTGTTTTCATTGACCCCATTAGACTTATGAGGATTTAAGACTGGAGAGGTTAAAAGAAGCACGGTGGTTTCAGTGGAGGTTAAATACAGCACAGATGCGTGATGGGCCATTTTTATGCAGCAGTTTCTGCTTAGCAAAATCAAACGTTGCTGCTGAGGCCTGCTGAAGCAATTACAAGACCTCTTCAGGCTTTATTGAGGAGCGGCACTGCTAACTAAATGGTTTTCTATAGAATCCCAGGGGAAAAGATCATTAAGAAATAGTGCCCAATCTATCCATGATGCAGTGGGAGATATACTCTGTGTGTGTGTGTGCGTGTGTGTTTGTGGATGAGACCAAGGAGAGTGAAGCACATCTGTTACAGCTGAAGGGGCTACTTAAACACATTTCAATGAACTGTTATAAGCTTCTAATATGCTCTGGTAGTAGAGATAGGTTGCTACTGACAGTGCTTGGAAGGGTAAATAAGCCTTCAGTCATTCTTTTCCTTTCACAGTAGGTGACCAATATCTCTGTCCTTTGGAAATGAAAGATAAAAGATAGAAGGGGGCTTCGTTTGCCCCCAAAGGCAGCTATGATGCACTTTATACAGATTAAAAGGCCTTGAGATATTTATTTTATTGATTTAAGTTTTTTTTTCCTTCACAAATTCAAACAGTTGACTAATTTTAATTTGCACGATTTTAATGAGCCAAATGGAAACATGTTCCCATGTGAAATTCCTGCTCATCACTGTTAGTCCAAGGGTGTTATTTTCTTTTAAGTTTTTTTCTAATATTATCTCTGCACAACATGCAAACACTAGCTGACTGTATTATGTCTGATATGCTTGGGATTAAGTCCAAAGGACACATGCGTTAAGACACATTGCCTGCTGGAGAGATGTGACGATTTGCTTGCAATTGGCCGTGGTTAAGCAACACCACTAGAATAGTAGTTGTTAGTGAAGATCATTTTTCTGGGTCATGCATTATTGCCCTTTCATACTCGACAGAGAGAATGGTTGCCCCTGGTGACTGGCACTGGCCACACAGATTTAAAACAAATAGAACATGTCACATATACATATATTGTTTTTTTTAAAATATATACTGGAAACTGTAATATTTCCTGGTCTTACCTCTGCTATGGTTCCTGTGTGACAATAGTGGCATTGAATAATGAGGCTCCATGGGACTCAGGGGATACTGTTACATTTTTCATTTTGGTCTGGAGCAGAAAAAGTTTTAGAACCTCTGAATTATGCAGCAGATGTTACAATGTTTATTAGAAGCTCTTATATATGGAGGTTATTTGAGAGAAGAGATGTATTGAGATTCCACATCAAACTTTTTTTTTACCTAATGATAAAATAACTAGGAAGAACAGAAAGAAAGCTATCTGGCTCACAGGAGCACGATGAAAAGAGCAGTTATTTGTCTGGCTACATGAAGTTAGAACAAAGCAAATAAGAAATGTCTTCACAAAATACCAGTGTAATGAAAGCAGAATGCTATGTTTACCAATGCTGACTGGCCTGGCCCCACAAGCTTAGTAAGAGTACATCAGACACTCGGTGGGCCCAAAAACTATTTGATATAGAAAAAACTGATTAAAGTGAAAGCTGGGATTTATCCCTATGTTATGACTTCAAGGCGAGTCTGGATAAAGATGGTAAGCAATATGCAATCTGTGGTTTCATGCAGCTTCGCCAGTGATATGACTGATGAACTGGAAATTTCTGAAGACGTTTGAGCATTTGTAAAACCCTCCACTGAACCATCTCCTAAACAGACGTAAGACTAATTCTGTCTGCATATAGCAAATTTTCTTTGAGGTAGTGATACATTTACTAAATTCACAAGTCAGTCACATGGAAAAATCTCACAGGTGCTGTTATTCTGCTCTTGACATGGGATGCTTTTTTGTACCCTTGTGGTTTGTATATAAAGGTCAGACTTGATCATCTGATACAATTTTGTACCCACCTTTTAAAAAAAATCTAAATTTGATACCCTCTAATTTTTGTTATTTTTTCATTTGAACTATTGTTCCTTAACACTTTCAAATATACCTTACAAATGTGAGTCTTTTTCCGAGGAGCCTCATCTCACATCTGTGCAGACATGGATGTTCTAACCTAACATGCATGACTTTGCGTTAAGACTAAAATCTTATCTTTGTCAGATTAATAAGAATTTTTGGTAGATTCCTTCCTGAAAGAAAAGATCAAATTCATGTTTTTGTAAACTACATACATAACTAAGTTTGAAGTCCAGTAATTTGTGTGTGTAGATTTTACCTGTAGGGAAATAAACTGATATTTACAATTGCCCATTTTCTGAACGTTTGACTGTACATTCCTCTCTCAGCTTTACAAACCTTTGTATGTAACTTAATACCAATGAAATGTTGATGCTGCTGGATGAGATGGCACAGAGGCTCTTAAGAAAAGTGCAGTAGTAGTCAGTTTAATGATTGAAAGTCACACCGGCATTAATTTGTGCTTTCCACCACTTTGATGTTAATGTCATCTCTGGGACACCTTGTTTTGTCTATGCAGTCCATAATCCTCTTGTATTTTTGCACTCTACAGAAAATCCTACCCAGCATTTAGTGGGGTGGGCATTGTTAATACAGTCTTATCAGTTAGCAGGCAGTCACGTACTGTCACTGCCAATATTCTACCGTGCACATGTCTGAATGCAACGTCTGCCTATTTACACCTTGTTTTTTCTCCTCTGGTCTTTTCTTTCTTTCGTTTTCTCGTTTTTTTGCCTGGGTAACTGAGACATTGAAAGCAACTTTCATGGGTGAATGGTAAAATAATCATTATTAGTTTGTTTACTTAGCATGACAACAAAACTAAAACTGCACTATTGTAGACTGTTCCAGAAACCTTGATAATAGTGTATGTAAAACACACTTGTGGCACCACAGTTCTTCATTTTTTTTACTTGTGGTGCGATTTCGTGTGAACTGACATGCAATTTTACACAACGGCAGCAGCCTGATTAACACATGATTAACAGAATGAAATGAAGTATGTACTTTTAATTACTTGATAAGATCATGTGAAAAAAGTTCTGAATTGATTCCAGCATTCTCTCTTACTGCTCTTGTAATATTTAATAATATAGCACAGTCTGTTGTTATTATATGTTATTAGACTTCTTCTGACTAACTGTGATTTCATAGGTTAAGTAAAGAAACTTCTGTATGATTAAACTCTGGCCAAGTAGCTGTGTGGGAGAGCAGCGATTGAACATAAACATGACAGTTTTAGAACGAACACTCGTGGCTCTATAGTTTCCAGACAGCCTGTGGTTCTCCACCTGCCTGCTCACCACTTACTGGAGATGAATGAGCCTTGGGCGGCCATTACTTACCTTGTGAAATGGGCTTAAAAGGGATAGCATAGCCCCTGTCAGCGTGAATGTGACCAAACACCATAAAGTCAGGCTCATTTAAAAAGCGATCCATTACACGTACAAAAATGTGAACCCGTAATGTACTTTTGATCCCACAGTAAATTAAAAACAAGAAAAAGAAAAAAATCATGTATACAATGGAGCATAACATAGAGCTGCAAAGTGCAAATGAATTTTAAAGAGCGCTGATGTATGCGTTTGTCCATGTTTTTCAAACGTTGATTCATCTGACCCAAGGACAGTTTTCTACTTTGCCTCAGTCCATTTTAAATGAGTTTTGACCCAGAAAGAATTGTGCATTTTTGGATGATGTTGATATGTGGCTTCTCCTGCATGATGGAGCTTTAAACCTATATTTGTGGATGGCACAGTAAACTGTGTTCATATCTAGTGATTTTTACAAGTGTCCCTGAGGCCATGCAGTGATTTCCTATATGCTTTCAATGCACTACCACCATCTTTACCTCTGAAAAACACAATCTCGCTCTAAGATGTTTTTATGTGGCAATGATCTGTTGGCAGGTAATGTAATTAGTTGTGAAATTTTCCTCCTTTTGCTTGTTTTTAGTACTTTTCTAGCCTTTCGTTGACCTCCTCCTAAATTATTTAGACATGTTGCTGTAATCAAATTCAAATCAAATGAGCTAATTTTCTTCAGGAAATTGTAAAATTCTATTTAGTATGCTTTCTGTGTTATGTTGTGAACATGGGATTTATGAGATCTTTTGGAATTGAAGTTTTATATCCTCAGTAGTCAAAAAAGAATTTAGATCATTTGCTAGATGAAATTGCAAACTCAAAAATATTGTAGTTGGAGTACATACGCATCTTCTTTAAATGTTTTTAAACGATCAGAAAATGTGAAAATGATTAATGATTTATTTGAACTGTTGTTTTTCTTGGCTGGAAAGATTGTACTGCAAACACCTTTAACAACGTAAAAAAACAAATAGTTTTAACTTATTTTTGACTTTCTCTAATCCACAGAGGGTCAAAAATATACATACAATATCAAATATTTACACCAGGAACAACCCAATCACCAAGACTCAATCCTGCAATCAACTGGAAACTGATGGAACATCAGTATCACTGTCCACAGTGAAGCTAGTTTTACATTGCCATCGACTTAGAGGTGCAGACCAAGAAGCCCCTGCTTCAGAATCTGCAGTTTTGAGCTTGATTGAAATTTAAAAATAAATTGGTAAAATAAAAGTTTATTTTACCAATGTAATAAATCATGTTCTGAATATGATGTTATGTACGAAATTCCATGATAATCCAACCCATAGTCATTACCAAAGCATCACATCCTGCAATTTTCCCAAACGAGTTGGCATCTCTAAATTATTCACAAGGTGTCCTTTGGCATCAGTGCCATGACATCACAGCTTTAGGCAATAATGAGACAGGTGTCTCAGAATTCATTACAGTTGGAAAACAAAAAGCCCCTTAACACAAAACACGGTGTCCTGAGTGATAATCACTTACTCCACTGCCATCCCTCAAGTTTCCTAATGTGGAGCTCTTTAAAGAAGAATCGCTAACTAAAGGTGTACAGTGCCTAGGTGTCAGTACACCTTTTGCATAATTTGGAGATCCCAGCAACATCTGACTGAATAGTAGTATTTGATGCTCTGCAAAGAGAAGAAGAAATGTAACGGTGAAATGAGAAGTAAGGGAATAATCATGTTCTTCCATTATTTTCTAAAAAGACTATACAGTAAAGCAGTTCTTGTTGGATGACTTTTCCTGAATTCCATCCTTTTGACTAAAATCAGAATTCCATTATAGCTCAACATACCGAGAGAAAGTCATGCTTCCTGGAACTATGCAGATCCTCCATAATTAGTCTCTCATTTTTATTCTAATCAGGTGTTGGGTGCATGTGTCCAGAGTCTGGTCACAGCATCACAAAGTGACTGACTTCCATAAAAATGTAGCTGAGGTTACAGAGCACTGACACAGTATGTGTTTGGAATTATAATTAGTCCACTTCTGTTTCTAAGTTAATTTTTGCGTTTGTGGATCTGGGCTATTTAGCAAGGTGGAACACCTCTATCACTCGACTCATTCTAACACCATGGTCTGCCCATTAGTACACATATGGTCTGCCTGGCAATGCCTGATAGGCTGTAAGTGCTTAAGCCAGCCAATTACCAGCCAACTGTTCTTTTAGAGCATTCCTTTGACATCAACCAAGATACCCACAGTCAGTAGTGAAAGCTATTCTAATAGTCCCATCAATTGTAACATTTGTACTGATTGTGCTAATAGCTTAATGATTTGATGATGAATAGTGCTTTGGGGTCCTTTTGTTGTGGCTGGCCTGAAAAAACATTACAACAAAAAGCACAGCAATTGCACACAAGTATCATCATTTATTGGCTACCAGAGGAGCTTTATTCTACTGTTATGGACCGGAATAAGTGCAAATGTGTAACAGTGCGTGAGATGTGGATTTGTTTAACTGTCCAGCCCATTTGCATGGCTTTGGTTTGTCCTTGATGTCTGCTACATTATCAGAAGTGACCTATTCAGCAGTTAAATGACCAGCAGTTTGTTTATCTATGGATTTCCTTTTAAATGTAGTGCCCATGGCTGTGGCTAATTCTACTCATTATTGGTTGTTATTGTCAACTTAGTGGTACTGGCAAATAACAAAAGTGACTACACTGCTGATTAGTAAATGCTGCTGGTCAATGCTGAGGCTGCTGCTCGTCACAAATTAACGACATCCGAGTTCACATATTATTAGTGACTCCATTACTAAGGCTTTTAAACAATGTGAAGAGATTTACTTCATTAGGAATATAAGGCAGCACCAGAATGTATCAGCCCCAATAACAATCCTTCAAACTGACAGAAATTATGCCATTATCTGATAGCATTCCAACAACAAAAGCAAATAATTGCCTAAATTCATCTGTGGATGAAACACTAACCTCCTGACTCTGCAGTGATTTCATGCTGAAACAGACCAATCTGCATCCACAAAAGCTGCCATAAGCTCATAGATGGATGTGCTTGGTTTACAATGTGGCCTCTGTTTGTTCAACTACGTATGTTAGGAATCAGCTTTGCCTTTCCTAATGTATGTCAGTCCAGCTATTAACACAACGACATTGTGGCTAGTTAGTGTTTACAGTCAAAGCCTTTTCATCAGTGTAATAGTTGGAATAATCATTATACCTACATTTAAACCAGTGATAATTGTATGGCTGCCACAGTAGTCTACGTGGCCAGACTGATAAGCTTTCGATGGCCCACATGGGGCCCAGCGCTTGCTCAATTACATGCCAACTGTTTGTATATGTAAAGATTTTACTCAGCTGTGGACAATTCTGCCAAGAGCTTGTTAATGCTGTTTGTGAGCTCACTGTCTCAGGCAGCACCAATTATACTTAGTGTTAGCTTGGGGTGATTCAGTAATTAACTTCTATGATAGTGCCATGTATGTCATGACATTTGAATTCTGCTGGATTATTTCTCCTCTGTAAGCTGCTGTACGTGGACAGAGATTCACCCTTCAGTTACCAAGGCAGTTAGCATTCTGAAGGTACCTCAGTGAGCCAACTATGCAGCAGCTGCAACATGCCAGCCTACAGCTGGTACGGTACAGAGCTTTAATAAGGCATAAAAACAACATTTCTGCTAGGTTTCTTATGGATTTTGTATAGAGCTGAACAAAGGGTCAGACACACACACACACACACACATATGTATGTATGTATGTATGTATGTATGTATGTATGTATGTATGTATGTATATATATATATATATATATATATATATATATATATATATATATATATATATATATATATATATATATATATATGTGTGTGTATATATAAAAAAAGAGCAGTTTGTGTTTTGGTGTTGGTGTAATGCTAACCACGTATATACTGTAATAGTATTTTGTCTAGCACAGGAGTCATAGCAAAGCATGTTTCTAGTCATCTAATTTGCTTTCTCCTCTATTAGCTGTGATTTGCCTTTCATCTCTTTACCAGCTAACTGCACCATCATCTTCATTTTCTAGAAACATACTTTGTCTGTCTACGGCCTATTGGTGCTGATCAGATTAGCACAGCTGCCTGCTGAATATTACCTATTAAATCCACATTGTTTTGATTGTAGAAACAATTTTGTCCAAAAGTACCTTCTAAGGTTAACTGCAAGATGAATATCAATTGTCAGTACAATAAAGAAGACACTTAGAAAAACAACAGATTAGTGCAGCATATAAAATAAACTTTAACATCTGTTAGGAATAGAGTCAGGTTTATACTGCATTGTAACAAGTGTGGCTTAAAAAGCTAAAGCATGTTTTTTTGTTACCTATGGCTTCTGTTGTAAATTTGGGTATGGTAAATAAACAATGACATCATATGAAGAGTAAATATGAATATAACCCTAACCTTTTTTCTCATCCTGACCGTGAAAAGGCCATTGGCTATCAGCAGTGTTGGGAAGGTTACTTTTAAAATGTATTCCGTTACAGAATACAGAATACATGCCCCAAAATGTATTCTGTAACGTATTCCGTTACGTTACTCAATGAGAGTAACGTATTCTGAATACTTTGGATTACTTAATATATTATCATGCTTTTTACAACAACGTGAATGTACTATTGCTGTGTGATTTATTACTATTACTGAAGGTCCGCGACTCCGAACTGTAGTAAAGGGACCTCTGACTAATACGGCGGGGTCCCTGTCGGCTCGTAGCCGAAAACTAGCTTTACTTTGTTGTGTGGGTCAACTTTTCTTGCGAGAGACAGAGAGAGGCGTTGAAAGGCTGCTCCAACGGAACTTATTGTTTTCGGAGGAAAACACGAACACGGTGTACAGTCGAGTCTTAATAGCTTACTTACAACTGGGCTCGTCAGGCACTCTTCTTGGCTGCAGTGGTTATTATTATATTTACATGCTTCCAGCTCCCGTTTTTCCTCGACGACAACTCGTACCTTTCCACTCTCCTTTTTCTCCCTCCTCGCGCTCACAGACACATAACGTGTATGGCAGTCCATTCTCCCTGCAGCACGGACTACACTGGCCATGATGCTACATTCTTTAGAGCTATGCTTGTAGCATTCTGCCTGTTAGCTTAACACACAGTCGCAGAAAGAGAGAGAGAGCGTCGCCCTGTAACCATGGCAACCGTAACGCTGCCGCCTGGAACAACAGAACGTAGCTGTCAAATAAAACCCAAACAGTCCTGATCCGCGACAAAATGAAACAGGAAAGTACCGCAGTGTAATCCATTTATTTCAAAAAAGTAACTGTATTCTGAATACCACCTTTTTAAACGGTAACTGTAACGGAATACAGTTACTCATATTTTGTATTCTAAATACGTAACGGCGGTACATGTATTCCGTTACTCCCCAACACTGGCTATCAGTGGCGTGTTAAAGGGTTAATGCATTATTTTCTACCAGTCAGAATCTCTCAGGTATATCATTTATGCACAGGGCTATACTGGCATAAATTACTCTTTTGTATATTTAAAAAACAACCCAAAGTACACCTATATTGCTGTAAGGTGGTCTAATTTGAGTTCCCCATCCCCCTGGTCCTTTTTAGTTACTAGAATTTGCTTTCTGCTGCTGCTGGCAAATTATCAACTGAAGCCCAACTTACTCTGTGCGGACCTATTTGGAAAGGATTAAACTAGCTTGCAACTAATAAAGGAGATGTTGCAGTATGCATATAGGGACTTTATGAGGCAGCTTGACTCAGTGGTGAGCAGCTTGTGTAATTATCAGATTCCAAAATGAAGCAGGAAAGGGAGATTTTGCATCGGGGGTGGGGGATGGGGGGCTAATGAGGATGGGATGAGAGATGGGATGGGGTGGGAGAAGGAGGATGGGTGGTAAACCTACAAAAAAGAGGGCGTGGTAGTTTCACATATAATAGAAAATAATCATACAACAGCACTAAGTGAGTACTAGGAATTCATTGATTAATGCATCCAGAAACACATCCATTGACTGTGACGAAATAAGTATCTGTAACTGTCATCTGCAGTTACACAACAAGTTGTGTAACTGCAGTGTGTGTACTGTTAAAACACACTGTGGTGTAATAAAACATACAATTAAAAACCAAGCAAAATATTCCTATAGATCATAAATGGGTATTAAAATTTGTCCTAAGAAACTGATTATCAAGCAAATTTTATGCATTAGGATGTGTTAACAGCTTTACATAATCCATTTGGTGGCATCATCAACACATTACACATTTTACAGTCCGTCAAACTGGACGTAACTGATAGAAATGAGATTGTTTCCCTTATTCTTAATACCAGTTTTGGGCAGGTAATCAGTAACTTGCAACTAATTGCGTTTTTAAGCTCCTCGTTTTTTCATTATTTGTTGAACCTTTACTTTAGTACCTGCCAACAAAGTTGCCGAAGATAAATGAAAGAGGGTTTAATGCTCCAGACTCAGAGCAACTGAAAATTGATATAAGTCTAATCCTTGCTTGGGGATCTTTGAGTTCCAGCTCAGCAACAAAAGTGTAAAGTGTATGTATGTTTAATAACTTGAAAAAAATGTGTTCTGTGATTCATCCATTTCTTAAACTTGTTATCTAACTTGGGAACTCTAGGCGTCTGGAAACTATCCCAGCTGGCATTGGGAGAGAGATTCATTCTGGACAGATCGCCAAGTCATGCACAAATCCATACCAACACTGCACCAGTTAGCCCAGTGGTTCCCAAACTTTTTTTGCTAGGCCCGCCTTTGTTTTACAAGAAAAATATTCACGCCCCTCCCCCATTGCGGTGTATTTCACACCTCAAACATTTAGTAAACAATTAAGCAAATGCAATAAATTACAGGTAGTAAGAAAATAAACTACTAACTCTTTTATGCTACGTCCGCACCTACACGGGTATTTTTGAAAACGCAGCTGTTTCTATGTGTTTGGGCCTTTCGTCCACACGTAAACGACGTATTGCATCACCAAAAACTGAGATTTTTTAAAACTCCTTTTTTGCGTTTACGTGTGGACGAGGAATACAGAGTTCGTCACGCAACGTCAAAGGTATGTGCCTTTTTCCACGTCACGCTGTGCGCCACGTTATTGTTTACATGAGATGAATAGCAGAATGGCAGATAGTGGTTTGGGAAAATAAATTAGAAGTATTTAGCTGAAGTATATTTTATTTATGTTCTTTTTAACTTGTAGTTCTAAACTGGAAGATTATTGTGATATTGAAATATAAAAATATAATTATATTCTATTATTTTTTCATTGCTCAAAATAAGCGTCACACTCGCGGAAGCTGGTATACCCGCAGAAACGGCATTTATCGAGACTTTCAACCCCAGGTAGGCCAATTATGGATCTTCGGATCCACATTATGTCAGCAGCTGTTCTCCACCATGAACTACGTTAAAAACAAACAGCGCTCACGCCTCACATACGACAGCTTACAGTCCTGCGTAAAGATGAAAGTCACTTCGTACAGCTCCGATCTGCAGACGCTGTGCGCAGAGGTTCAGGAGCAGAAGTCCCATTGTAAACATATCACGGCAGACCCGACGATGTTTCCATCAAAATGCTTTTCAGCATCTCTTCATTGACAACTTTTCACACACGGCTGCTGTACGCATACAGCCGGCTGTAGCTTTTCAGCTCACAGCCCGACACGTACCAACAACACAACATCAGAGAGAGCACAGACGTTAAGGCGGCGAGGCGTGATTGTGGCGCCGCTCAGGTGTGTCTGACTCCCCTGCAGCGGCACTGCAGACCACGCCCCGCCACACACATTAACCAGGTAAAATACATATTTAGGCAGAATTTTGCAAATATCTATTCCTATTTTTATTTTCTATTTCTATTCCTATTTTAAAAGCACTCTTTTTAATTTTTAGTGCTTTTTTTCCAATTATTTTTTAAAAGTCAGGTCAAGGCTCCAAAAGCACAAAGGTTGTATAAGGGTGGCGGCTCACAACAGTTTTTGTTTGCTACATGGATCATTTTAGTTCAGCTGGGTGTCTTTCCTTTTGTTATATTTCTTTAAGAGTTCAAAATGTGTTAATTACATAAATAAAATGTAATTTTCTCTGTAGCACTTCAGGGATTTCACACCTTAGTTGTTCACACAAAGCATGAAGGTAAAAAACAATATATGCAGTGTTATCTTCATTTTAGATGTCAAAAAGTATTTGCGGCTCCCAGTGTTTTCGTTTGTGTGGAAACCGGGTCCAAATGGCTCTTTGAGTGTGAAAGGTTGCTGACCCCTGGCTTGGAAGGAAGTTGGTTTGGAAACGTATTCAGCGATGCTTCATCTCCTGCTTTGCGTTTGTGCGGGAGCCCCGTCAAAAACCTGTCTATTATGCTAGCAGTATCCAAGCGTTCTTTTTTTCTTCTTCTTCTTTTCATACCGCGCCCCCCCCCCCCTGCAATGGCTCTGCGCCCCACACTTTGGGAAGCTCTGAGTTAGCCTAACATGCATGCTCTGGACCTTGCAGTTAAAACACAAACGCATTCCTTTTGTATTATTTCACTAAAGTATCATTTGTTTTTCATCTCAAGCACCACAGTTGAAAGTATATGCTAATCTATGTTTAAAATAAGCATGACCTCCACTTGTAAGTATTAGTCATAGCCTACTTCTAAACACATTTTCATTGCCACAAAGAGATTTGCCAACTGCTGAGCATTCTGTTTTATTGTTCTCATAATTACTTAAATACAGGCAATGTGCAATGCTAATTCCTGCATCTAAGAAGGTGATTGCTGCTCAACTGAAATCAGCACAAGAGAAATAAAGTGAAAAGAAGCAGAGTTTTCTTCATCCGTGTCAATCCTTTTAACATTTATTTATATTAATAGTCTTGTATGAAAATTACCATCACCCTACTGTGCCATTAATGTAATGGCATTTGGTACAGGACTTTTATGTAGTGGCATTTTTTTTTAAATCTTGCACTGCTTGTTAAATGATCTGAATATGTTTTCCCACCAAGTTGATTTATTACTATCCCAAACTCCAGACATGTCCTTTTACAATAATCACTGTATGCATTATTGGTTACTGTAACCACAATGTCAATGATTAGATAATTTAATAAGATAAGATAAGATGAGATAAGATAGAACTTTATTAATCCCTTATTAATAAGTTGTGTTTAATGAATTTACTTTACCTCTGTGTCAAGTAATTAGTACACAGTCACCCTCATGCATGGTTGTGTCATTGCAAAGAAATTTAATTAGAGAAGAACTCAAAAGCTACCTGCAGTGGCCAGTAGCCATTAATTTCAAGTATTTTCCTTAAATACTCAGACAAAGTGGAAAAAGGAGAGCTTATTTACCTGACTCCAAAGTCGTAAAACATTTGGAACCAGCAAATATTCAGATTAGAGAAGTCATGTTTTCCCATGAAAAACATGACTTAAATTATTGTTGGCAAATACATTGCCATTTCATTTTCAGGCTAACTGATTAATCAGCTAATCGTTTCAGGTAGACCTGGGAGGAATAATTAAGGTGCATAGTGGGGTTCAAAAGGAGACCAACCGCAATATTTGGCCACGAGGGTCGCCTGGGAGGATGAAGCCGGCCACGGTGTGTCATACTGAGCAAGTTGTTAACAAAAGCAGCATTTTCTAACATTTCTAACACAGAAGAGTGGGCGAGGTATGTAACTAGGGGCAAAATGACTTTCAGCAGAGCGTGCTGCTGACAGGCTGTTGTTTTCTTAATTATCAGCTGGTATAGATGTTAACAGAGGTATTGATGGGCCTTAATTGACCATATGGCTGTTTGTTTGTTTAGCTGGAAACTGGCCAGAGACTGCACTGATAAGACAATCATACACACACACTAACACACATGGATGTAAAATGTACTGCGCAGAAACATGAACTCTCTCACACACACACACACACAGGAAGCCAACACAGCATATAATTTGTAGGGGTTCCAGTTTCTAACCACAGGCCATCAGAGTGTGTCTCCCGACATTATCGGCATTATGCTGTGCACTGACATTATTGCTGGCTCTGCTGCTTCATAATCCAGTTGTGTGGTTGTTAGTTTGTGTGTGTGTGGTGTGTGTGTTGTGCATAGGGGAGTTCCCACCACCTGCTTATTCAAAACCCGACTCAGCCTGTAGGCACTGGGAGTCTGAGAAAAAGCCAATTACATTATTACGCTTTCTCTATTTTTAATCAGATGCCCTTTAACATCCCCTTTCTCTTTGTTCTCATTTGATTAATCCAACATACTTTTTAACTGCAGGTCACGTTTGTTCTTTTAATCCATAATCATTCTTATGTCCTTAGACTGTTAACAAGTTTTTGTTAGTCAAGAAAGGGAGTGGGACGGATTTGAGAATGCCTCCTACAGCTACTTGTAGGCGTTAGGCCGTGCATGATGAATAGCATTTGTCTTTCTTAAAATCATGTAGTTTTTCTCTTTTTTGTGGGGGGGGGGGGTGGATTGTTAGGAAGCTCCTTTAAAAACTACAGCATGCACACACACACACACACACACACACACACACACACACGCACACGCACGCAAACAGACAAACCTACTGAATGAAAAGTAGAGGTCAATTGAAGACACATATTTGATGTGGACAGATTGCAGAGGTCTGTAAAATAGATGCTGAGGATATGGAGCCCAGTGAGTGCCTGGCTTTGGTGAGTGGGAAGACTTTGATGGATTTTCATGTTCCATGATTTCAGAATATTTATGTCCTAAATATCTTCTCATGTTGACAAATAATATTTTGCTTATTTTTTTAATTATGAAATGTGTTTGAGCAACAGTATTAGAGCATAAATCTCATTTTATTAAAGCTGACTTTTTCCTTATACCTTCCCATACTTTCCATACAGGCAGTCAGATGGAAGTTTGCTTAAAGGGGGAATAACTTTTCAGCATATTATGCCTTACATAGAAAATCATGTAAACAGCTCCCGTATTGTAAGTAACTCTACACGTTAATAAGATTTGGGTAGGCATCACACCATATTAATTTCATTGAACGCTGCCAGGTTATTCTGCTGAGGTTCAGCTTGACTTTCAATTGCTCCTAAAATAATTAAATAAAGAAGCAACCCTACCCTAGCCATACTGCCATAATATCTTCCCACTGCTGCAGGACAGGCTTACTGTGTAGGTGAGAAGCAGGTAGGTGCAGTCTGAAGTAGGCCGACGTTGGTGAGTGAGATCTCAGCACAGGTAACATGGAGGCGATAGAGCTATAGGCACACTTTATACTGACAGACAGTCTGGTGAATGTACACGCAGGACTCCAGCCGGTGTTTACTATTCAGCTCCCACATCAAAGTGTAGAAGTATGCTGCTCTGTGTCTCTGGCTTTCTCCTCCTCTCTTTTATGTCTCTTCCATCGTATTCATCTGTCTGTCCTTCTGCGTCTCTCTCTCTCTTAACCTCCCTGTTTATATCTCTCTGACTGTCATCCTGTTCTGTTAGGATCAGTTCTCCGCCGCTAGCTTTCTTGCTGCCACAACCCCCCAAATCCCCAACTCCCTCCCCCTCCTCCAGGTCTCAGAGCCCGAATAACAAGGCAGGGTAGGAGCAGGTGTGCAGCTGGTCAGCTATTGCTGCTGACTCGCATAAATGCTGAAAGGTGAGTAGTGAGCTGCTGGGGTTGAGGAATACAGCTGGCCTCTAATGCTGATGGACCTCCACCTGCTTTAATGTTTGCCAAGAGCCTGGCCAGGTGCTTGGCAGCATATCCACACACAAACACACAAACACAGACTGAAACCAGCTCAGATTCTACACACACACACACACACACACACACACACACACACACACACAGCTACAAACGGACCATGAAACACATATGTGTGTCAGATCCAATAAGGAATCCCAGCTGTGGTAATTGCAGTGCACAGATAGCGAGCTGATGAATTCTGCTGCACATTAAGGTTCAGTGCTGCAGAGAAAAATGATAGTTGTATTTTGTCTGACTCAGAAATAAAAAGGAAAAAAGCTGGGACACTGGCTCCCTCCCATAATTCTCTGCCCTCCCAACTGGAGCACAAATTACTTAGATGAGTCAGGAGGTCAAACCGTTTTCACCTCAGCCTTTACCTCGGTCACTCTGCAGCTAGGTGGCAAGTTTAAGGAGAACGTTCTGCTGCTTTCTCTCAAAGAGCGCCTTTTTTCCCAGATAAATGTTCTCCTGTGAGAACGCCTGTCCCTTTTCCAGTCTCTCTTGTCTTTCCCAGGTTTCCCCATGTTTCTCATTTTCCCCCTTTTTTCTCCAGTTTAGTGCAAACACAGTAGAGCAGCACACTCTTTGCCCGCTAAGCCCAGTAGATGGGATGAAAAAAAAAATAAATCCAATAAACATAAGCCTCCTTCCCCCTTGACTCTGCTGTCATCTCTGAGATGTTATTTAAGCGCGACGTGGTCGATTTTTCCATTCCACCTAGATGCCCTCACACCCCTCCTTATCCTCCGCGGCTCCCTCCTTTCCTTCCAATATGGATTCGAAATGTCCATGCCTTCTTCACTTACCTTCCGCTCCTCTAGGTTGGGTTACAGAGAAGGGTAAATATGCAAAGGGTATGTGAATAATGCAAGGCGTACATTAAATGTCAGGGCTGAAAATTCACAATTTCCCTCTATTGTCTCGCTGGCATTTGCGGCATGTTTTATGCATTTTATAATTAGTAAGTGAGTCTCGGAGGAGAAGGAGGCCTGGCAGTAACGACGAACACTTATTTCTGCGAGAGGTGGTGTTTTAAGAAGTTACAGAACTTCATTTGAAAGGCAAATCTCACAGCTCCTTGGAGTGGAAGACTATTGCATTTCTTTTTCTCTGAATCAATATCACTGCCAGCATGTATGTATGAGCTGTCTTTATATTCATAAAAATTCACCAAAGGACGATCTTACCAACCAAGTGTCTAAAAGTCCATTTTCCATTTTTAGTTAATTAAGTTGTCATGTGTTGTGATTATATATTATATTTACATGACAGAATGTCTCCTCAGTATACAAACAAAACCTTTTCTCCTGTTTTCCCACAAACACAGTACCAGTCAAACATTTGATCAGCTGATCGTGGTGCAGAGACAACTCTTACTCTATTCATGTTTTCATATGCAAAATGTAATTAATAATTATACTAATATTACTGTAAACCGTAAGATTATTTAGATCTTAACAGACTTTCAGGATATTAGACATACTTGTAATAAAACTGTACCTTACTGGGTACTTAAGAATTCCCAATATGAAACTCATTTGGTCCTGCACATCATTTGCGCTGACGTTTCTATTACAGTTGTTTACATATTCAGACTTAAGTGTTGTAAAATGTTGTTGTACAGCCAAGTCGCAACGTGTCCGATGGTATTCTTTTTACTATTGTATAGCTTTTTGGTTTTCTGAACAATATTTGTTCTTCTAGTGCAATGTTGTCTCACAGTGACTAAGCTGTGCAGACTGAAGGAAACAGTAAATAGTGCCCTTTTGGCCTTTTGATGCCAAGAACTTCTGAAACAAAACCTATCCTCTAAAGTCAAAGTCCCTGAGCATTATCCCTGTCATCTGCCTTGTGATTTGTGGGTAGTAGGTATTTGTTAAAATAACCAGTGTAGTGAATATTCCTGTCAAACATTCTACAGAGAGTGTGTAGCTTGTAAGTATTACCCCAGTTTCATATACAGTGTGGCTGTTACATTGAACTAAGTGATATTTGCTTCTGCATTTCCCCATTTTCATAGTAAAAACAACAATACCAACTATTGAATAGTACATTGCACTTGTACACTATGCATTGCACAGACACAATCACAGACATGTTCAATGGTTGATCTGATTTTCTTGTACCAGTAAACAACTGCACAAGCTGAGAAGATTCTCCATTCTGCAGCTTGACTATGAAAATATCGCCATGGTTTTGCTAACCCAAAATTATTTTTTTTTTAACTTTCCAGTACTGCTGATTTAACAGGCAACAGGTACCAACCAGTAACTGGAGAAGTAACTATAGCCTTCCTTCTTTCACATTACTCCAATATATTCAGCTGAGGTAAGATTTTATTCAGATATGCAGTTTAGAAAACCACAAAACACTCGTTATACACAGTAAACACAGTAATCACAGTAAAAGAGCTGCTGTATATTTTTACAGTGGTAGCTGGATGACAGTAAGCTACTGTAAAAAAAAGTTTACGTTGATGTTGCAGTATTGTAATTTGCAGCATTATGTTCTTGTTAACAGTATTATTGCTATATTGTCATTTGTAGCATTATTACTGTGTTCTCATATACAGTATTGTTACTTTATTTTTTGTAAGGTATGGTTCATTTTTAAATAGTACGATACTTTAATACTATGTTTATTTTTCAAAGCTTTTTTAAAAGCCCTGATAGCTTATTAATGGTTTTTTAAACAAAAACAAAAAAGGGATATTACAATAGTAGACGGCCCTGAGAGGTCGAATGCGGTGCAACCAAAGAAAACACCACATAATAGCAAAACACACTGCAAAAGCATACAAAACACAATGTAAGGAGAAAGAAGAAGAAAGAAGAGAAAGAAATAAAACCTCACAAATTAATAAAAGGACACAACAGCTGTGGATTGTACTGAGACAAGCTGAAAAGGACGCTTACTGTGTTCTTCTCCCCCACAACACCGATGAATCCTCTTCTTTTTTTCAGTGTGTGTCAGTGCAGCATGTTTTTTGTTTTGTGTGCTTTTGAAGTGCTTTTTCTGTTTGCTAGTGTTCTAAGGTTGCTCTGCATGGGCCACCGTATAGAAGCAAAACTACAGTTCTAAAAAGGACACTTTATAATCCACAGAAAAGTTGGCACAGAGATGGAATTACACACAAAAACGGGTTTGTTCAGGTGTCCGTGCAGTTGTGGCATTGTGACTGTGCTACCTTCAACAACAGTAAGTTTTATTAGGAGTGGAAAGATATTTAATCTTAGGCAGATCAAGCTCGCCTCGGTGCAGGCTCTCACATTCAATTAGCAACTCTTATATAGGGAGCTTCTCTAACCTAGCCACAGCTACACAATCCAACTCTAAACCAGCTGCTTCCTTTATGCTATATCTGACTTAATCAGTGTCATATTTGTTTGCACTGATGGTCTGTTGATCTGTTCTTGCTGCTGCTGTGCAAAATCTCTGTGGTCCATCAACAGAAACCAATGTACAGTAGTTTGTAACAAAAATCTGAATTTCACTGCAGTGGTTGTGACTGAACTGTAAGTATTTTCCCCACCGCTCTTTATGCTTACCTGTAAAATCTGTACTATTGGACTGTTCTTTAGTCGGCAGTGGAATTAGTTACGTTTGTAACTCTAACTATATAGAAGAATTTTCCTTTTCTTTTCTTTCTTTCTTTTTTTTCAAACAGGCACTCAGGCTCAGAATGCTTGACTAACTCGTTTCAAAACAGACAACTGGACCTCTCTCAGGACATAAGAAAACAAGAAATCTGGCACACCGGCTTTACCTCTGGGCCAAACGGTACAAGAAACAGCATAAGCAGACTATCCTATTCATCAAGTTTTCATCCTGCTTTTAGTTGTATAAATACGTTCGTTTGACAGATGACTTTGCTAATTGCCTTTTCAAACTGCAGTAATCTCCTGGTGCAGTGGGTGAAAATTAAAAATGCAGTACCCTGAGTATTGTTTTTTCATGTCTAAGCCTGCATTTATCTACGTGAAATAAATTCTCTAATTTGTTTGTGAGATAAACAGGGAATACTTGAGATCCCAATCCACTTAAAGCACCTCCTCCGCTGCTTTACATATCCTTTCTGAAATGCTGATTTGTCCCTAAAGACTCCACCCGGCGGTCCTGCTAGTCATTACCGCCGAAATGAAGAGCAAACCTCGACTCTTTTGAAGGGCACTGTGAAGTCTTTTCAAAGTGTCACCTTAAAGACAGTGTCAAAGCACTCTGCCTTCTCCTGGGCTGAATAAATGAAAGCCACATTAGAAAGAGCTGTTTGGTGTTAGATGCTGGGAAATCACACTTGAACTGCCGTGTGGCCTACACTGCTAATGCCTACGATTCTGTATGGAGGCAGGTGATGACATGCTTGTCCAAACACACAAATCATAAAGAAACTGAAAGCAGTCAGGCATGCCACTGTCGTGGGACTATCCCCATCAGATGCATTACTAGCTTTCAGTCCTTCAAAAAGTTACTATAAAATACGGTCACAGAGTCACAAAGCAGAGATCCATTTCATTTTAGAAGCCCATGTTTCCATTTTCAAGGCTATTTCAAAATAGCTTTTATTTGTACATTAGCTGTGTTATGAAACCAATCTGTGGTTTTAAATTTCAAATATCAAGTGCTTGGATGACAGCAATGATGCTTTTTTCAAAATGTTTCATTCAGAAATTATTCAAAGCTTGTGAGCGGTGTCTTTTGGCTTGTAATAAATACTTCCATTTTACTGAACTGTCTACAGAAAGGAAGATTTCAGCTAAAATCACATTAGCACCATTACAAAAGCTGCTTTTGCAGAGCGCCTAGCTCTCCTGGGTCAGATTCATTGTGTGGCTCTGTATAATTCATAAAGTATATAAATGAATGGCTAAATGCACAGGCAATAGCACACAAGTGAGAGGCTTTATCCTTCACTAGCTTTTAGACCAATGTTCAACAAGTCAAAAGAAAAAAAAATCAATCCCTTGAAGAAACTGTGCAAATACAAAACTGTATTATTTCTTCCTTGCTGCTTACATCTTGTGATCAGTGCAACGGTTTGTTTTACTATGGGATTAAACACATCTTTACCTGATTTCGACTTGTAGCTGATATCATTCACATTTAATATCTTACATACAGCATCCATGATATTGCACTTGTATAATATGCTAAGGACCCTAAATTTCATATCAAGCTCGGGAAACATGTTTTTTCTGCTGAATCCAAATGCACTTAACGACCAGGCTTTCTCCACACCTTTTCTTTCCACCTCACTGCATAAATGTCACACTCCTTTTTGCATTAACACTGAATCATGGCAGTAAATCGAAATAATATGCAGTCCAATAAGGACTTCCTGGGGATAATCCTTATTCCTGTGGATGCAGAGTTTTTGTGCCCTTGGTGTCATACCAGTAATTTAGTTTTGTACCAAAGGCATGCTCAACCCTTTCCAGATCAGAAGGTTTTAAAAAGGATTTTAGTGTCAAGATTGTTCTGAGCTCAAAGAAGCTGCTCTTGACAACAATTGTTTTTAAAGTGGTAACATTTCAAATTGTTGATGCGTCTTCTTTTGCTTTTCATAAAAAGAGTTTAAAAGCACAGGGTATTGTTTAATCTCTCAACTAACAGTGGGAAGTCAAAAAAATGAAAATGCACTTATTGACCCTTCATATGGAAAAGTGATTTCCAGGTAAATACAGTTTTAAATCATCTGCATAGAAATGAAAAGATATGGTATAATAATTTGACTTAAACTAAGCATGCACAAAGAAAAAGGCTAATTTCTAATGACACTTGGAACTTTCCTCCAGCTGTGTTCACCTCTCCTCTCTTTCCTGACAACCCTAACAGATTCATTAAGCCAGGGATAAGATTTAAATCTCACTCTGAGTGGTGGAGCCTAATCGAAAGCACAAGTACAGAACGCATGAAAAGAAACACTGAGTTCTTGAACACCCAGATTGTGAGCAGCAGAGGAAAGAGCTGTAGTGTTGTAGTGTATCTGTGGAAGAGCTGAACCTCCTACAGTTGTAGGGACCAAAGGTTGAAAACATACAAGTGAGTTAAAACATTATCCACAATTACAGGATGATCTATGTTATAAAACCACATGACAAAACAAGATCAAGGTTAACAGACTTGAATGAGATTAAAAGATTCCCACAGTTGGTTTAGGTGAGTGTTAGTGCTGCAAACACGTGTCCCCCAAAGTGAATCTGCAGTCATACATTCCCTCATAGCAGACAGGTCTGGGCCGGATCTGGTGTCAACCCGGCACTGCTGGCTGACTTCTGGCATGGTAAGAGGTGTGTCATCCAGATATGGGCCAGGCCTGGCTTAGATGGCACTGTTTATGTGACGGCATGCCACATCTGGCCCAATTGTGGATTGGTTTATGTGGCCTAGGCTCATAGAAAACAGGTCTACCCTGGATCTGGCATCAAGCTGGCACTTCTGACTGACTGGTGTCATGGAAGGGTGTCTGTCAACCAGATGTGGGCCAGGTCTGGCAATGGAGGCACTATTTATGTTCCTATTTTTCTATTTTAGTTAGAAGACCCAAATGCCATGTTGCAATACTATACGGCTGTGGTAGCCAATGTTTCAAATGCAAGTTTGACAGGTTTGTGAGTGTACACTTTATCCAAAACCTAGTGAGGATTTACTCATGTTTTCCACTGGGTGGCTGTAGCTGAGGCGGTAGAGCAGATCACCTACTGATCTGAATAGTAGTAGTTCGATCCCTGGCTTCCCCAGTCTGCATGTCAAGAGTATAAATGTAGTTAGGAAGCACTCAGTTTAGAGAAGGTGTGTGAATGTGGCATGTTGTATAGAGCACTTTGATTAAAATGGGAGAGTAGATAAAGGGGTGTATAAGATTCAGTCCATTCATTGTCTGAACAGAGCTTTGTCTTGTTCCTTATGCGCTATTATGTTCTTGCACATGTTGTTATTACATGGCTTGATTCAGGTACACATTAGGCTGACATCTGAGGCCAGAGCTGAAACTGTTCTGGGCCAGCAGTGTGTCTGCAACTGGCCTTGTGCTGGCAAATGTGTGGGCCACCACTAGGAAACCAGATCTGGTCCACCAAAGGGCCGTTATTGTTTGCGGGTCACGTGTAAGCACATTGCGTGGGCCAGATCCGGGCCGTACCAGTTTTGCTATGTGGGTTACTATTACTGAGGACAGAAGGTCTGAAAATTAATGTCATGAAGTTTGACCATGTGCACTAATGACTGTTAATGAATGTTAATGATGAAAAGTTTAAACATTGATTTCAAGGAGATGAATGGCTGTCCCTCCCTGAGCCCGGTTCTGCTGGAGGTTTCTTCCTGTTATAAGGGAGTTTATCCTTCTCACTGTTGCCAAAGTGCTTCCTAATTGTTGGAGTTTTTTCTTTGTTTTCTCTGTCTTTCTTGTTCTTTAACTTACAATATAAAGCACCTTGAGGCAACTGCTTTGGTGATTTGGTGTTATACAAATAAAATTGAATTGAATTGAAATGAATCCAGTCCTGAAGTTTTATTCTCACACGAAATTCCACATGCCCTTTTCCACATCTATTTACCAGAAAAAGAAACCGTATGTTTCTGTACCTTTAAGAAGTCGCTAGACTGTTCCTGAAGCCCATTATGGTGTCAAACAAAACAGCACTTGTTACTGTGTGCCAATTGTTCCATTAGGCACTTTTTTCAGCACCCACCAAAGATAGTAAAATCCCAAGAAATACCAAGGATTAAACCAAAAACCAAAAACAAACAAATAAAAATGGAAATATTTTGATATGGAAAAAAACAAACAAACTGTGCATGACTGTTAACAACCAAATTCTTACACTATGCAAGTGGTGAAATAGTAAAGCTATCTATTATCACCACCATGTGGACTAAAGGAGTGATGCTGATTTGCTCTAAGGCCGTGAAAACAGATGTTATGCCTTTGTGGTCAACGCAGCTATAAGAGACAGATATAAGATATGTTTATGTGGCCAAGTATATACAGAAGCAAAGGAAACACAATCTGGATTTTGTCCACATTTAAGAAGAAGGACAGTTTCAATTAGCACTGCAGTAAATGCAGTTTCATGATAATTGAACTTCCCTGTATGAGCAACAGCAAACCTCCATTTAGTATTTGATCATGGTTATTCATAATAATTATGTGTGTCTTTAGACGTGCACAGAATATCTTTCATGTCAACATTCAAAGTAGACATGAAAACGCTCTCACTGATTTGATTGATATTAACTTTGTAAACACCACTTAGAGGGGCATTATGCTGCCTTCATAATCACAATATATGGACAACAATGTCTGTCAAGGACAACAAGCTATGAATTAACAGAAATTCCTTCCTACTACAAAACATGTTTCAGCATGCTATCATTTCTCCGTTTCATTCAGGCCAGCGGGAGGTGACTGTCAGAAGAAATGCCGGTCCCAGGTGCCCTAGTACATCACCACTGGGACCATGGCGACTCCTTGGCCAATGAGAAGAGAGAGGTGCTCCCATGGCTCCGCCTGCCTTGCTAGATGGTTGGCGTCATCCTTGATGCTCCTATGGTTGCCGTGGATGTTATTATGGCTGCCGTGGCCTACCCAAGCTGAACAGGTGGGCAGCGGGGGACATGGCGGAAAGGTGCCGCATGGATCCCTTTCGTCCCCCTCATCTTCGTCATCTTCCTCCTCCTCCACATCCCCTTCTGGCTCCTCACCATGGGGTTTTAGCACAAGGCAGAGCGGAGGGCAGCTGGACTGGCTGCTGTCAGAGAAGGGCCCTTTCCACAGGTGTCCTGAGTACACCGAGTTCAGAGAGAGGTTCCAGCAGGGATTTTCTACCAGATACAAGATTTACAGGTGAGAGGGATCTGCACTGGCTAGTGCATGGGGTTTTTTAGTGAGACCATTTTTCTCTGTCATGTCATATAATATGTACAGACTCTCTTTGTCTTTTGTGCAGACAAATAGGTGTGACTTTGTCTTCTTCCTTCCTGCATCTTCATTTTTTAAAAATAATTCCTTTTTTTTTATCTGCAAAGATTTTTGTATCTACCAGCTGTTCTTCTTTTACAGCTCTGTTAAATTACTTCAGCTTGCTGTTCAAATGTTCAAACTTCTTTAAAATGCTGTTCTAAAATGTTGCAACATCGCATGCTCTTGGCTGATGTACTGTGCAGGCAATCACTAGCTCTGTTTCTTCCTTGAAGTGCTCTTTAAGTGGACTATTTCAAAAGTGGATTTTATGTTTTTGTCATTTTATATTGACACAGAATCTTCTCTGCCCCTTTTTTCTATCCTTAGCACTTATCCATATGGTTAAAAAAGTGTTTCAGGGATGCTAGTGACAGAGGTCACCAGTCCATCACAGGGCTAACACGTTCACATTTTCATTCACATCATTTTGAACCAACAGTTAACCCAACACGCCTGTTTTTGAACTTTGCACATGCTCATATCTCTCTTCCTGTGAAAGAAGTGTAAAGTTATTTCACTTCTGCCAAAATTCTCAAAGAAGAAAGTGAAGAAGAAACGTTTGGTTTTTTTTGGATGTACATTTTTTCTTCAGCTGCCTAAGGGTTAGGTGATTGTGAATTTAAAATCCATTTTACTGTTAGTTAGTGCACATTTATGTGTTCTGATTCTCTTGAGATGACCAGTTGACCAGGGTCTTTGAAGGAAAATGTTTCTGGACAATTTTACCCCAGATGATCATGGAGAGATTTTGTTTTTATGTCAACACTCAGCACAAAGTTCATACTAAACAAAAGATTAAATAGCCAAATGCTGATTGAAAAAATGAAAGGGCATTAACCAATAAAACATATAATCACAATTCATGAACCACTTCAAAATGTCAAGTAAATGGGTGAAAATCAAACTATATTACTAGACTTTCCAGCATCTCTTTATTTTTCATAAAAGAACAGGATTGTGGCCAATAGAAAGTAAACAGAAAGAAAGAAACTTATACTTTTGAACACAGCTAATTATAGCAGATTCGAGTTCTTGCCTCCAGTTTAGACATTTAATTAGCTAATTAATGTCAAGTGAATGGTTTTGACACATTTTATGTCTTTATCTTGAGGGAAAGTTATTTTAAAGTAAGCCTAGAATGTTGCTGTGATATATTCAGTCTTTGCAAATTTATCGAAACAAAACATGCTCTTAGCTGAATCTGTTAAACAGTGACTAAACATGGATCAGAGGGAATGGATAATGCATTTTATCTGCCAGAATAAAGCAAGCGTTTTTTTAAAATACCGTCAATATAATATCTGAAGATATAAACGAGTAACAGTTCATTTTGACAGGTGGACACATTAAATGAAGCTATAAAAAATTCCCCTCTCACCCCTGTGGGCGGTATACCCTTCAAGCTCAGGTCCTCTACCAGAGGCCTGGGAGCTTGAGGGTCCTGTGCACTGCCTTTGCTGTTCCTAGGACTGCTCTCTTCTGCACAGAGATCTCGGATGTTGTTCCTGGGATCTGATAGAGCCACTCACCTAGCTTTGGGACTTTGCCTGTCTCTCTCATCATGGTCACTAAATGCACAGTAATGGCAGGTTTGTAATAAGGCAGATCGCGCTAACATAATATGCACTGTTAGTTGATTATTTACCTGCCGCATTAACGGGAGAGGACGTGCAAACGTTACCGCTGCTGCTGGGTTGAGATTCACGAGTCCGGAGCGGAATTAAAAACACGACATTCATCTAAGGTCATCGTGTGTTTTGTGAGCTTTTGCATATTCGTAGTGTTTCCTCCCTTAAATGAAATATCTACTTTGCAAGTATTGCAAGTTGCCCTGTTGTCGTCCGTTCTCGTAAAGTATAACCAAACTTTTGAGCATTTGAGCCGCTTAGGCGCCGTGTTTCCTGTCAGGTAAATGACGCTCCGCAATGTGGCAACGTCATTCAGGGCGACTGGAATCGATAAGGGAATCGTTTGCCAAACAATTCCAAGGAATTGAAACAGTGGGAACCGGTTCTCAACAAGAACCGGGTTTCGATATCCATCCCTAATCCTGTCTTTCAGGTTAGCTGCTCTCACACTCAATTTGTGTGTGTATATACTATATTTGGTGAAATAAGTAATTGATCCCTTACAAACCAGTTAGAATTCTGACTGTGTGGTACACAGATTGCAATTAATCAATCAATTACTGTGTGTGTGTGTGTGTGTGTGTGTTTTAAGGTTTTAAAATACCGTCAATATAATATCTGTTTTAAGGACTCATCGGTTGTATCTGTAGGATTCAGTCCTTACCCTTCTTAGGGTTTATGTGTATTCAGGGTGGTTGTAGGTCAAAAGATAGAGCAAGTAATCTACTAATAAGAAGGTTTGAGGTTTGTTCCTTGCCTTCTCCAGTCTGCATTTCCAAAGTGTAAATTGATGTGTGAATGTTAGATCCATCCAGTCCATTTACCAGATGTCCCCTGTGTTTTTTTAATCTGAACTATTACATAAGTATGGTACAGTAATTGTATTGCATATATACATTTTTAGCTCTAGCCAAACATTACACTGCTCGGATCTCCTGCCAGCTTATTTGGTAACAATAGTAGTAAAAACAGAAGCTTAGCAACCACATATTTACTAGTCCCTTTTGCATAATTTGGGCTTTAAAATTCAGCCTGGTGGGCCACGTTTTTTTTGTTTGTTTTTTTTTAACTCTCATCAGTAACCACTTGGTCTGAAGAGGTGAAGCCTAGAAGCTCTTCTCTGTAACACAAAGTAGCCTCAAAGCCTTTCTCTGGCAGTGTTTCTTTACATCCCTTTATGTTGTGTTCAGTTATGCGTGCAGCTGCATGAAGGTCATAAAGCTGAGCTGCGGGCAAAAGATTACAAAACGACCTTATCAGAATTTAGGGTTTAATATTTGTCTGAAGTATAAAAATGCCCACATTGGACAGACAGCCTCAGAACTGGATTGATATGATTAGGCCCAGAAGCATTTAAACAATTACACAGTTTTTGTAACTTTGCCTCTGTACAACGCCACAGTGAATTTTAAATCAAAGCGTGACTGAAGTGTAGACTTTCAGCTTTAATTCAAGGGTTTAACAAAAGTACTGCATGAACTGTTTACAGCCATTTTTAATTGGACGTTGGGTGACAAGCAGTTTCACGGCTAGGCGAGGCCTGTTTTCTCATTATCCTGTTTCAAATAAAGGAGATAAAAGATCAGTTCCAAACCTTGAACTTGCATTTGTTAGCTGTTTACTGGAGCTCTCAATTTCACTTTTCGTATTCTTCTTCCCCATCTTATTTGTCTCCTTCTTACTGCTCAGGGGTTGCCAAAGTGGATCATCTTTCTCCATGTCTCTCTATACCGAGGATATTCTTCTGTCACACCAGCCCTTTGCGTGTCTTCTTTAGGTTCTTTGTAAACAACTAGCCAAAATGATTCGACATTGTCTACAATGCACATACTTTGTACTGTTAACAGTCATTTCCTTAAAAAAAATAGACTAATGAAAAATTACAAATATAAACCCGAGCAGTAGAGTTAATGCTAAATAACCTAGCAATTACTAACTCAGCTTTTATTAGTCACTTGTTTTGCCACAATAATATGATGAAACACATAGTGGGGCAGCTGAAAGTAACATCCTTGTTACTTGTACCTGCTGTAAAGTGCATGCATGTGTCATTCTGCACAGTGAAGGTGAAACATTAGCAAAGGAAGACTTTCTATCTTATTTGTCAGTGCTTCATTTGACAGCACTTTAGTTAAAAATGGCAGCACGGTGGCACGGTGGTTAGCACTGTTGCCGCACAGCAAGAAGGTCCCGAGTTCAATTCCACCATCAGGCCGGGGTCTTTCTGTGTGGAGTTTGCATGTTCTCCCCGTGTTTGCGTGGGTTCTCTCCGGGTACTCCGGCTTCCTCCCACCGTCCAAAGACATGCAGCTTGTGGGGATAGGTTAATTGGATAATCCAAATTGCCACTAGGTTTGAATGTGCGAGTGAATGTGAGTGTGAATGGTTGTCTGTCCCTGTGTGTTAGCCCTGCGACAGACTGGCGACCTGTCCAGGGTGTACCCTGCCTCTCGCCCTATGACAGCTGGGATAGGCTCCAGCGCCCCCCGCGACCCTGAAAAGGATAAGTGGAAGCGAATGGATGGATGGATGGATAGTTAAAAATGTTTTTGATGTTATTGATATCACATAATTGTACAGAAGAGGAAAATTCAGTCTTGTGTATAGGCTTCCTATTAAATTTCCTCTGACAATGAACGCGCATTTTGGGCCTGACAGTTTCCTTGCTGAGAGGAAATTGTATGCTAAGCCAGCAGGTTCTCACTATGTGCTCTATAAATGATGCAGTGCAGTCCTGTGCCAGGTCCAGAGTTCATATTGGCCCCTGTCACCATTATCATTATTCCAAATTTAATACCAAAATTGATAGATGCACACTGTGTCTGCTGAGGCTGCAATTTGAATTTCGATTTCCTCAACTTGGATTACATCTATATTTATATTCCGATTTTTTACTTTGCCTTGTCGTTTCCTTCCCCTCCGTTCCAGCTCTTTAAAAATAGATTCTCCAGCCATGAAAGCTGTCACCACCATTTGTTCTGTCGCTAATGTAGACGTGCCTGAAGATGATCCATTCCAATCACTCGTGGCGTTTTTTTGTTGTTTGTTCTTATGCTGTTATAAGAGTTGATGGTGACTGTGTTATACAGACATGCAACTGCTCTTTTCTGTCTTCTCTCTTTGTGGCAGTGTATGATGATTTGTCACCAGCTGGTCTGCAGTTCTTTACACTCAGCTCGTCTCTTTCCCTCCCTCTCCCCGGGTCACTTGGACAGCGGGAGATTTGAAATGCATTTAAGCAACATTTCTTTTAGTTGACCAGTTCCATTTCTCTTTTTCCTCTCTCTGCTGTCTTTTCCTCCTTTCCATATCCCTCTGCATCAACTTGAATCAAATGGAAATGACAGCATCACTTACAGATGAAGGGGAAGTGTAGTGTGAAATGACAGGTGGAAGTTTTATGACATAAGTGGGACAGGTTGTCATATGATGCCATCTTTGGGAGAATCTGCCCCTTTTTCTGAGTTGCAGAGTTTTTGGCTTGTGCTTCTTTTTTCTTTCTTTTTCTTGGCATAGATGCTATGCAAACAAACTAGCATTAACGTGGACCATTTGCATTTGTCGCACCAAGTTGTTAAGAGTTGTAATGCTTCACTATCCAAAAGACACAATCGAGCCATTCAGTTCAGGAAGTTATGCTGCCTTTGTGGGTCTTTTGTTTGCTGCTTTAGTATTAAATGAGCATAAGAATGAAATCAAACTCACACACAACCAGTGCAATGTATGAACATTAACAGGAGACAGCAGTACAACTAATATTTTGCACATCTTACATTTTTTCTTATGCTTATCTTGTGCTGGTAACTTTTGCGGTTTAACATGTTATGTTACACAGCGGTAGATGAAGATTAGAGATAAGCGCAGTATAAAGTATATAATGAACTTCGACCGTATCCATTATGAAGAAGGTTGTAATTCTGCTCACAGTTTGAGATTGCATGTTGAAGTATGAAGGAAAAAATACAGTATAAGGAGAAAAGAAGATTATTCTGAACTGAATTTAGGTTCTGCAGTTTGGGAAAGTGTGTGAACCTTTACAGAATTGTGCATAAATAAAGAACTCTCTGATTTTCACACACATGGTGAAAAGACTGATATGAGGAAATACAAATAATACACACAAATGGAATGAAACATGGAGGTTAAATTTTGAGTCATGGTTTTTTGACAGTGAGAGGACAACTGGGTATTCTATAGGCATGGTCATCCAACTGGATGACCAACAATGAGTATGTCTTGCAATATTCTAAGGTTCCACAGAAGAACCCGGGGCAACATCTAAGCACCTCAAGGGCTTTTTCTCCCCATGCAGAGACAACTGATCATTTTAAGAACATTTACAGAGTTCATAAGCATTTTTTTTTATGACAAGCACCCTTTTGTTGCCAGAGTAATAGCTGCTTAACTTACTCTTCATGGTTGTGATATTAGTCTCCCAAGCTCTGTAGCCTAATAGGTCAGAATGTTCATTGTAGAGGTGGTGTAATTTGGGTACCGGCCTCCCTCTCAGACATGTGGGACACAGTCAGGGCTGCCACCGGGTATTTTGAAAAAAAAAATCACCTTGCCCCCCCCCTACCATTGCAAACCATGTCAACCCTAAAAATATAACACTGAACAGACATGGATCACAGTTCTGCTCAGATAAATCGATTTTTTCATTTCATGCAAGAGAGATATGTGCAAGCCATATTTTAGATTTCAATACTTTAAATTATAATGTTATCATTTTTTTTGTTACATTGATTGGCGCTGTACCTTACACCATCATATGTAAATGTGTTCATGGATTTTCTGTGTGTTCTTTTCCTGTGGATGCAGTGTGGTTAGTGAAAGCTAAAAATATTTGAAACGTAAAGATTTGATTAATTAGACTGTATCTTTGAACCTTTGCTAGACACCACCAGCACTGGTTTTCCTCAGCTCTGCTGCTAAATCTACAAACGCAATTTCCTTCCAAACGTGGCACCATTAACTGTAAAAGGGGAAATAAACAGGCTTTCCAATGGCACAACATTTATTAACGAGAAGCACTGTACCAAATAATAACCCACCAAACATGAATTTCCTTACTTTCTGTGCTAAGTTTAGATAAATCATTTACTATTTGTACTATTACAAGTACAAATACAAATAAAATCCATGTTAACTTTTTGGATGGAAGCAAATTTAAATTCTCATCTATCAAGTGGTGTAAAAGTATTTTGTACTGCTTGAACATTTTTATTTGTAATATTAAATATAGACAAATATAACTTAAATAATCTTTGAACAAAGTGTAGCCAACTAAAATAGCTCTGTCTTCAGATCTAGTAGAACTCAAAGGTTTTAATCTTTAACATTACTTTATGATGACAGATTAATAACGTCTTTAAAAGAACCCCAGAAAAGTCTAGCTGACTGTTCTACTGTTCTTTAGGACCCCTTAGAGTCGTCATCACTTTTCTTTCTCTTCCGCTTCCCTGGTATACACTCATAAGTGTCTGACTTTGACCTTCAGAAACACTCTTTCTACTCTATAGTGTTATTAAACAGTTATTAACTGATCAATACAAGAAACAGTTTTTTTGAGCTGTCTTCAAAGTGACTGTTTTGTATAAAAATGATGGTAAAACTCCAATAAGATAGAATCATTGAAGTCATAATGTCAAATACATGCAATCTGTTTGTGATAATGCAGCTATTAACTGTGATTTAAAAAAATCTGCAAATCTGCTGCCATCAGTTACAAACCTGTTGCTATCTGTTGCCTTCTACACACAAAGAAATTCACAATTAAACAAAAACTATCTATAGTCCAGCCAGAAAGCCATACATTTCAAACAGAAATTCAGAAAATGCACAAATGGTGATGTACTGACCGAATTAAAATTAGTTCGAAAATGACGACAATTCACACATGTTGAAATTGCCGTCTTTAAAACTACAAAAACAGTGCACTGGTGTTGTAGGAGCATGCACTTTCTTTATACGTTTATATTTCTAGATACTCATATCATGATTCAATCACAAGACAACAAAGTGCTTGTACATTTCAGCCAACGTATCCTACTCAATATTTGTGCAAAAACAATGAGAGTGGCAGTGAAAAATGCCAGAAGAGGCCTTGCAAAAAGTACTGCTTCAAGAAATCAGACGCAGGCAAGAACAAAAGTCTTCTTTTAGTCTGAATCCATTTTCTTGTAATCAACATTAAGTCCCATTTTTCTTTTGTTTTCTCTTTAATTAAAGCTTCATTGTTGTAACATTTTAAAAAACCAACCTTGCATGTGACTTATGATGTAAAATAAGAAACTTTTGCGGTGCAATAATAGAAATGCTAATCAGTGTAATGAGGAACATAATTTCATGAACATTCTCCAGAATCTGATTAGTGATGGTGAAGATAATATGCATATAATAGTACAATGGATAGAGGAATAAAGAGAGTGATGGTCCAGATCAAACACATAATGGTGCAATTAGACTTTAATTATTTCTATATGTCCTGTTAATTTTGTGTGTCATTGAGAAAGGAAGCCTGCGAAAAGTCGCACAGTAAACACAGCAACTCTGCATCATGTAAAAAGCACTTCTGTCTGGCTTCTAATTGTACTCCCGTGACCTTACTAATGCTAATATCTGATTATCACTAAGGAAAATAAGCACTGGCAGGCTTTTCTCTGCATTAACTTTCCACAGAGCAAGAGTAAAATTGGCTGCTCTCATTAGCTTTTAATCAGGGGTAATGGAGATGGGAATACATGTTAGCCACATTTTCCTGGGCTACCCATAATCTGTTAAATCCTTTAATCTCATCATTGCACAAGTTACATCAGCTGCTACGGCCTTAAACAAGCGTGAAAACTATCAGTGGTTGAGGTCATGACATCTGCACTTTCCAGTGTGTTTAATGTTGTTTTGTATCTGATATCATCGTGGTAGTGTGATCCTTATACCATCATATTACTGATGTAATTGGTATCGTTGAGAATAACCAGTAACAAAATTGCAATGTGATAGCTTCACAAACCAGGAAAAATACTAAAATAGTATGCGTCATCCTGTGGTGGAAAAAGTATGGAGTGACAAAGATGAGGTTGGGCTTTCACCTGCACGAGTGGGATTTGTGTAGATATTGTTTTTAGAGCTGTTACTTCGTATATTTAAGAAACCTTTTGGAGTTTTGTTGATGATTGGTTAGTTTTTAGGAAGTTGGAACTGACCAGTCACTTAATTATGATCGCCCAATTATTTGCAAATCTGTCATATTTGCATTAATTTTTTAATTAATATTAATATATGCATTCATTATTATTATTATAATAATAATAATAATAATAATAATAATAATAATAATAATAATAATAATTATATATTCATTATGTTGCTGCACTGCAGAGCTCCTTCGGTGACAGACTGCTGCATCCTCGATGCATGAAGGAGCGTTTCCGCAGGTCCTTCCTCCCTGCAGCTGTCAGACTGCACAATCAGAACTGCTCCCAACAATCATAGATGTTCACATCTGCGCTGTAACTGCAATAATTTAATCAACCGATTCGCACTACAACCTGGTTTGCCTCTTATCTGTAGTTGTTTATATTTAATTTATTAACTGTACAGTCCTCTGTTTATAGTAGCCATTATCCATATGTAAATATGTAAGAAAAATTGTGTATGTTTCTGTTCTGTGTCCTGTGTACTGTTTGTTTGTAATGTGTCTTTCTGGCTGCTGTTACAACCAAATTTCCCCTTGTGGGACAATTAAAGGACTATTCTATTCTATTCATTATAATTACACATATCTATATATTACAGATATTTTCAATAAATGAATTGGTGGACACAGCCCTATCTGTCCTTGACAACAATAGTACATAGTATTTTTCTAACATATGGCTGTCAATTTGAAAAGTAAAGGGGTTAAATAATACCACACTGAATACATTTCTATTGTGCTGCTTGATGTTTTACGCCAAAATCAATCTAAAGTACAAACTGAGCGAACAAATCACTACAGCATTAACCATGCTTGTTGTTGTTTATTCATTCAAACTTTACATCACCTCAAACTCCAGCAAAGAAAAGTCTCATCTGGCTGAATCAGACTGCAAAGCAACAAAACCGCATGGAATAATCACACTCTTTTCAATTTTCATCTGTCTGAAATGACAAAAGAAGAGCTGTCAAGCAGTTCTTGTAGAGAGACAGACAGCGATTCTGCTTAATTTTCACTTCTACTTGTGTTGGACTTGAGTTAGATTAGCTGCTGATGAGGCGCTGGGTGGGGCTGGAGGGTGTGTGTATGATCGTGTGGAATGTGAGGGGGCTATGGGCTTTTTCTCTATGGTCCACATTATCAGAGAGGCAGACAGCTTAGCATGGACAGAGCAGCAGTGCAGAAACAGGCCTGTGGTTCTGTGATGGAAACAGTCAGGAGGCAACAGCCTGCACAGCAGGGAACACTTTCCTGGTACATGGTGTGTATTCTGAGTTAGTGTGTTCTGTGCTGTCTGACCACCATAACTCCTACAGATCGCCGTCAAACAAATGTGGGTCACACCCTGCCTGACACACATAAAGGCACACAAAGGTTCAGAGGCTTTGCTGGCTGTTTGATATGTTAACCTCTTAGTTTCACAAAGGGATAAAGCAAAAGAAACACCAACTGCTGTGTGCATTATCGCTGGTTTTAAACACCAACTGGGTTCAAATGTACACAGAAGGCAAGAGAAAAACACACAGGACAATACAGAGAGCTAGACTTTAAAAAAAGAAAAAAGAGGCTGTTTTTATATATGCTGCTGTCAGAGTGACATTGGAGCCTGCAAACAATACCATCATATGTAAATGTATTCATGGATTTTCTGTGTGTTCTTTTCCTGTGGATGCAGTGTGGTTAGTGAAAGCTAAAAATATTTGAAACGTAAAGATTTGATTTGTGTAATTAGACTGTATCTTTGAACCTTTGCTAGACACCACCAGCACTGGTTTTCCTCAGCTCTGCTGCTAAATCTACAAACGCAATTTCCTTCCAAACGTGGCACCATTAACTGTAAAAGGGGAAATAAACAGGCTTTCCAGTGGCATAACATTTATTAACAAGAAGCACTGTACCAAATAATAACCCACCAAACATGAATTTCCTTACTTTCTGTGCTAAGTTTAGATAAATCATTTACTTTGCTTTAGAGAAAATTAACATTTAGATGGCGATGTTTTGTGCATGATAGTACGATATTAACAATGGTTTTTAGAAAATTAGTATTTTGCATTGTTGTTTAAATATCAATCGATATTCTGGGTACATCTCAGGCCCTCTAAAGTACGGAGGCCTATCTCCCCTCACCACACTCCCTGCCGGTGGCTGATGCCCTCAGACGTTGGTGTGTTGGTGGTCCTTGTCGTCTGGGGCTGGGCGCTCATGTATGTACCGGCTCACTCCTGGTGGCCGATTGGCGGGGCCGGGCGCCTGTGGCCCGGCTGGGCTCCTTCCGGGGAGTGGGATGCCCTCAGGCCTCTGGCCTCTGGGTCTGAAGCTCGGTCCTCTCTGGCACAGCTTCCCCCCCTTCTCACCGTCTCTTCTCCCCTTTGGTTTTCTTTCTCTCCCTCTCTTTCTTTCATTCTTTCTCCCTGTCCTATCCCCCAGTCATGTCTGTCCCGTTTGTAGCAACTGAAAATAAAATAAATTCATAATTATAATAAAGGTCAATCAAATGGACCAATATGGCAAGACCATGATGATCCACGTGGTAAAATAAATCCGCTTGGCATCTTTCTTGGCCTTAAGACAACAATTCTGATGGCTAAAGATCCAAACGGGACACACAAAAAAAAAAAAAAATGTATATATCAATCGATAGTTCTTCGACATTTATACTCCATTTCACTTCTGCACTACTACATCTTTTACATTTATTTGCTATATTTTATCACTTTGCAGTGCAAGGTTTTACATATCGCTCTATTTTCCTATATGTACAACATAAAAAATGTTAAACCATATCTAAAAGTCAAAATTCATATTTTATACAGTTGATTTTTTATGTTTTTCTAATCTGAGTACATTTGTCTGGTCGCCTTGACAACGTCTGGTATGATCTATGGCTACAAGTCTGGAATTTACCAGCAGATAAATATTGTAATTGTGTGTGAAGGAATGTCTTTTTATTTTTCATGTTAAATATTTACTGTATATTAGACGTTTATGATTTCTGTGCAGGTTTTGGCAGTGAATAAGTCTTTGTGGAAAAGACATATACATGAAAACATTCAAACAAATCATCAAACACTGACTCTTATCAGCAAAAGCAATTTAGTTCCGTTAGCTTTTCAGTGCACTACAGAATTCATCCGCAAATTAGGGCTACACCCGGGACTGGTATAATGAATTAGCCTCTGGTATTCAGGGGAAAAGTCATAATGAGTGATGCATTACCTTTATAAAAAGGAAGCCGGCAGCAATTGCGTGAAATAAAACGTCGGTAAAGTGGCAGGTGAAAAGAAAGAGACCTTGTCCTTAAAAAATTGAATCACTTCAAATGAGATTTCACATTAACCTTCAGTATAAGCTATAGTATTTGGCCTTAAAGTGAGGTTTGACTGCTGAAAATATGAAGCAAACAAAATATTTTTGAAAGACAGACTGAGAAACACAAAAAGAGAGATATATGAATGTGTGGGTGAGAATCAGTGTGCCTTTCCATTTGGCCTCTATCCGGTTTAAAACCGTAAAATAACAAACAACAAGCGAAAAGAAGTCTTTGCCCAAGAAATGCCCAAGTTCTTCAGCTCTAAAAGTTCACATAGAACTGCAAAATTTAAAGAGCTATGACACTTGAGGTCTTCTGAATTTGGAAAAAAAAATCACCACCAGCAAGTTTAAAACGTGGCTCTGAGAAGCTGCAACGTCCGTTTTCTTTTCAGGTGCTGCAATCACAATGGATTCCAGTGGTGACCTATAAGTCACGACTAAAACATGCATCAATACTTTTCAAAAAACTTTGAGAATGTGGATGAATAGAAGAAAAATAACTGTACACTAAAATGTACCTATTACCAAGGACTGCAAGAATCTACAGTATGCTTGTCAAAGCGATTTCCATTATGCTCATCTCTGCATACACACCAAAGGGAAGGACACATAATCAGGCATACAGACTGTACACACCTGCAAACAAAGGCTAATAAGGTACAAGAGAAAACGGACAGACAACAACAAGGAGGCAAACTGTAAAGGAGACATTTATATCTGTACAACATTTGTAAGAGTAGCTATTGCTGAAACCATCTTATTAAAGCACTTGTACTAAAAGAACAAAATGATTACGCTGAAAATAACAAAGTCATTAGTGTGGACATGACCTGAGTCAGGTCAAGAGATGTGGAAACTGTATTTCCTATTTGTATTATATATAGATACAGTTTTCAGTGTGAAAATGAGTTTGCTGAGACTGAGAACAATCACACAGCAGTAGACCTGTGTGTGTGTCACAGTAACGGAGAGAAGTGGAGAGAAAAAGAATTTGGAGCTTCGCAGAGACAATAAAACATAAAAAAGAATCGTTCCATCAAAGAAGATTACTTTAGATACAACACTCATGGAATGGAAATCCGGGCAATATTTTCCTCTTATTTCATCATCAAAAGATTAGGTTTTCTGAATAAAACACTCTCCACCCCCCACTCAGGAAAACGTACTCAGAAAACCACAGCAGCACATGCTACGCTTCTCTCCAAGTGTCACTCCAATAAAGGAGTTTCATGAGCAACTCGCTCACAGCCATGTTGGCTTTCTGTGGTTACGAGCATAATTTAATTTAACCTCTAAACACACGAAAACTTTAAGGATTTTAAATTACAGTGCATGTTTTGTCCCTCGCTCTTTCTTCTTCTTCTTTTTTTTTAACCAATTTTAATGAAAAGTATCCCGATTTTCCATTCTGAACACAGGTTTTCATTTATACCTTCTGTTGGCACAAATTGGATTCCTGCTGCAAGAATACATTTGTTCTCTTAAAGCTCATTTCAAGCTGCTATCTTCTTGTGATATGCACAGCTCAGAGGATGGTTCCAGAATTTTTATATATTTTTCTACTCAAATTAAACACAGCTGTCACTGTGTTTAATTTATTATATCACGATATTATAATCCTTTTTTAAGCTGATGGAAAATAAGCGAATGGCCTACCACTAAGTGACGCTTAGTGGGATATGTCAGAAAAAGAAAACAAGAGGAACGTATTAATGAAAGTAATGTAGAGGGAAGATGTTATTTATTGGCTACACTGGCCATGTTATCACATTGTGTTGCAATAAATGACCTAACCTATTTAGGGTGCCTGTGTGGCTGAGTCGTTTTCACGGTACTAACATAGCATACAGTAACAGTAGCAACAGAAGCTACAAATATTCATCTTTTGCAGATATATATATATATATATATATATATATATATATATAACCGGAAGGTCGCCGGTTCGATCCCTGGGCTCTCTGTCCTGGTCATTGTGTCCTTGGGCAAGACACTTTACCCTACTTGCCTACTGGTGTTGGCCAGAGGGGCCGATGGCGCGATATGGCAGCCTCGCTTCTGTCAGTCTGCCCCAGGGCAGCTGTGGCTACAACTGTAGTTTGCCTCCACCAGTGTGTGAATGTGAGAGTGAATGAATAGTGGTATTGTAAAGCGCTTTGGGTGCCTTGAAAAGCGCTATATAAATCCAATCCATTATTATTATTAAAAAAATTAACTAATTAATCTCACAATTTTCTGTAATTAATCACGATTAATCACAATTACTTGATCGATAGCCTGGCTGCAATTACACTTTTTCAACTTTATATTTTAGCTTGTAACAGACATTTATGCAATATAATGAAATAAATGGAGAATAAACAAAGAATGTATGCTTAAATTCAAAGAGAATTTGAATAGTTTTCTTCGATCTTTTAGCACAGGTTCTCTCCTGTGAAATGCAACTTTGAAAAAAAACCTATATACTAATAGGTAAGTATGCACTAATATATAATATATATTAGTTCTGTCAAACAATTAAAACATTTAATCAGATTCATCACAGGGTTACTGTGGATAAATTTTGATTAATCACGATTAAATATCATTCATTTTTAATCTATATTAATCGCATTTCATTTTGCAGACCGACAAAAAGCTCTGTAAACATTTATCCACTCTCTCTCTGTCACTCTTGCGGAGGCACTTCAAGTCCTTGAAATGAGGAACCAAAGCTATGTAAAGTGCGTGTTCTCAACAATATTAACAGGTCTGCAGTTTGTTGCAATCCACTTGGCAATTGTGTCTGTCAATATATCCGAGGTAGACTTACTGAGTCCGTGAGTGGTTTGTCACAAGCTGGGTGACGCGTTAGCCAAAGTGCTAGCAGCATCCCTGGCTAACGTATACGTTGCGTCAATGTGATATTTTAAGCTGGAAGTGCTTTGGTGAAAAGAAAATTCCTTCTTGCACAATGTGCATAATAATCTATGTCGGTCGACTGTTCTGTCTTGTTATTTTTTTTTTATACTCAAACTTCCCATCGAGAAGGCCCATATGCGTTTATCGTCTTCCAAATTGAGTTGATTGGTTCAGCTGCTCATTTGCGCATGTGCAAAGGTAACTCTACTTGGACAAACAGCCCGAAATGCATTGACAGGAACAGTTCAGGGATTTTGAGTCATTCTGCACTCCAGATGCATTAATAAAATGTTTTGTATCGTGTTGGGTGATGATTAAGCCAACAGTGATGATGGCTTAATCTGCGTTCATTTTGACAGCACTAATGTGTATATATATATATATATATATATATATATATATACACACACACATACATATGGATACATATGGATACATACATATGGATGAATATGTATGTGTATGCATTTTGAATATGCATTTTCTGCCCTTTGCAGAAAATGCATATTCATCCATTTTCCACTTTATTATAATAATAATAATAATAATGCATTTTATTTGAGGGCGCCTTTCAGAAACCCAAGGTCACCTTACAAAAAACAAAATTAATAAAAGGAACAGTAGTCATAAAATACATAAAATAAGTTAAAATTACAAAACAGAGCTTGACAACAGATAAAATCAGCATTAAAGCGAATAAGCCAGTTTAAACAGATGTGTTTTGAGCTGTGACTTAAATACCGAGAGGGAGTCAATATTTCTTAGCGCAGGAGGAAGAGAGTTCCAGAGCCGGGGAGCAGAGCGACTGAAGGCTCTGTTCCCCATAGTACTAAGGTGTGAGGACAGAACAGTAAGATGAATAGCAGATGATGATCTGAGAGGGCGGGAAACAGTGGTGATATGGAGCAGGTCACACAAATATGAAGGAGCAGATTTATGGATACACTTGTATATAAGAAGTAAGATTTTAAAATTTATCCTGGCTTCTACGGGCAACCAGTGAAGCTGCTGAAGAACTGGGGTAATATGAGCTCTCGACGGAAGTTATGACCCAAGCTGCAGAATTTTGAAGAAGTTGGAGTTTATGAAGGGACCTTTTAGGGAGACCAAATAGGAGGGAATTACAGTAATCAATACTGTCATTTTTCCCATTTATGAATTGTGCTGGATTTCGAGTGCATTACAGAGTCAGCCCTTACTCTCTGGTCAAACATGTTCAAGAACACTTTGAAAAGCAGGTGGTGGTGGAATGTTGGCAGCGATGAAGCAGCAGGCACCACAGAATAGGTACCACTAACTGGGCCAATAAATACCCTGCTGTTAATGACTGGCACCATGCAATCAGCATAAGGATTTGGGAAGGTAGTGTGAACCTAACGGGAGTTCCCCTGTGGATTTAAACACAGTGAAGTGAAAATATATCCACAGTAGATGGGCTAAAGCTAAGAGGCAGCATGAAGGAGGAGTACTAAGTCTTCTTGCTGCTGTGATTGCTATTATAAATGTCAAACTCTTGCAAGTAGATGGAAAGAATTTTGGAATCTGGCAGAAATGCTTAATTCGCTCCGTAACTTACAGTACACTATTAATATGCTGCCTAGCCATGCAACAACATCACTCACATGCAGTGTGCTATTATAAGTACTACCCTGCGATGCAAATCTTCAGGCTGCGCTTACTCTGTGTGTGAATATATTCCTGAGCTGCTCTGCAGAAATTTTGCTGGAGAGGATGAACGACAACAATACAGCCAGATGAAGACCAAAGGTCACAGAATCCTTCACACAACATGCTTGCTAAATCATCTGAAGTCATCATCTGACAGCTCATTTGAGGAATTTCAGCAAGTTCTGAAAAGAGAAAAAATAATTTATACCCAGTTTACACAAAAATGTGTAGGATGATCCAGAAGTGTTATGCACTTTTCTTTGTGCTGACAAATTGCAGAGACACTGTGATACAACTAGGTGGGAGTTTTTATGGTAAACTTTTTGTGTTATATTTTGCTGACTATTCATAAATCTTTGTCTGTACCCATGACTGGTTGATGTCACATGATAAACCATTGTTGTGGTTTCTGTTGTTTATGTAAAAAAAGAGAGACATGGATTGAATGTTGAAAATGTGACATCATTATCAGCATTCTTGCTGTAAAAACGGTTAACTCTGAATACTAAGAAGGATGAAAAAAACTCTAAGGTTCATATCACTTCCTTTTAGTCCACCAACCACCCCAACCTGTGAAAATTCTCTTGTGATTTCTTATAACATAGCTGCACATGTGGAAAATAAGAAAAATCCCTTCAACAGCAGGGATATGTACATTGCATTACCTATGTACATATCTCATGGTATGATTTACATCTAAATCATGGTGGCACGTTTTCATTTTCCCAATGATGATGTGCACTTTAAGTCTTACGTTCCCCTTTGAAAGACATGTGCTTGGTATAATGGCAGTCGGCAAGTACTGCCAATATCTAAAATGACACACAAAGTTATTATAACCAGTGCTTAGCACAAGTTAATGAAAATTCTGATAAAATCCTAGTAATGAGCACCCTGGTCATACAGCCACCCTGGTCATGCAGCCAAATACTATTGAATCCTTAGTCACCTAATCAAGCAGTTAAAAAACAGCTTAACAACTTACGCTAGTGTTTTAAGCACATAAAAAGTGATGATATAGTGATGTCTGACTTTTTAGAGCTGTGAGAAAGTGGTCTGTGATTTGGAATGATTCTGTGTTCTGTGCTGTTTCTTATTTTGAGGTGGAGGATCAGTACATGCAGAGTCTAAAAACATCATTACCAGTGAAGTTATCTTTTTAGATGGCCAGTTGCCAATTTCGATTTGGCTGCCTCTCATCATTTTTCTGACTTTAAGCCAGAAACATTTTTTCATTTTCTTCACTAGCACACATTTGAGGAAATTCACTGTACACGTTTCATTGTAGAGTCCGACATCACCTTAATAATAATTAGTTTAACTGTGCTGTCTTGTTTAGTAATATGGCTTTGTTATCGGTGTAACCATTGGCAACTGACTCCAGACAATCCCCAGTTGTTGTTTTTTTCACATCTATGTTATGTTTGTTCCCATCTGTTGTAATTTAAGCAGAGTTATACAACTGGTTGACAGTGTTTTTCCTCTAAGCTGGACGACTCCTGATTTGGTAAACAGTTAAATATATCAAGACATGATTTTAGTGGCCTCCGTTTTAACTGCCTGTCTTAAATATTTCCAGCTTCGGCAAATTCTCCAGCAAAAACAACCGTTACAAAAACAATTTCATCTCATTTAGTCAGGATCGTCACAACTTTATGTCACAAACTGGTGCAGAAAAATATCATTATCATTTCAACATTTTCTTAAGAATTCCTGACACCAACTACAGGAATTTCATTTCCTCTGCAGAAAGATGAACTTTCCCTCCCATTTCCCTTTCATGTAAGATATTGCTAAAATCATGACTTTGCAGCATTATATTTGCTTTGTTCAGTCTTATGCTCCCCTCCTATGATCCGTGGACAAATCTTTGGGTGGAATAAATTTTCCAGTGGCGATAGCAGAAGCCAAATGGCTTACTTAGCAAAGGATTGTGAAAACATCAGAGGAAAGAATTTCCCTATAGTGAACATTGAGGCATCAGAAGGGCTCAGGGTTTGTAGAAATGTTACCTGGGCAAACCAATGAGAGAGATGGGAGCAAGCGTAAGAAGCAAGATGGAGACGAGGGAGACAATAGAAGGGAATTAAAAGAAAAAGAGACCAGTGAGAACATGAAGAAAGGAAATGAGAAGAGGAGCTGGTATGAGGGCAGTGGTGTTTTGGGAAAGAGACAGAGCGTGTATGATGCGTGTGCTCATTTGTTTTCACTTCACTGTGAGGGCAGAAGACAAATTGCCCATATGGATAAGAGCAGACGGTGGCCAGGTTGCGTTAGGAACCAGTTAGTTCTAGCACATTCTGTTGTTGGGCAGTAAGCCTAATGTTTAGCACACTGGGAACTGGCAAAGTAATGGACACATGCAAACTGCCACAGTGTAGGCTTTTTAAGGATTCCAGGACACTGCAAGGTACATTGTCTAACACAGCAGCTGCTGAAAATATGATCATGTATATTTCCTTGATGCCATAGCAATGCCAAAAGTAGTCCAGTGGAATCAGTAACCCAATATTATATAATATATATATAATATTTTTATTAAGTAGTATGATGAGTATTTCATCTGGACTGTGCTGGCTGCCCAATGAAAGGAAGATTAAAAGTGAAGAGGGTATTGTACTGTAACCATAGAAAGAAATAATAATCAATAATAATGAATCAATACTCTTTATTGGCACCTAATAAAATTATACCATATAAAGTACACCAATTGCATTTTAGCTTACGACCTACAGCGAGTTCATGTAACTCGAGTTCCTCTGAGATTTACTCTGTTTTTGTGATCCATGACTTAATCAGTCGATCCAGTCTCATCAACTTTGTTTTCATCAGTCGTGAGAAAAATGGATTCCAGTGAAAAAGTTGTGTCTCTGTCGTAGTTGGTGGAGACTAAAACAGAACTTAAATAAGAGTGGATCTTACACACAGGCATTAGGCTGTGAGAGAAAATGTCATGTTAGCATATCTTACCCACTTTGTCTGCTAGCAATGCATAGACTACTTCTTTAACAAGATGGCAGATGTCTTTTAGGTCACCTGATGAATGTAATTTTCAAATACCGTCTATACAAGATGTATGTACTGTGGTGTCCTGTTAACAGGATGTTGGTTAGTAAGATCCCATTGTGAAGCTTTGAGCTGAGGGTGTTCTTGTCATCACCATCATGGCGTTTTCAAACCAGATGTGACCAGGGACTGACTGGGAAACTTTTGCTGACTGTTTGCTCACAGGGTAGCGACTTACTTTGTCATTTGTGTTAATAATGACTAGAATTTACAAAATGAAAATAAAACTGTATTTAGAATGACATCAATTTATCAATTATTAATTATCAATGAATTTTGGCAGCAAATTTTGATGGTTTTAGTCAATGTGACTATGAACTATGTGTTCCTAGTCACATTTTAGACTAAAATGTCATTTAGTTTAAGTCATAATTTATGCATCTAAATTACTTTAGTCTACATATCATATGATTATAGACGAATAAATCTGAAGTTGACAAAAATATAGAGTGTAAAGGTTTGTTATGTTTTTAGCAGTGACAGTTGCTCCACACACTTTATTCATTTTCCTTGACATCAAATGCAATATGTGCCCATATATCTAGTCTTCTCTTCCTCCCAAGTGCTGACATTTTGTTGTGTTTTCATGAGAAACGTGGAGCATGGTTGCTGGTTGTTTGATTTCCCAGGGTAGATCAAATGTTTGCATCTAACCGTACTGCACAAGGAGATTAGTTCTGATTGGCTCACTTCCAAACATTTGTCCGTTTTTATTTAGTTAGCTTGACATTTTCCTCAGAAAAAAAGGTCGTTTAGGAAACTATGGCTATGAGATTATTGGTTAATCCAATTGCAGTTGAGACCAAAAAGTAATTAGGAAAGTGTTAACTGAAATGTTAACTGACAAAAGGTAATTTTCTTCTCCACACAGTTTAATGCAAGCACATTATCTATTCTCTTTTAAGCTTTGTTTTGGACTCTATGTACTTTTTCTGTTTGGCATTGTGCATGAGTGGATAAAAAACTGTATAGGTCCTGGATTGGGTGATAATGTATTTAGTTTATATATGTACTGCATTTTTATCAAATGTTGTTTTGCCTTCACTCTAAAAAGCAAACGGTCTGCTAAGTTCACTCGAAACCTGTTTGTTTGCTTTAAACAGTCTATTGTGGAAAGAACCGTGTCCAGCTGGGAGTAACCTAAGGGTTTCCTATTAGATGGCCATTGTTTTTGTCAGTGTTTTCTGTGTATTATATTGTTTTGGTATTGTTTGGTGGCTGCAGGAAGCAGCAGCCCTCACCAATGCACCAGAACTGAACAGTAATTGGCCCTTCTGTCCACATGTGTGCACATGTCTATGTGCAGTATGCGAACGATAACGAGCACCGCCAATATTTGAATATAAGCACGTACCGATTCAATTATTTCATCCCAGCTAGACAGGAAAAGCCACAAACATACTCATTTCTCTACATTCTGCCAATTTTCTGTTGGGAATGCCTCCTGGGCAAGAAAATTTTGTAAGAGAAATGAATAACCTGCATTTGTATGCTCGCTACTTATGCGCTCTCCCTTTCAATTTAACAAGAGTCAATTTGAATTATAATTCAAAGGTGCGGCCTCTATTCACTAAGTACAGGGTGGGAGTTGGTGCTGGTGGAGGTTGGCAAGGGGGGCAGAAAGCTTCACTGCTGTCTCTAACAATACTTGATCTAATTTAGGTGAAATTGTCCCTATTACAAAATAAGAAAAAAAATGGCATCTCTCTGTTTTGCTTTTGTCTGCTGGCTGAATTATTTCATTTTGTGATAAGGCAAACTTGGGTCTTCTGACAGGGTATGTTAAGAGCCACAGTGTCACAAAACAGGAAAAAGAAGTAGGGATACATAAAGCCTGTGCTGAGGGTGAAGCAAAGAAAACATGACACATTAGGATGACAAATATAGACATAATGACAGGGATGACTGCTCATATCTAGTCAAGTGGCATTAAATTATTTTTCTCTCAAAACATAGCTCCAACATATTATATACAGTATACCTTAAAAGTGCCAGTGTGTGGGTGGGTATACAGTTCCGGTTTTAAAAGTTACAGATTAATTGCATTTATATTGGAAGTGATTTGTTTGTCACACATTGTCTTGGTGACCATCATATATCAATTAGTCGCTCTGACTGGTGGTCACTTCAATTGAGAACTGTTTGACACGGGAGCTGCTTACTTCACATGACCAATCGTTCATTTAAAGTCACTAAGTCTCACTGACTTTCTGTGGTCTGGTCACAGCGTGGCTGCCAGTGTCTTCTTACGAGTTCTTCAGTATCAAACTGATCCTTTTCTCCACAATTAAAAGAAAACAGAAAAGGCAGCATTGCTCCCAGTAATGTCGATCTATTAAGGGACAGTAGATTATTTTCTGTGGAATTATACTCAACATGCATACTGAGTGACAAGTGAGGTGCTGTCCTCTTTGCTGGAAGCAGCACCTCAGAGACCTCTTAAATGTCCTGAAATGCTTTTAAATTAGAGAATTCATTGTATACGAAATAAAGCTTTTTGTGCTGTATTATTAACCTGTAAATTATATTTTATTTGAATTGTTAGTTTAGAGATGGTTAGAATTATCTTTACATTTATCATAGATGGTTGAAGTCATTAAGTTGCATCCTGTTTGAGGACCTTTCAGCTGGTTCACTAACTCATCACAGTCAGCATCTGACAAATGGAGACAGGAAAGCATCCATACAAAGAAAGAAAGAAAAGAATGGTGGTATATTCTGATAACTAGATGAAGCTATGTTGCATTTAGGTTCTATTCCCCCCTCTAATAAAAGCACAAAGTATACCAATTTGAATAAAACAACCATCTAAATTATGTTATGAAGGTCAGGGGCTAATGGGAAATGGGTTTCATTTCAATAAAAGAAAATCCTGGGTTAATTAAAAGAGAGTAATGTTACACAAGCAGCAATATTAGACAATGTTTCATTTACTAACGTCATCTTTGAGCCACATGTCATACTGTAAAAAAAACCCCCAAAAACTCTTTTCCCCGGTGGTTTAGCATTCTTGCAAATGTCACAAGGATTTTGAATTAGATGTTTTCAGGTATGTCTGAGCTTCCCAAAAGACTCAAGGCAGAGCAGCTGAAAAGGTTAAGATGAAAGATGAGTTGATTGAAAGAAACAAATCAAAAAGATGCAACAGAAACTTGAAGGTATTTCTTCCAGAGGTCACATCTGCAAGGATTAAAACTGCACAGATCTAAAGAAAAGCAATTAGTTTGTGTCCTTTGCTCTGACCAAAGACGTTTGTAAGAATCGTAGGTACACTCTGGACAGGCTGCCAGTCTATTGTTGGTCCTGAGTTTTCTTAAAAACAAATAAACAAGAAAACACATTTTCACTTTGTGTTAGTAAATTGGATGATTTATATCTGCAACACAGCAAATGGTGTAAAACAATGAATACTCTGATTCCTCTGTAAAGACACTGTAAACTCTTATTATGAACTTTGATGTTATTTGCATATTTACCAGGCTACTAAATTTCACATCCTGCAAAATATACACCATGTAATATACAGTACATTCAGTTCAGTCATCATATGTGTGATAACAACGGATATCAAGTTAGCTTCAGTGGTGATAAACACGGTTGTTTATCAGATCGCTTGTTTCACATACTTGTATTGGAATGGGATGTTTTCCTGAGTATTTAACCATTTTATTGTCAATACTATATTTGGACATAAAACACAGCTGGGAAAGGGAACTGACACTAATTACCCTGTGACTGCAATCGGTGAGCGCACATTAATTCATCACCATACCGAAAACCTTAAAAAAAATAACTTTCTTACCATGTGATCCAAGGATACCTATCTACATCGATAAGAAATTTCCCTCATGCAGTAGGAATTATGAATAATTCAAGCGCCCATATAGCTGCGCCTTTTCAAAAATGTATTACTGGAAAGTGTCTGGAATACCACACAGAGACGGGCAGAGCATATCTCCTCAAATTAACACTGGCAGGCCACTTTTTAATGTCAAAGACACCCAAGATATTTAATCTCAGTGTCATTCAGAGGAATTATTCAGCCTGAGAAACAATCATATTGAAGTCTTCTCATTGGAAATGAATTCATGTTAATGCAGAAAGAGTAATCTCATGCTGAAGGGATAGACCTGTTTCCTCGTTCGGTGCGATACAAATGTTACAGTTTTTACCGAATGCCTAAACACTAACTGTGATTCCTGTAGCACAATTTCTAAAACTAGTCAGACGTATAGCAAAACCACTCACTGAGTGTGCAAAACTAAAAGCACAAAAACTGCTTTGCACTCAGTTTGCAATTTTGTAACACACACTTTGCAAAACTGTAGGCACAATTCACTGCACAACACTCAATTTCCAAATTTCCAACACACTCCTAGCAAAAGTATACACATGTATGGCTATCATTAACACTAATTTGCCAACTGTCTGGCACACTTTCACATGTGAAAACTTTCTTAGATAATTCGTTCACTTTGCAATCAGCCTAAGCACTATAATACAGGTAAGCTGTGTGTGCGGAGTACAATGGTGGGAGCAGAAAGAGTGAGAAGTAGAGGAGGCCGAGGAAGAGGACGTGGAGGTGAAGAAGTAGGATGAAGAGGACGACAAGGACAAGGAGGAGCAAGAGGAAGACGAGGAGGGGGCAGAGGAAGCATGTTCACTGCAGACCACGTAACCCATATAGTCATTATGGCGATTGCAAATAATCCTATACTTGGAAATAAACACTTGTGTTTGTTTTGATGTGTTTGACTAAACACCAGTACTTGAAGTTTGGATCCCTCTATGCTTATGGATCTATGACAGAAGTATGAGCTCAAACTGACATAGCCTACCTTGTGCACAGGGAAGGCAAACGCCAGATGTGTTTTGTATTCATACCATCGGTGTGCAGTTGGCGCATTGTGTGCTTAGTAGATGATGGCTTGTGTGTACTGTTTGATACGGAAACACCATTTTTACAAAGGTGTGAAGACTTAATCCAGCTGTGTTTGCTTTTGCAAGAGAACTAAAATGTTTGGATAATTGGGTGACAGGTTTTCTTATTTGTGTGTAGAGTTTTGCTAAATTAGCCAATAGTTACATAACATGTGCTTAAGCAATCAGAAAAAACTGTAATAAACCCCAAACTTTTTTTTTTTTTTTAGTTTTGAAGAGAAATAGGACACATCAGGCTTCTGTTTTGCTCTCGCTCTCTCTCTCTCTCTCTCTCTCTCTCACACACACACACACACACACAGACTAGCTACAGACTCTCAAAATAGCTGAGAGAAATTTAACATGGAAAGTGAGGCGCTCAGCTCCTTGATTTCTCCAGGATGATATTAATATAGAAAGGCAGGGAAGTTGGCAAGCAGATTCAGCACACATCACGACTCCTCGGGGTTAACTTGTTTTTTTTAAAGTCCTCCCCTGCAAAATGTGTTCAGAAAGACCTCTTAAAGTAACACTGAAATATGTTCGATGCCACTGAATCACCATGTCATGCCTGCATCGTTTCAGGCTGATTGAAGCAGGGTTAGGCGACCTAAATGTTGGCAGATTGTCATGCTTTTGTACTCTTTCTTTACAATCCTGGAGAAAAAAAAAGCAAGCAAACAAATAAAGAAAAAACATTTTCTTTCAGTGTACAATACTTGTGCATTCAGCTACTGGGTGAAATCTTTATTCACATACACGTAAAAGAGATCCTAGTTCTGTACCCGTGCTTCATATTTTAGTACACAGCACTCGTTACATGAACGTGCATGTTATACACTTTTGTAAGATAACATCCATGCATCCTGATAAACATCTCCTCAAAGACAAATTCATATGTTTTCCAGTTCTTTAGCTTTAAATATGTGCAAATTATTCATTATTTTATTTACATGATTAATGCATTAAGACGGTTTTTATAGTAACTTGAGTTCCCATTTCATTTGAGTATTTTGTATCGCAACCATTACATTCAGAATGCATCATATTAGGAGTAACTAAACTTACTTTGAAAGACATTGTAAAACAGGACTAATAGCTACAGAGGTAATAAAAGTGTCATTGACCAACATAAATCTAGTGTAAAGTTACTAAACTGTCCAAGATGGTGATTTTTGTTTGATTGATTGATTAAAAATGATTTCATATATTTATTATTAAATGAAATGAAATTACATTACAATTGCAAGTCTTTGGAGCTAAATAAAGATGTACGAGGCCCAAAGTGGTTATTTTAATTTACTAATTTGGATTACATTTGAACCTTCACATGAAGCAAAGTAGTGAACAGACTTACAATGAAAACGGAAAAACAGTACAAGCATAACAATTCTATCATTGTAGGCATATTTCTATGATAGCTATGTTTTGCAAAACAGTGATATCAAATTGACACAACAGCTTTTAGACAACATGGAAACTCAGATGGTCAGATTCAGAGAGAATAAAGGTCTTGCACTGATTCTTTTTTCCCCACACACACACAAAGGATGATCAAGCATAAGTAAAGAAATTGATAAAGAACTGAGAATGGCATTGGTATTGATGAAATCTAAGCAATATTCATTGATAAACGTAATAAGGAATTTTAGCACAACAGTACCGGGGTGCTGTGCATTCTATTTCAGCTGTGTGTTTATTGTTAGAGAATCTGTCTGTAGCTGCTGAATTGTTATATTTTGTTCACCAGCCGCTGTGGTGAACATAATAACACATGTTGTTTTTGCATAGCAAGAGCTGGACATTAGGTTTGTTATTTGCCAACAAAAGCTTTTGGTTGGTGGATGCTGGCAGTTCAAATTATCTGAAGAATCATTAAATACTAATACATAGTTGTTAAGTGCCACATGTTTTCCTGAACACCACCAGGTATTGGTTAAGATGATGAGTTGAATTGCCTGACTGTAAAATCCATTGCTCCATTGTTTTATTGTCTAAAAGTCTAGGATGTGTAAGTTTTGACATTAAGTGAAATTTATTTATTGCTATCACATTATTGGCATTTATTTATTTAGAACGTGTGTGGGGAATTTATAGTCAAGTATGAAAGGTAAAAGGATTTTAAATGTAGGCATATGGTCAATTTATAGCATTCATGTTATAGCAAGACCATTAAGAGCATCACGGTATTGGTAGCTGGTCAACATGGAGCTATTGCTAGCTTTTTTTAATTTCTTTGTGATGCACTATGTTATAGATTAAATTATATTTACTTTTCACAAGAGGACCATATCTCATTCTTAGAGTTCTTACAATTGAGGTTACAGTAATATAAACTGGGCTCTGTCCTTAAAGGTAAAACTGGCTCCTCTAATTTCGACTGCCAAATTTCAGCAGTGTCATTGACATATATCCTATATATCCCTGTGTCCTAAGCCGAGAAGATTCAGCTGAAGCGTGACAAATTTTAAAAATAGCTGACAGTGATACTCAACCTAGATATGCCAACCTCATAAGTAGGCAGGTGATGCGTAGTACAGATTTAGGACACAGTGTGCAAATTTAACATTACCACACATTAAATTGGTTTGACTTCCCCTCTATACCATAAACTCTAAATCTGGATTGATACATACTTGAAAATTACTGAAGCAAACAACCCAACTCCCCCCCCCCCGCCCCCCAAAAAATGCATACAACATGTGCTCACCTTATGATAGTGCAAATCTGTCATAATTATTTTGCAGTGAAATCAGTTTTTGCCCACAAATAATCTTTATTGGTTCCTTTGTGTCAAAGCTGCTATAAGCTGCCATAATGTAACTGCAGTTTGGGTTCCCTTGCAGTCGACTTCCAGCTTAATTCCTTTCAGGACATGTATAATGACTCTGGTGGGAACAACTCAGACATCATTAAAAAATCATGCCCTGGCAAAGACCCTCCAGGCTGGGTGGAGGGTCTATTTCCTAGTGGGTTCCCAAAAGGCAGGAGGGAGTTTTAATGAACTCCCATCCGAGGACAAGAAAAGAGACTTTGTGATTCAGCTCCCAGACTTGGAAGGTAACACAGCCCTCAGTCCAGAGCAGTAGAGCTTCATTTATTATACCATTTGGGAGTAATAACCTTTGGTCAAGTGTTTGACAAGACAGTTTGACAAATGTTATGTGGCAACTTAAAGGTTCACAGGCCATATGAACAGGCTAACTCTTAACTGATTGATATATAAGAAAGTAATGGGGATGTCAGTCATCATTTTAGAATACCAAACAATTTCTTTTTAAAGCAATCCAAGATCTTTGAATTTAGCTCAGACTGCAGTGCTACATTTGTGAGAACCAGAAGTTTCAAGATCTTTGAGAGTGAAACAGAGCTGACACTGGGCACACTTACTGAGGTAAACCTTTCTCAAACAGCACATGCAAGTAGTGTGACAGCTAAAACACATCTAAATCAAATCCCCAAAGACCCAATTTCATCTACATCCAGATGTATTTATCAGTTCAAATGAGAAATAAACAAATGTTTGTATATATTAAATGTTTTTGAAAATGTAATGAACAGGCAGAACAATGTAATTTTAAAATATGGCTTTAATCTGATGTAATAAAGTGTGTCTCCCTACCAACGTTGTTCTATTGAAAGACACCCAGGGTCATATTATTACCTACACACTGTACACTTGTAAACTGTACACTTTACATACTGTTTATATTATTCTGAAGATGCAGAACGGATGTCCAAATAAAAGAGAACAGCTAAGACACATGAGTGTCTCATCAGGTGCCTCCACGATGACCAGCTGATAAGTTTTGTTAAGAGTTTACTATGTCCTCTGTCAATACCAATGGTATTTCTAGATGGCTAAAAGGACATGCATATATATTTTTTTGCATCACAGTTTGTGGCAGAGGTTTGTGCTGCTTCACCTCGGTGCTTACAGACGGCAAAAGTGACATTTAGATTTCTGAAACATGCGGGAATTTGGGTTTCACGATACTTTGTCATATGTCTTTAAGGAATCAGTCAGTACAGTTTTATTAATTAGTTACCAATCAATCTTTAAGTATTTTAGGCTGTTGTAATTACTTCCAAAGTGTCCTTGTCATTTCCTGCTTCATGCATTTAAAAAAAAACTTCTCTTCTACTGCAGTTCCAAAGTTGAGCATGATAAAAACACTTTCAATGCGATGTCTGGAAAATATCACCCCACTTCTTATGGATCAGGGCTCATTTCCATTGAACATTGGTTGTGAGCAGTGAGGCACAATTTTCACGGAGGAACTTGAAGATTGTGCACTCCGCCAACCACCCACTCCAGAAATAGCCAGAAATCATATGTGGGTCACTTCTTATTAATAGGTGAGACTGCACCTGATTCAGGTGAAACTGTTCATTATAAAGTTTCAGCTCTGTTCCCTTGCAACACCACAAACCTCTCATCATGAGTCAAAGCTCGGAACAAATAGGCTTGTGGTGAACGCTGGGGTAGAGTGCAAAAGTGCATACAGTGAAGTGAACTTGCAATTTTCTCCTTTTATGGTTTCTCTCTTCTTTTTCTCCCATCTTTACCTCTCAAATTTCAACTAAAAATCATTTTCTTTTTTTCTTTTACTAAATTCTAAAGTTGTGTAGATGACTAATGAAGCAGAGGGACCTATGAAATGCCTGTTGGTGCTCCAAAAATGTTTGTACTTCTGAATGTACACCTGTATTTAATATGCAGGAGCAAAAATAGAAGCATTGTGATTTAAAATTAACTAAACAACACATCTGCCATCTGTTAAGCTCAGTACTAAGGACTCTTCAACAGCTGCTGGAGAATCTCTCTCTGTTGTAATGTCACGTCTCTGGTGGAATGGGAGTATGTGGGAGGTGTATAGCTGGATGGGATTGCCCAAAATTGGATGTGGATTAGTGAGCACAATATGATGTAGTGGAGCAGTGATTGTCAAACATCCCTTTATAGATAACTCCATATATCATGTGTCTCCTCTGACATTTCCCAGCTGTCAAAGGGCGACAGGCAGTTATACTATGGCCAAGTCTCCACTGTACTGCAGCTCATTTGACATATATATTACATGAAATAATACAGTTGAGCCTGGGCAACATACAAGGTCCTAAAACTGCTTATTAATCCAACGATCACTTCCTAGACCTGACTTACTCGATTTACCACCTAATCCTAACTGAGCAAAAATATATTTAACCACGAGTGAAAAGAAAACATAAATTAAGAGCAAAACTGAAGCTGCCAAATAGGACAGAAAGAGCAGTCTGTGTTTGGCAGTATCGTCGTCTACAGTTCTTCTTGATTGCTTTGTTTTGCATTTTTCATTTAACATTTTTGCCGTTCTCAGCTCCAAAACCTTTAATTCACATTTCAAAACAAAACCTTTCTTTGACACTTTGTAAACGGAAGTGCTCAAAGTGTTTATAGACACGAGAGTACATGTTTCTCACCTTCTAATTTCCATAGCTGTCTCACCCTGCATGTTTTTTCAATGGCCTTCCTGTTATTTTTCTGAGGATGGGGGACTGATACTGTGTATCAAAGTGAATACTTTTCAGATGCTGATTTCAGGAGCACATGGTTTTACATCCTCCCTCGTAAAGAAAAAGCTTGTTCATTTGCATGTGCTCAATGGAAAAAAAAATGTTTTCCTCCAATGTTCCCAAAATGCAGTAAACTAAAGGTATAGTGACCAAAATACAAAAACAGAAAAAGTACACAGAGTCCAAGGTGGGAGAGGAGTGGAGTGGGGGGTGGGCCTAAACTTGAACCTGCTTATGCACAGTTCTATAGTCCAGTACCAAAGCCCATACTGTGTGCTGGACATCATGATGCTGACCAACAGAATGTGACGACGGGATAACTAGCACGTGTGCCACATCTATGCTTTTCATTCTTCTGCATCTTTTTTTATTCCGTTATCTTCCCTGCAGTGCTGCAGATCCTTAGTGCTCATCCATGGGCAGGCTGTTTCCTCGGTAATATATTTATCCGGGCAGTCTCCTCCATGATAACAAATCACAGTAACTCCCTTTTGTTCAAGCTCTTATAAAACTGTGTTTTATAATCCTCATTTGAGAGATTTTCACCTTTCAGTTTGGCAGATTTGAAAATCTGACTGCTCTGCATGCTATGGCTTACACGGTCACAATGCTGACATATTATGGAAAGATGGAAATACTATCTAGTTTGCACTAGATACTGTGATACTGCACTGAGTCATTTGCATTTGTTTGTTGCGAATGTTTTTGGGAAATGAGAAGGGCCAGCTCAAATACGCCCGAGTCACAAAGTGCCTTTAAGGATTTCACGTATTGTTTTGAAAACTTCAAGTGTCATTCGAGAATTGAGCCAAAGCAACCGAGAAAGCCGTGAGCCAACATCAGCCGACAGATGTTTTTAGCTGAGCTGACCTACAAGCGCGCTCGTTTGGCTGGTGCCCTTGACACAGGAAAAATGCATTCACAAAGATCTAACACAAAAACAAATTGGACGCTACTTAAAATAAATGCTGACATGCCCATTGGGTACATAAAACACTTTTTATTTTATAATTATTTTGCACAACACAAATAATTTATGTGTAACGTGTTTAAGTAGCCTGTCTTCTCTGGGTAATTGGAAGGGGGTGGCACACTAGTGCTGCACATTAATCAACAGCCAGTGTTACTGTGGTTTCTGAAGCGAATAAGAATGTGTTCATATACCTGTACTGTAAACCAGCGTGGTGACCTGCTTGTGTTTACTTCTGTGTGTTTTGGAAATGCAGATGCTGAGGAATCTGATGGCTGTTCTACATAAATCATATCTAAGCTGTTAAACGTTATACAAACAAAGCGTGATCTCATTTTAAATGTAAACAACATGATAAACAACATATATTCTGAGCCCTCGGCGCCGCACCGCTGAAAAGCGTTTGGTAACTATATTAATGGTTCACCAAGATACCCTGAAAGGTGTCCTTCGCTCGCTCTGTAAAATATCAAAGAGCAAATAGCATTTTGGTGTGGCTTTCTGATATTCTGCCAGGAGGATCATCCAGAAGAATTTTCTGCATAGGCTGAGATGTTTCCTCCTTTTTTTGTCCAGTAAAAACAACACAATTCCCTGTGCTTCAGTGGAACTGAGTGCTGGAGCTGCAGGTGCAATCAGCGCTGTGCTAAAACCTTTTAATTAACACCATCTATCATCATTAGCTGAACGGTCAGCCAGCAGTCTTGCCGTTAACTCTTAGAGAGTGAAGCGAGGAGAAAAGTAAATGATGCACTGCGCTTCTTTGCGTTTCGGCCCCGTCGCCATCAGCTCTCCTTCGTTGTGCTCAGTCACTGTTGAGCATCTCTAAAAACACATCAGTCTACATCAGCCTCAGTTAATCAGGATGGCTGCCGTCTTGTTCCTCGCTGGACTAAATAGTAAGCTAAAACTAATGCTTGCTGATGCATGTGATGGCCGCAGACTAATTGTCATACTTTGCCTTATTCAACTGAGACTGGCCTCTGGTTTGGGATATTTGTCATGTGACCGCTGGAGGAATTTGAATGGCTATATTTGTTTGAAGTGCTGCTGAAATAACTTTGACCCCCCCCCCCCCCCCCTTTTTTTTTTACTTCATATTGTACACCTTAAAAATGCAAATTCAATTTTTTCTCCATTTTTTTGTATTTTTGTGCTCCAGGTGATGATTTTTTTTTTCTTACAGGTGCAGCAATCTACAACACAGAGTGCATTTCTACATGTTCTATACTTTTATTATATATTTTTATTTTTTCCTCCTGCCTGTAATCTTAGACATTGTCATACTATACTGTACCATATTAAATAATGTCATAACTGACATAATATTTATATAGATGATTAAATAAGTAGTATAAATAAGCAGATAAAACAAACACATGAACAAGAGCCATAGAGAATTCATAGAGCACATCTTGGAGCCTGTAGCAAAATCACTCTATTGTAGTTCTATAGGACTGCCTGAACACTACACTGAATTTAATGGGACAGAAAACAAAAACCAAACAAAAAAAACTTTGTGTTCTTAATGTTTTGGCTTTTCCCCCCATTAAATTCGATGTAGTATTCAGATGGTCCTATAACTACAATGGGGTGATTTTGCTGTTTTTTTCGAGCTTTATGGAACAGAAATCCAAATCAGAATTCTTCTTTTGCTTTGTTGAACTTTAAAACTATACTGGGGTGGTGGCAGCTCAGGAAGTGGAGCAGGTCATCTACTAATTGGAAGGTTGGTGGTTTGATCCCTGGCTGTTCCAGTCTGCATATTTAGACAAGATACTTACTCCAAGTTGCATCCACAGGAGTGTCTTTGAATGTTAAATAGAAAGCACTTAAGGATAGAGAATGTGTTGTTGTGAATTGTTGAGTGAGGCGTGTTGTACAATGCTCAGGCACAGTTGAAAAGTGATATATAAGAACCAGTCCATTTGCAGTAAATGACTAAAGGTGACAAAAAGGCAATTTGTTTTGCCCCTCAATACACTTCAGTTGTCCTGCTAATTTGCTTTGTTGTTCAGTGCAGTATTGCGGGCTCCATGCATTGTATGTTTTTCATACTCGTGTGAGCACATAAGAGGCAGGTATGCTACAAAAAGCACTGCTTACTAAGGACTGAAAAGTGTTGGAGCTCTGAAATCCATCCCAGTATTTAGTCATATGGCAGGAGTGGGAAGAAGGTTTTCAGAGGAGAGTAATGTCAGTGTCTGACAGGAGTGAGTCATTAAAACACCACAAGATGAAAGAAGAGAGCGCTTGTCTGATAAATTGCATATAAAATAGCATCAGTTCTTCGATATGCAAATGTTTCTTCATTTCAGTGTCATTTATTCATTTGATTTAAGAGCAGTTCAGTTAATTTACTTTTAGACTCGCTGCTTTTCTACATTACATTCGATAAACATAATAAGAGGGACTGGATGGATTTACCAGGTGTATCTGAAATATGCAGCAATTTTGTATGTTGTGATGTGCAGTGCGCGCACATCAACTATAACTTGATTGTCAAAAGACAGAATGATAGTCTTTCTACTGAAAGCTGGACTTTCCTCTTCACTTAGTGTCCCTGCATTTTCTGTTTTAAGTTGATCGTTGTGCAGAAAGGCTTGCTGCTGGAAATGAGCAGGAGAAAATAAGATTTATTGTATTCTTTCAGGTATCAGTAAGAATATGATATATCCTCCAAGGATTTCATCTTATCAGACCCTTTAAATATGACACGGGGTTTATAATCCTGTACTACACAGCTTTACACACGGGAGAGTTATCAAAGTCACTCATTTTATTGTCTGTCACACAGATTGCCAGAGTTACAGCAGAATAAAGCTGTTAACCAGGGACATGGCTCTTCTTGTTTGTTTTTTGTACATTTTAATTGTATCATCATCTGACAATGTTCCTTTGAGCTTCTTGTGATGTCAGAAATGTTTGGCTTTCTTCTGTGCTCAGGTTTTCTAATAAAAGCTCAGGGCGGTTGAGGTCAGGCAGTCGTGGAGGAAAATCTGTGATTGGCAGCATGCACGGTCTTCATTGATTCTCAAATAGTTTTTAAAGCTTTGAGATGTTTTAGGGTTTGTTTTTCTTTGTTTAGTTTTTTCTGCTGGAGGTTGGATCATAGACCATGAGAGGAATCAAAGCCTTCTCACAACACTGTTACTCTTTGAATTCCACTGCAAAGTGCTGGCATGTCTTTGCCCACCTTTGGACGAAGATCTCTGCTGCGCAGCCTCCTTTGGACAGGATGTTTGTTTACTTGGATTTTAATTTATCCAGTTTTCTAAAAGCCTTTTAGAGTGACATTGCCCCATTTAGTGTCAGGAGACTCCCCTTTTTTGTCCATGACCATCGCCAGTAGGATAAATTTGCCTCAGTTTAACTCGCTCACCTATAAAGTATACACAGTCAAACTCAAGTAAGTTTGCATCAGGGATACTAATGCAAGACACATCTAATAATAAGGAAATTTAACAAAAAGAAGAAAGTTCTTGTCTGCTCGATAGGATCAGTATCAATAATGGCATTTAGTCAGCTCCTGATAGATAACTAATTGAGTAGACTGACACAAGTAGGACAGTTGGGCTTATCATCTGCCCTGTTGCCTTGTTACATAAATCCTACTGTTATTTCATCACCAACTACCGTAGATTTTTTTTGTCTGATCATTTCCTGTGAACAGCTGGTGCATCTTTGTCCCAAGCACTGTTTCTCTTCTCCAGAAGAATGGTTTAGAGAGGCTGCTCTTCCTCTGAGACCCCTGCATAGCTTCCCTTCCTGATTGGAATCTTTTGTTCTTTAATTAGCAAATCTTATATTTGTGCTTTTCCACTCATTTAACAACATTTTGATGGTGTGTCCACTTTGGATCAGTTGAACCCAACTGATCCAAAGTGCTTGCTTAATCCCAAGACACGACTTCACTCTGATAACATTTTTGGCTGAATGCACTATTTTCAGTTGGTGAATGTTTTGGTGACATGTTTATTTACTAGAATGTTGTTACAATACATGACAACTTGTGTTTTTAAATGTTTAAAAATCCCCAGAACGTCTGAGAACATCACATGCTAATCAGTGTTGCTTATGCAGATTACAGGATATCAGTTATGCAGACACATTTGCAGTATAAGAAAAACTAACTAGAACAAAAGTCAGTTTAAATGCTTAGCAAAGCCCTGTTAGGTACAGTATGCAAAAAGATGATTTTTAAACCTTAAGTTTGAAGAACCCTAATTTAATGTAGGGGTGGGGTTTGATGATTCTAGCTTGGATAACGTGATATCGATTCATTAAAATCCTGAATCGATTTTTAAATATAATTTATTTTGCCCTCAGGTCAAACCTCACAAAATTTCAACGACCACCAAACAGCTAAAACAGTAAAGGAGAGCAGGAACACGGATTCTGCACAAAGACGTAAACACAAAGCGCGGACCCGCCGACGCATCAGAATCAGTGAGACGTCGCCTTTCTCACCCGACGGCGCGGACAGCTCACCGATTCTGATCCGTTGGCGGGTCCACGCTTTGTGTTTACGTCCTTTTTGCACTGATTCAAAAGCTGCAGGTTTAATCTCTCTCCAAACAATATTGACTAAACCAGCAGCAAAAGAAGATCCAAACTATGCTTCACATTTTGCTTCACGTAAACATCATCATGAATTCCCTCTGACTTTTCCTGTTTTGCTTCCACCAGGATAAAATCACACTTCATGCACAGCTCTCTCTCTTGCTCTCTCTGTACTTCAAGAACAGTTTCCCGTCTAAAAATCTGTTTTCTGCATTATTCACTTGCTTATTACGCACAAGTCTACCGTTGTTTACAGCGCTGTGGGCCGCTGTGTTTTCCTTTTACTTACTTCCAAAAAGAAAGTCTCATTTCTGCCGCTCAATAGGCTTCTGAACAAATTTAAACTTTTTAAAATTATGCAAAATTGCAAAACGCTCAGCTGTGTCTCTAAAACCTCTGTAACTTTGCTCTGCTTCACTTCAGCAGCATCAGATAATGTTCATATGTTGATTAATGGTTTTCTTTCGTTTTTGATCTACTGCAGAATATTCTTAAGATCAGCTGCTATAAAATCCCAGGCCAGGAAAATCTCCTTCATGTTTTTCCTGTGTTTTATCCTCAGTTACTTTGACACAAAGGCATCTGCTGTGATGCTCACACCTTGGATAAAGTCTCACAAGTGTCAGCTGTCTTTTTATAGACAAAAAATATGGAAATGTACTGATGCGTGATCAGAATTATAATATTTCTGACTGTCTGAGTCAAAATTTCCCCGAATCGAATCGAATGAAATCGTGGATCAAATCGATTCGGGACCTTGTGAATCGGAATTGAATTGGTTCTAGAGATCAGTGACGATACCCAGCCCTAATTTAATGAATCTGAGCATTTTTTTATTGTATAATTTGAATCTTTAAGTTAAAGAGTGCAGAGAAGAAAACACACAAGAGTGAGAAAACAAAGCTTTATCTTGCGCTTCTTGATCTTTTTTATAACACTTTTTTTTTGCAGCATTAAACCTTCCAACTTGCTTTCCCTGAGTTGCCTTCCTTTCATGGGAGAACATTGTGAGTTAATGATAGCGTGAACAAATTGTGCTGTGACTGTGGCCAGACTACAGACATTAATTGGTGCATTATGTGAGAATGAACCTCCTAATGAAGCACTAGTTTGACCGTACGCTCCTGAGGCCATTCCTTCTGAGGAAGGCTTTGTCATGCCATGTGCTAAATGGCTACAAATCCCAGCTCTCCTTTGAAGACTAATATGCAATGCAGGAACTAAAAACTAATTACAGTGCATTGCTGTCTTTACTGTAGTACTATCTGAATGACCTATGCATATTTACTTTGTATTATTACAGGAAGTAGCGTATTGTAGTTTAGTCACAACGCTGTCAACAGCATAATTACAATTTTGTGTTGGTAATAGTAAACTTTTGACCATAAAAATGCAATGTGAGAGCAGCTAGTGCAAGTGAGGCAATGATATTGCATATGTGTCTCCCTCTGTGAATGCTCCACTGTGAGGATGTGCAAGAGAGAAAGAGTGCACTCATGGGAAAGCGGTGTATCACTGCTGGCATTTTGTTTGGTGCATAATGTGCTACGATTCAACTTCCCTTGTTTTGCCAGCAAATTTATGCAGATGAGGTGGATCTGAACTTTTCTTCTGAGATTTGCATAATCTTCCTCACATACCTCAGGGTTCCACTGTTGAAGTAGTAAAGTGATGAAATGACCATCAGTCACTTAAAATGCTTTTCCAGACTCATCCCTCTCTCTGATCACTTTTAAGGTCATTGTCACTGCCACTGGCATTTGTCTGGACAGCTAAAGAACTGGATTCACCAGAGGTTTAGTTATTTAAACTTTGCTAAGGCTGCAAACTTATATGTGACATCCTGGATTTGTTTATAGGGAGAAAGTTCTTTCAAATCAAGTATATGCACTGCCAACTTTTCATGTCATTTTAGGCCATGATTGGGATTACTGTACTTTAGACATGATGCAAGGTTTCAAGTTCTCAACAGGATGTGATGAAAGAGCTATTGCTGCATGAGTTTTGGAAAAAATAAACTCCCAATAGTGGTTAACGTTCATTTAAGCTTAACTTTATTTATTTGTTTGATTGAAACGAAGACAGCTGGGCACTTGGGCATGTCATACCAGGCTCTAATCACAACACTGACAATTTCTTCATGCAAGGCTGCACAGTCAACAAGCAGAAATGTTATATATTCATATTCTTAACTTTAATATTGACAGGTGTTTCTAGCCACCCACCAAGTGTGAGTCCAGAAACTATTTTCTCTGCACCAGCTCCCAGGCAAATGTTATGCTTATCATAACAGCTGCCAGACTGAATCAAATCTGTACAGTTAGAGACCATGAAATCAAAACAATAAGCTGCCACGTTAAAGTAACTGAAAGGTTTATTCATAGTTGTTTATGCACTTAATATACTTATAATGGGTTTAATACACCAATATATGTAAACCATGCAGATTACATGTTAGTCTGGACTTCTTTAAGTTGCTTGAAGACGTTTCACCTCTCATCCGAGAAGCTTGGAACGTCTTCAAGCAACTTAAAGAAGTCCAGACGCTTTTCTTTGCAAGCTCCTTTGACTACGATGACCTGGATGACTGAGAACCTTCACAGACATTACATGTTAGTGTTTTTTCTGCCATCATTTTAAAGTCATAACAATAAGAGATCAAAAGGTCTGAGGCTCTTATGAGGCATTTGACACTGACTGAATACAGAAGGGTGATGTCTCTTGAATTTATCAGTGATATTCAACAGCAATCTGAAAATAGTGTTGCTGGTTACAGAAAGCCCAGCGTGGTCCAACCTAATTTGCTTAATTAAGGACATGTCCCAAATGTAACGTTCTAGCACCATTTAATAATTACCACATTCATCTTTCAGATTTCACTGAATTAAATGTGAACAAACACGACCGCAACTGAGAATACTGATAGCGTCTCCTGACATCCATGTTGCATTTAATGAGTCACTAGATTGTATTTGGTGGAAAACACTGACTTTCTTTACAGTCCCAAACCTTGGAATGCCCGGGGTGTGTGATCTTCTTACCCCAGGCTGTCTGTCTGCAGAAGTGTGAAGAAAAAAAATACAAATACTTTGTTACTCTACTTTGGTAGAATTTTCAGGCATCTGTACTTCACTTCAGTATTTGTTTTCTGATAACTTTTTATTGCTACTCTTCACATTTTTTGCACAAATTTCCAATATTTGTAATTTCTATTCCTTACATTTTCAAAACAGGCTTGTTTCTTTAAGCCAAACACATTTGACACCCCGGCTTTATTTTACATCACTGTAAATCTTAAAAAAAAAATCAACCAGATTTGGATTTAAATGGAGGGAACAAGAACACGTAAAAGACACTCCTATATCCTCCATCACCAGTGCTTTTTATTTAGTGCAGGATAAGCAGCTCACCACACTGTTGTGAATTTACAGTAAAGCACTGTGTTGGACTGGCCAACGGTGGCTGTGGTGCTCATGGTCATTTAAGTTATATCATGTCACGGATTGCCGGGGCAAGCCGTGTGGAATTGTAGAAAGGGACCAAAAGGCGGCAGCTCTGGTGCAGGTGAGTGTTTATTCACAGAGGTGGGTAAGTACAAACAACAGTGGCGACAAAACATGAAACTGGAAACCTAAACTGGGTAAACTAATAAGACAAACCAGAAACGAGGATGCAGGGAGGTCCGGAGAAATACATACGGGAAGACGCAGGGAGACCGAGGGGAAACAACACAGACGAACCAGCAATTACTATGACAGAAGACACAACTTAAATACACTCAGAGAACACAGGGCCAAAGGCCAAAAGACAAAAAGAAAAACAAAACACGAGACCCAACCCAAGAAAACCAATGAAACGAAACACACCACAGCCCAAGAAAAACGGAGTCCAAAACAGAAAAGTTCAGGGGGCCGACAGCACAGGAGTCCAAAACAGTTCGGGGGGCCGACCGTGCGGACGGCAACGGCGGCGACGTGGACACGGTTCGGGGGGCCGACCGTGCGGACGGCAACGGCGGCGACGTGGACACGGTCCGGGGGCCGGCCGCGCGGAAGGCAACGGCGGCGACGTGGACACGGTCCGGGGGCCGGCCGCGCGGAAGGCAACGGCGGCGACAAGGGAGACGGAGCAGGTCCGGGGGCCGGCCGCGCGGAAGGCAACGGCGGCGACTCAGGCGATGGCGGTCCGGACCTCCTGATGATGATGATGATGATGATGATGATGCTGCTGCAGCAGGTGGCTGAACGGGCCGCTCGGACCCTCCAGCCGACGAGGAAGGCTGCTGGACGGGCTCCTCGGGCCCTCCAGCGGACGAGGCAGGGGGCTGGACAGGCTCCTCGGGCCCTCCAGCGGACGAGGCAGGGGGCTGGACGGGCCCCTCGGGCCCTCCAGCGGACGAGGCAGGGGGCTGGACGGGCCCCTCGGGCCCTCCAGCGGAGGCAGGAGACGAAGGCCGGAGCGGTCCCTCGGACCCTCCAGCGGAGACTAGAGACGAAGGCCGGAGCGGTCCCTCGGACCCTCCAGCGGAGACTAGAGATGAAGACCGGAGCGGTCCTACGGACCCTCCAGCAGAAGTCATCACTAAGCCAGCAGTCATGGAGGCCACTAGCTGACACAAAGGCGACTGGCAATGCACTGAGCACTGGCTCTGCCCAGGCAACGCTGACATGGTGCAGTTCTCAGGTGGCTGCTTAAACTTCAGGGGTCCAGAATTAGCTGGGGACTGAGACCTAGCCTCTGGGGAAGCCCCGGAGCGGCAAACTGTGCCAATGGCGGTTAAACTATGAAAAGCACCTTGAGTTGAAATTAGACTCTCTCCCTGCATGGAGTGAATGAGTGAAACTGGTAATACTGGAGCTACTGGGGCCTGCGCTACAGGCGGCACTGGAGCTACTGGGGCCTGCGCTACAGGGGACACTGGAGCTACTGGGGCCTGCGCTACAGGGGACACTGGAGCTACTGGGGCCTGCGCTACAGGGGACACCGGAGACTGAACTGAGGGGGGCACCGGAGACTGAACTGAGGGGGGCACCGGAGACTGAACTGAGGGGGGCACCGGAGACTGAACTGAGGGGGGCACCGGAGACTGAACTGAGGGGGGCACCGGAGACTGAGAAATACATACGGGAAGACGCAGGGAGACCGAGGGGAAACAACACAGACGAACCAGCAATTACTATGACAGAAGACACAACTTAAATACACTCAGAGAACACAGGGAGATTACATACAGGTGGGAACACAGCTGGGAGTGATCACGTGACGAGAGTAGGGAGACAAACTGAAACACTCACATAAGACGCAGACCTTCACAATAAAACAGGAAACACATACACGCAATGACATAACACACCAACTTAACACAGACTGGGGGACACAGAACATAGGAACATGAACCATGAAACAGAAGAGTATAAACACCCAAGGTAACCAAAACCACAGAATACTAATAAACTAAACAAACACGGAGTCGCAGACTCCGGATCATGACATATCAACTGATGAATTTGAATTTCAGCTGATGGTTCTAAAATTTATTAAACCTTTATACCAACTCTATATTGTCTGGTGTAAAAACAGTATAAAGTGAACTGTCAGGGGACTGAATAGAAATCTGCTAAGATAGCTGTGAAACATCTGCTTACAGCTTGTTGTAAACCTCAGAGCCACAGCAGCACATGTGAGCTGACGCCAGCCTGGACACAAAGAAAAATGACTCGAGTTTACGATAGAAGTTATCTTGAGCTTTAATTCTTTTCCAAACGCCGGCCCACTGCAGCTGATTTTACGGTTCCCCACCATCCCACTTTAACCCTGACTATCCCGTGAATATTTGCTTTTTTGCATGACTCCTACATCTGTACTCACGTTGGGGCTTTTGAATATTTCTCAGTGTAGCTCATCCCCAAAAAGAACCGGCCCAATGAGCTGGATGACTTCCGACCGGTGGCACTGACGTCACATCTTATGAAGACTCTAGAGCGGCTCTTCCTCAACCTCCTCCGACCACAGGTACAACATGCCCAGGACCCACTACAGTTTGCATACAAGGCGGGTGTCGGAGTGGAGGATGCCATCCTGTACCTCCTACACAGAGCCCACTCACACCTGGATGGGGGAAAAGGCACGGTCAGGATCCTGTTTCTTGACTTTTCCAGTGCCTTTAATACCATCCGGCCCTGTATGCTTCAGGAAAAACTGAACAGGATGGAGGTGGACCCCTGCCTGGTCGCTTGGATCTCCGACTACCTCACCGACAGACCACAGTACGTCAGGCTGAAGGACATCACGTCTGACACTGTGGTCAGCAGCACAGGAGCACCACAGGGAACTGTGCTGTCCCCTCTTCTCTTCACCCTGTACACCTCTGACTTCTGCTACAACTCTGAATTATGCCACATTCAGAAGTTTGCAGACGACACAGCCATCATGGGGTGTATCTGGGATGATCAGGAAGAGGAGTACAGAAGTCTGGTGAGGAACTTTGTCGCATGGAGTCACACAAACCACCTGCAACTCAACACCTCAAAGACTAAGGAACTGGTTGTGGACTTCGGGAGGTCCAGAGAAGGTCCACTGCCGGTTCAGATAGAGGGGGAGGAGGTGGAGGTGGTCAACAAGTACAAGTACCTCGGGCTGTGGGTGGACAATAAACTGGACTGGTCATGCAACACAGAGCACCTGTATAAAAAAGCCCAAAGCCGACTGTACTTCCTCAGGAGGCTGAGGTCTTTTAACATCTGCAGGAAGCTCCTGAGGATGTTTTACCAGTTGGTGGTTGCTGGAGTACTTTTCTATGCTGTGGTGTGCTGGGGGAGCAGCACAGCAAAGAAGGACTCATCCAGGCTGGAGAAACTGATCAGGAGGGCTAGCTCTGTGGTCGGCATGAAGCTGGACACTCTGGTGACAGTGGCAGAGAAAAGGACATTAAAGAAACTGATGGACATTATGGACAATGCCAGGCATCCTCTGCACACGGCCATTAACAACCAGAAGAGTCTGTTCAGTGACAGGTTGCTTCTCCCAAAGACAAGAACTAACAGACTTAAAAACTCCTTTGTCCCACACGCCATCAAACTGTTTAACTCCTCTCTGGAGGGGAGAGGGAGGGGAGACAGGAGGACAAAGGAGGGGGGAACAACTAAGCTGTAGTGCCTCTTCACCTCACTGTGCAATACTTTTGTAAATAGTCAACAGTGCAATAGACTCAATACTTGAAATGTGCAATTCACTTGTATTTTTATTTCTATTTATCCCCTTTGTATATTTTTTATTTATATATATATATATATATATATATATATATATATATATATATATATATATATATATATATATATATATATATATATAATATTCTGTAACTCTGTAACTTCTGTCGGTGCTGTGCTTTTTTGGAAATCGAATTTCCCAGAGGAACCCACCCGAGGGATTAATAAAGTTCTATCTAATCTAATCATATATAAATATATCTTTATTTTGTCACAGATTTGCACATTATCTATAACAAATTCCTAAACTTTTGACCATTCAGAGTACTTTACTTTATTCCTACATTCACACATTCATACACCAGACTGTTTCTTATACATACAGTGTTAACACGCCACAACAAGTGTTACTTTGTCTGTGATCTTTATGACGTTGGCCAATAGGATCACATTATAGATAAGAATAGATCAGACGTTTCTTTTTTTGTGACCTGCGGAGACCTTTTTTTAACATATAATGGTCAAGACAATCTCACAATGAAAGACAGCAAGTCATGATTTTCCAGGGACCATTGTGCAATAAGTAGGCTCTCTCTCTGTAGTCACTTCAGAAATGTATGACTGTAACCTTAAATGTTCCTGTCATTATATTTAGCAGTATATTCTAGTCAGTTGCCTGTAATTCCACATCATGCTAAAATGCTCGAGCATGTAATCACTTTTTCATGTATTTATAATTTCAGGGAGTTCAGCCACTGGAAGGTGAACAGCCTGGCTACGGAGAAGAGAGATTTCCTCAAATCTCCATTGCCCTTAGCACCAGAGTTCCTACGCAACCTGCGGTTACTGGGCCGACGACCAACCCTGCAGCAAATCAATGAAAACCTCATCAAGAAGTACGGGACCCACTTCTTGGTTACTGCCACCCTGGGAGGTAAGGGAGGACTGCAGGTGACACACTCTCCTTTATTCTCGGGTTAGGAAGTGTCGGGACACGCCAGAAATAGAGAAACCGTTCGTTTTAGGTCTCGGAGGATGTTGCCTGTGTTAGTGTAGCTCCAGGAGTCTAGCTGTCCTTTTATACCAAGAAAGAGTCTCACGTTTTAAGTAGAAATAGCAACAATGCTTACATCTTGCACTTGCAGCACTCAACAATGCTTGTCTCCCTCAGAGGTAATTTTCCACTCATTGTTCCCTCTGATGAACATTAGAGCCTCGCAGAGCAGAAGAGGGATTAAAATGACCTGTTTCATACCCCCGTGTTTCTTCATTGGATTTCTTTTTTGCCTCAATCCCCAAGGAGAGAAGTAACTCACAAAACAGATCGGCAGCAGCATCGATCGTGTGAGGGTCACAAAAACAAGAGTGAGACCTGTGTAGTGTTCAAGATGACAACCTAGTGATATTGATAAATACCTAATCTCAGTCATCAACTAGTATAGTGCAGATATACAAGTACATTTGCAAGGAGTGATAGTGAGTCTAGGCATATGTAAGGACCCGGTCAGGATTTACAATCCTAGGTTACTCAGATCATTCAGCCACATAAAATATGCTATGAATATATGAAATTGGAGATTTTACGATGATATAATTAGTCTAAAACTTAACGTCTAGTGCATCATATTTGAAAAACCAACATAAATTGCACAATACATTTTTCAGCAATAAATTGAAAACAAACAAAAAAACTTCAAATGTGCAAATTAATAATTAATTTCATTACTTTTGAAAAAAATTGTCAGAAGGTTCAGTTTCAATTATTTCACGGTTCAGGCTTGAAATGTTTAATACCAAAATTACCCAAACACAGTTCACATAGCAGACAAATCCGGTTCTCTCACAGGAACAGTCTCCTAACAGCTGCTCTGATATTCACGTCTGCAGACGCCTAACTTTAATGCCACTCATCACTGAATGTATGCACTGGAGCAGTTTCAGAGATGGAGCCGGGGTGAATGCAGTGTCACACTGATAGTGTCTATGTGTAATTAACAGCCTCGACTAAATGGGCAGATCCATTCTGCATACTGATTACTGTAGCAGAGTGAAAACGCATGAAATATCTGGTTTTTGTTCTCTTTTCCTCTGCTGTGGTTACATCTAGGTGTATTTTGTTAAACAGTTGAGTGAAAGTGAAAGAGTGAAAAACTGATTCATTCCCCCCCCCCCCCCAAAAAAAAGCCACTCAGCCTCAGAAAGGTACCTTTTACATTAATAAAATGAATTGCCTTACACTTTGTGAACAAAAGTACTTTTTGGCTGTAGTTGTGACCTTGCACTTTGCAATAGAAACTCAAATGAAAAGGTGGCGGTAAATATAAACACCCTGCGCTTCCCAAATAACTGAACACCCATGAATTTCAGATCAGAGTTAGTCTCTCTGTGTTTCTCTGAATGGCTTTAAAGCCTCTTGGCGCTCATCCATAAATAATGGTGTGTTTTGTTGAAGACCAAGAAAATGTGGCTTTTCTAAGCAAATCTTATGCTTAGCAAGACACTTTTGGAGTGGCGGCTTTGCTAAAGATCACACTTAAGCTCCCATTCAGATTCAATTTAGGGAGGTTGGGAATAAAGTGTTCCCTGTAGTGTCCGGTAATTGAACTTATCACTCTGAAAGTTTTAGAGAAATTACAGTAAGAGCTGTCTGCAATTTATTTGGACATTACACGGGCAAATAAAAAGGTGTTTGGTGCATTTACAGTAAGAGAATCCTGCCTCGTGATTTGTTAAAAAGTTTCCCACATCAGTAGCTGCTGGCATTGCTGAGAAATACTTGCTCACGCTTTATATTGCTTACATGTTTTAGCTTGCACGAGATAAATGCCACGTTCGCCTTTCATAATTTCAAACGATTGGTGTCTGGGGAAGGAATACAACCTCCTCTCTTGCCTGTGTCCAATTTTAGTGGCAATGGTTCTGTTGCTGCCAATCCAAATGATACAGTACCTGCACCTCAGCAGACAAACCACAAAACCTGAAGGCCTTTCCAAAGAAATGTCAAACTCAAAGATTGTCACTCCAGTTTTTCCAAATATAACGTACGCGCTCTTCTTCATTTGGCTTTTTATCCACGTTAAAGAGGATTCAGAAAGAAACAAATGATTTTCTCAATGAAAACTGTTCATCACAGAGTGCTCTGTAAAATAATTATCATCGATCCACAGGAGAAGAGTCTCTGACCATTTTCCTGGACAAGCAGAAGCTGAATAAGAAGTCCGAAGGCAACAGCAACAGCTCAGTAGTGTCTTTGGAGCTGCTCCATCAGCTGGCCGCTTCCTACTTCACAGATCGAGAGAGCACCCTGAGGCGACTGCACCACCTCCAGATTGCCACCTCTGCTATTAAGGTACTGTTCACATTCACACAGCAAATGCACCTGGAGCACATGCTCAGATGTATAGTCTTTGATTTACTAAGAAATTAGTTTTCAGTATAAACCATGTATATGCAAATGTGTGTTTCTGAGTGTTTGCAATTCTCTAGATTCAAAAAGAGTTACGGAAAAAAAAGACACACAAATTAACACTCCTATAAAACTGTCCCTTTAAAATGCATTGCTCCATGCTCCACCTAAAATAAATGGCTCTAACAAGCAATCTTTTTTTAAAGCATATTTTCAAGGTGCGTCGTTGCTCAAAAGCTGGCAAGAGATGAAAGCAAGTGCACAACATTTTTCAAATGTAGCAAGCTGGTTTAAAAGGACAGTGCATGTGCTATAACCCACAGAGGCACCAGAGCATGGCAAATGGCAAGTTTCTCCAAAGTCCCGATGTGAAAAGCAGCACAGTCTCAGTGTGGGTGCATGCATCTGGATCACACAAGGGTTAAAAACACAATTATCATTTCTTTTCAAATAAAGCTGTTTGATTTTAGCAACGAAGTGGCTGCGACTGTCAAACTTGAAGCGATTTTAACACACTCTTACAGCCAAGTTCATTTTATTTACCTGCACACTCAACACTTGATGTGATGAGTCGTCACTTAGCCAAAATCCACCTCTGGGCTTGTGCAAGCTCTTTAATTGCGACGAGGCTCAGTTTTGTTGAAAACACTCAAAAACACAGTCAAATAAATCCTATTATCTCCTCTCTGCCTGGTTTTACCTTCCCAAATCCCCTCCCTTCCAGACTGGAAGCAAAGCTTAACCGAGCAATGCATTTTTCACATCAGAACAAATCTGTTGGCTTTCACTTGATGACAGCAGGTGTGTGGGTGGGTGGACCATGCCTTCATGCTTTAACTTAAATATGAAATCTGATTGAAATGAGTAATTGCAAAGTGTCAGCCTTGTGCGTACCTTGTGTGAGGTGGCTCCTTTCCAAGCACAGTCGCCGAAAACACGGCATGCAGAGGTGAGATTGGCTCTCAGACCTTTTTTGGCTGCCAACAGTCTCTTTAAAACAGACCCTGAAGTACTTGATTGCTCTCCCAAAAAGCCTTGAATGGTTGTGCACAAGAACCGGGCAACACAAAGGACTCCTGGACTTATTGCAAATAGCTTTTACTGGGAGAGAGAAAAGTTTGATTAGTATGAGGGCATGAAATGGAATTTTAATGAATGAGAAAAGTTTGTTTAGCTAAAGGCAATCTCAATGAAAGCAGCATCAAAACAAACTTCCCTACAATGCAGGCTTGGTCAAAAAAGAAAAAAAAAAGATAACCTCTGCGTGCCTACAGCTTTTATGCTTATTGACACGGTTTATCCCAGCAAACCGTCACTTTAGAACGTGAGCAAAATCAAAACAAAGGAATTTTCTTGCTTACTTAAGTATGCAAAGTATGAGCGCTGCATCTCACCACTGCAGAAAAGGCTGCTAAGCTTGAATTAATTATGAACTGAAATCTTTGCTCAGCGTGATCCTTTTGTGCTGGGGGAGGCTAAGTGACTGGCGCACTGAAACAATCCGTCAGCTTCTGCAAAGAAGTCCACAATGGCAGATAAATAAATTAGTAGCGACCATTTAGATCTGTTTTCCACATCAGTGAGTCTGCCTTCAGTCCATCCAGTGATATTCTGTGAAGAACGCGTCCAGAACCCAACTGCTTCTCATGCATATTGAACTGCATTCCTACAGTCACGTATCAGTCATGTATACAGCCAGCTTAGTGTATTTGGTCTGATTCAACAAAATCATTAATGCAATATTTGGAGTTTCAGAAGAATCGATATGTAGTCAAATATTTGCCGAGCGGTATTATTAAAGTAAAAACAAAGTTTGAGCTCTATCTCTGAAATCAGGTCCTTAGTTACCATGTTGTCTCTTGATGCTTGCTCAATCATCCAGGTAAGTAAATCTCCAGAAGTTGATTCTGTTCATCTGGACGTAGCGTAGCATAATTAAATTTAAGGGACTGACCTCCCAGCCCATTGTTTCTTCACTGGGCTGGTTTCAGTCATTATGCAAATGTACTGTTTATACGATCTGGGGAAACCTGCAGTCAGCTGAGACTGAAGAAGTCACTTGGATGAGTGACGAAATGTTTCTCCCACAAAACGCTACGTCCAGATGAACAGAATCAACTTTTGGAGATGTTGCCTCTTGGCTCTGCTTTTGTAAAGGAGAGTGTGAATGCTCTAATCCAAGTGTTAACGACCAAGTGGACATCAGCTAAAAATATAGTGGTTTAATTTGAGTGATGTAAGTAGGTCATAGCGGTGGCATCTCTGTGGCTGGAAAATAAGTCAACATGGGAGTGCCAAAACTGCAGTTTTGCTAATGGCAACTTGAAGCTAACTTTAGAGATGACTGCCATCAGCATCAACTCTTTGGATGGGCTTCAGGGGTCCAGGCCCACCCAGTAAAGTCTCACTAAAGTAAGTTACACTAATTCACGCAATTTGCCCATATCGATTCAATTAAATATATATTTATTGAATTCATTATTATTTGATCAACAGTAGTTCTGCAGCAGTCGTAATGACGAGCATGACAGAGGATGACACTGAGTGGATGGGCCTGTGCAGGTCAAACTCTGGGAAGTACCTGTCATATCTCTTTGAAACTAAAAAGAGGTTGTTTGAAAGTATGACCCTACTTGTAATTGCAAAACACAAAAACTGCCTCAGCCGCCTGAGATTTTGGAGTATTTTGAAATAAATAGCAAAGTGACTAAGGTGAATGTCCCCTTGTCAAAGCTGGTTGCCCGTCGAGCTCATATGGTTTGTTGTCAATCATGACTCCCATGAAGAATTGTTGAAGTCTTGTAGTAAAAAAAAAAAAAAAAAAAAAAAGCTAAATTATTAGCTAAATCGTCCCTTCATAGCAATTATACAGAGTTGAACTTATTTCTTAACTTTTTTGTCAAGGTTCAAAGTTAATATTGTGACTGTTATTATTGAAAGATGTACTAAAACAGGCAATTATGTGATAAATAACATGGTTTCCTAATATGGTCACTTCTGGCTCAAGTAGAACAATGGGGCAGTCGGTAAAATGCTAATGTTGAGGGTTTCAAATGTGAAACCAGAGACCAGTATGTGATGTAATGGTGTCTGTTGGGAGTGTGTAAGCACTCAGTTTGAAACTACAGCCCACTATACCCAGTTTGGTGTATGCAGTATGAGTAATATTCTGTGAGCTGAGTTAAGTTTAGTTGTACATAATTCCACAAAGGGAAAGCTTCAAAAAATGTTATTCTTAACAACTTTTGATCATAACTCATTAAACAGCTATTAGATTAGTGTTCCTGGGCGTGTGAGGTAATAGACACAGAAAGTCAAGAAGTGTTAGCTTGAGTAACACCCACTGTCAGCTGCAGTGGGCACACCACTGACTCTTCAGACTCTTTCAAAAAGTACAAAGCCCCCCCCACGGCCAACCTCAGAGAGTTCAGCTTTTTTTGTGAGAGGGAAAGCACTGGGATGGGGTAACATTAAAATTGGAAGAGCTAGATGCAACAGCTCAACATAAGAGGAGACCAGTGTGGCCCTGAAGGTATATCAGTGAAGAGACAAACCAAGCTCAAAAGACTCCAGCTGACAGGAAAACTCGAATAAAACTACATTTGAAATGCTGCTGATCTCATGTGGAAAAAGATGGAAATGTAAATTTTACTATCCGACAAGCCCATATAAAAACTGTATGTAACTGTTTTTAATTAACAGGCTAAAATGTTCAACTTGAATGCCTTTCTCTAAACATCCACGATGTAATTACTTTCTTGAAGTTACACATAAAAATAAGCCTCATTTAGCATTAACTTTGCTGTAGTTCTGCACCTGAAAATGTCTCCATATATCCCTGGAATATCTTTATGACTTCTGAATGAAGGAATTCTTCAAATGAAGCCTCGCTTTCACTGTAGGTCAACTTGGAAATGCCCAACCTGGTCCCTTTCACTCAAAGATTTTCACCCTGGGGTGAAGTTGAATTGTTAATTGCTCGACAAATCTGTCATCTCATTAATCTGTTCATTTTCTGCTGCGTATTTGGAATCTGCGCAAACCAGCAGCTTCCCAGTCCCATTTCCAGTCCTCATGACCCCAGGGTCATCCCAGCTTAACATGTTTAGGAAATCTGAATAGAGCAGTGTGCAGGTAACATTATCATAAAGCCTCAAATGCCACAACGTTCTTTCAATCCATCCATGTCATCTGCCATCCACAGTCAAAAATATGAATCCTTGCACTTCCATTTAGAATCACTAGGATCACTTCTGCAGTGGGATACCACTACATCAGAAATTTCCAGAAATATATTACCTGCTGAGCCAGAATTACTTTGGAACAGAAATGTCTGACACAGTCGTTTCTGTGTCAAGAGGCTAATGAGGCTAAATTACACCACAGTCAGCTAAGAACCACCAAGACAACCTATGAAACTGCAGTTAGCAAGCAGTCATGAGCATCTCTAAGCTCTTTTTATCGGCTAACCTACTCTCCAGGTGTCAGCCAAATAAAATAAACCCGGCTTATTGGGCAGTAAAAGTGTGTTAAACCTCTTAAAGTTTAGCCGTTACAGCTGCTTCTTTCTTTTCCTTTAGACTGATACTAGCGGGAAACGCAGCAAGAAAATAGATTTTTTTTTCTATTGCAGAGTACCAGTGTAACAAAACCCAAAATAGAGACTGAAGTGCCAACTTGAATATATAGCAAGGATGTTGTTGCTGCGTGGATTTGTGCTCTGCATGAAACAAGAATCAAGATTATTGCATCCTAACACGCCCTGACAGTAAGCTGAGTCATTGTCCAGGTATTAGCCAGTTTGTCAAAAGTTTATTGCTTGAATTATTAAACATCATTTGATGTGATTAACTCAAAAGAGATCAGAATAGTAAGGAATAAGCAAGATAGCACATTTTGACACACTGAAAATTTTAAATTGGGATTTAATTACTGGCTACCCGTACCCCGATAGATGCACAACAACACCCCTGTAAGCAGTTCTGAAAAGGCAAGCTCATGTGGAATGAGTAATAACTGATGGCAGCCTGTCATTTATTTAAGAAATATCACTGTATTAGTGTTATGTAACCGTTTACCTTCACTCGGTCAAACTCCAGGCATGGAAACATGAATTTAGCGAACAAGAGAGGGAGTCAGCTTCTGAATGATAACCCACCCAGCAGTAGGAAGACCAGGTAGCCATGGTAATGCCAGATCTAAAGCTAAAGCTTCAAACAGTTTGGAAATGATAGCCACAGTCACAGAGAAGAGTTAATCTGTTTTGCTTGCTTCATGTAAACTGTGTGGGAACACAGAAATAGCGCCTTTTCCGCTGGAGTCAGAAAACACAGAAGATTCACCGATCAAAAGCACACATAACAAGTGAGGCTGAAAGTCTGCTAAAGAAAAACAGGTTACAGTGCCTTTAGAGTCTGTTGGCTAAAACTTAGCTCACATTTTCATCAAAAGACTGAAAACTAAACAAGCTGTCAAAACAAAAACGGATATAGAGTGTTGTGCATATAGATAAAAAAAAATCTGCAGTGGGTGTTCATCTTCATGAAAATTCAGAATTTAACTTTGCATTCAAGTGAAAATCATCTAAAAAAGTATAAACACACATACCAACTAGTTTACCTGCTGATAAGGGACTAGAGCAGCTTTTCTTCTAGACTGAAAGGCAACTTCAAACAGCCAGTGTTTTTGCACACCTGCCTGCACATACACGCATGTGCAAACACAACAAACACAGACTCCCACTTTGAGAAGAGCATCCTTTATGTATGTGCTAAATGAGGCTCTCTGAATGGCATTCGGGCCACCTGCCGAGCCATGTTCTGCCACATCCACTCATCACCCAAAAGGGAACAACACTGAGTGGGATGTACTTGACCTGTGCGCATACAGGCCCTTGGGTTCTTTGTCTCTGCAGCTGAGAGTAGGCGGCAGGAGCCACATGCATTGCCTCTATCTGTAGCAGTAAAGGAGAAGAAACTCACATGTTCAGTTTAAGCTACACTTCAAATAAACAAACAAATAAATAAATCCTCTGTAGCATATGTGTGAAATCTGCTGTTTGGAAAGGTAGAGGAACTGTCTCTGTTGACGCAAGTGAAGGCATGGTATTTTTACCACACTGTCAGCAAGAGCCAAGATCGGCAGGGGAAGTGCACAGTGAAACCCCAGTCCTAAATAAAAGCTCATCACAACGCATTACGCAAGAAGGAACACGCCAACGCTTTTAATACACTGACAGAGATCTGAAAACGATGTAAAGCACAAACACCACACCTCTACAATGACGTTAAACTCCAATAATTCTTGGAGGTGTACAAAGTAGATTTGCTGATGCCATATAAAAGGAAAAATGACTTCCAAAGTAGTGAGTCCTCTAGCTCATATGCGATGGAACAAGCCAGTTTCACAATGATAAAAACATGTCCCAAATGAGGTGAAAAATGAACAAGGCACTGTTGTATATTTAGGAATTATTCTAGATACTTTTAATAACTAATAATGACTAATCAGGTCTGTTAAAACATCCAGAGATCAAGCAGTACTAATGTTCTTCTATCCAAGTGTTCTCAGGTTTTCATTGCATTCATTACTTTGAGGTAACTTCAAATAAGATTAAGATGCAGGGCACGAATGGTATCAATGCAAAACCTGCATAAATATATATTTCACTCCGAACAAATGTGCACTTAATAAGAAAGCTGAAAAGTATTTGATGTAAAATAAAACCTGTTTTATCAATAAAGAGGTTAAAGGTACACAAGAGTATAAACAGCAGTTTGTTAGATCATCAGCCATAATAAGCTGAGTGAAACAAACAGCAATGCATTACTTGATCTCACACAATCCATACAAAACTTTCTAGGATCATAGGAAAACACACACTACTCTGCTATGTTTGAACAATGCATGTTATTGAGTAAACACAAAAGACAAAGTGGTCTAGTTTGAATGATCCACTCACTGAAGGGCTCTTGGGAGTTTGAAACAAAAGCAGAGGCAGGGTGGCAGCTCTCAGGTGGGTTATTATTGAAGTTCCTCACAGGAGTTACAAAACAGCCTGGTGTGTATTCACTGCAACACAGCTGAGAGTTCTGATGCATTTATCATTTCAACAGACAGAGAACACAATTTATGTAGACCTTTAGGAAATAAATCATGATAATAAAAATCGCTGTAGATAATTTGAAAAAAGATGTATGAAATTGTTACATTATAGTGATAATTGTGCAGTTGGTTTTAAGTATTAAACCGTCACTCTCCATGGGCTTGAAAAGTGGCTAAAACCTTTAGTTTTCTTCATGAAGAATAATGATCAAACTTAATGCTTCTTACACAATCTGTAGTACATGTTTGAATTTGTTTGTTGCTACAACAAAACTTACCGAGCTGTATTGATCTCACAGTTCATTCTGCATTCAAACATGGCATGAAAAATGAAAAATCTTCAAAGTTCTTGCACTAAATAGAAACAGACTGTTTCAGTTTCACAAAATATAAAAGACTAACAAACTGTTAAACTAGGTCCACAGTGGAACAATTTGGCAGTATTTTCTTGCCTAAGAATGTGACCTCTTGACTGTGCTACAGCTGGAAATTCCAAATTATGAACTAAATTATTTAGACCTGCTCTAACTTCTCCTCTTAAGCTAAACTGGTCCATCTTTAGTCTCGTTTTTTATATTTATTATATGAATTTTTCCTCAGTGTGGTAGTTGTGGTTCTGTGAGTCATGCTGTGTTTGCTGTCTCCACTTCCTTTGTTGAGATTGAGGGTCACAAAGAACCCCACTAAGCAGCGTGTATTCCTTTATATTCCTGCTGGGTGTAGTAAAGTGTTTTAGTGGGATAACACAAGTGATGGATTTTTTTTTAGTGTACATAAGAGAGAAAATTATAGTAGGTGAAGTACAAGAGAAAGACCCGTTAATAATTAGCAAGGTCCAAAAATAAAGGACGGTCCAAAAAGAAAAACCCCAGGGATCCACTTTGAAACTAGAACGAGTTAACAAAGAACTCACCCAGCAGGTGGAAGTGTCACGGTCCGGGGCAGCGGCCGTGTGAAGAGTGGAAAGGAGGACTCAGATGCAGCACTTACTCAGATGTGAAGGTGATTTATTGACAATACTGAACATAAAGTGGAGATGGCAAAACAGAACTAAGGACGAACTAAACTGGGAGAAACTACACAAAGGGAGTGGCAAACCTGAACATGAAGGGAGAACAGCAGGGAGAGCACGCAGGGGATTCACCGGGTATGAACACAGACGACACGACGAGGAGCAGAGGAAATCACACACTATAAGTACACAAAGAGACACTGGGAAATCACACACAGGTGGGGGAAACAGCTGGACCTGATTAACCTGACGAGACAGGGGGACACTAACACCAGGGACCAACAGAGGGAGCACAAACCCAGAACCCAGTGTCTAAAATCCCAAACACAAACCATCCCAAAACAGCCATGAATAATAATGAAAGTAATAACAATAAAGAACATAAACATAAAGTCACTGAGTCATGGTCGCAGGACCATGACAGGAAGTACACAGACTGGCAGCTTGATAAAGGCGATGCAAGACTACAGTATGTATATACAGAGAATGGAACTTAACAAAGGTGAGTCAGCATGGGACAAAAAAATCACACAGGAAGAAGAATGATGTCATCAGAAAGAAAGAGGAAGTGAAAACAAAGAGACTAACACAAAAAAGGGAAATGCCATCCATCTGTCCATCCATCCGTCCATGCATCCGTCCATCCATCCATCCGTCCATCCATCTATCCATCAATCCATCCACTTTCTTATCCACTTATCCAAATCCAATTCAGAATCATTTGTTGGCTAAAAGATTCAGAGGATAACCTCGAAAATACAACAAATAAAAGGAAAAACATGCACTGTTTGGTTAGTAGTATATTTCTCTTACTCCAGCCAAATATCTGCAAAATAGTTATCCTACCCTGATCATTTTTGTACCTTTTCATAACCACTGTGCACATTCTGCAGGCTTTTAATTTTAACTGCATGCAATTTATTAAAAAAATACAAACTGCTTTGGTTTTGTGGAATTATAAAATTTATCCGACTTCACAGACTTTGAGCGCACCCTATGAGGTAGAGTTTAATGTGAACAAAGAAAAACCCAAGGGATTATGTTACACAGCCAATTCCAAAACATGAATGAGATGCAACAGGTTTCTTTTGGTTTCTTTTTAAGGCAGGGATTATCAGTGGTACGTGTGGCTGAAACAACATCCCCAAACAGCCCCGTCCTCCTTCACTAATCTTTCCTTGTTGCTAGCCTTTATCTGTAGCTTATCTTTGACTTCATCTCAGCAGTGTCTGGTTTTTTAGTTGGTTATTTGAGTGATGTTTGAGATGTGTATCTCCTGTAGCACCTTCAAGGGTAACTTCTATTTCTTTTGATATTAGATCCAATCTTAATGCAAGGCAGAGTGTGGAGATGTAAGGCGCAGGGCTGTGTTAAGGACAGCAAATTTGCACAGGCTACCTTATTTGCCAAATGGCCTGATTTAGCTGCAGAATGGTTTTGCCAGAGGACATGTCCATATTGTTACGTTCTATTTTGAACAACTGCTTGGGAAAATGAACTGTGTGCGATATCTGCAAAATAATGTTTGCTTAATTTTTTACAGTATTTTCTTTTCTTTCTTGTGTCTTATCCCTTTTGTTCCATCTGTCACGCTTATGTGACTTTTTTCTGTTTACACTCATTGCTCTGTGTGCACCTTTTCTCTTCACCCTCTGTTCATGTCACAACAACAATATTGTCAACATATCATAATTTCCATTACATCTCTTGCAAAACCACTAATATTCAGCTTCAATTTATATATTTTTAAAAACTAAATTGTACTATTACAATTTACTTTTTTTGCATCTTGTACGGAAGAAATTTTCAGTTCAGTTCTGTGACTGTTGCACTGGTACTCCAGCGCAGCTAGCCAGCTTTGTATTGTATGATCACTTGTCATCATCACTTGCAATCAACAAGTCCCTATAATATTTTTGTTCAGTGATGATGTTGTATATTCATACCAAAAGAAGGGGATTTTTTTTTTTTACAGTGTGCTGGAATTGTCGACAATAGCCAGGAAATAGCCACTAGCTTATCTTTGATTGACCACTACATGAGTGTAATTAGTTTACAACAAAGGCTTACGTGAAGGAGATTAATCCATAGTTTTTAAGTTGTAACTATACTTTTACTGCTAAGGAGATGCTGGATCTAGAAAGGACCAGTTAGAACTTCTATCTAAGCATCTGACTTCGATGCACAATACCTGTACTTTGATGCTGCTAGCATTTTAAAGAAACCTTTGAATCAAATACAATACACACTGGAGAGTATTTCTTTATCTACATGTTATATAAGCGATTTTTAAAAAATGATGTTTGCATCAGTAATAGTTGTCTTTATTTTCTCGACAGAGTGTAAGGTTGTGTGAAGTGGTGCATAAAGATAATATAAAAAAAGAAGAGCATGATTCTTGATTCTTAATTTCTTGTAGTGTAGCAAAAGTATCTTATGTTGGAAGATGATGTCAGCATTTGGTTTATGAATGGCCATTTTACAGCCTCAGAATAAGACGGGTGGAGAGGGTGGAGCACTACCAGTGCCTTGTATTTAAACCGCTCCAAGGTTTACTTAAAATTACAGTTCTTGCATGTTATCTCTTGAGTGTTTTGCTGCTGTAACAGATGCAGCATTATCATTGGTCACACTTAAACATTACAGCTGTCTAAAGCCTGCTGCCTTGAATCTTAAGGGAAATGTGTTTCACAGTTATTCTAAAGCCAAGATAAATTATATGTATTTATTTATTTTAACTTGTGAATAGAAATATGTTTTTAAACCCTAATAATAAGAGAGACTACATGGTAAATATTCTTAAATACATACCACAAAGTATCTAAAATTAATAATGAAGTAGAATTACAGACATATTGTTAAATTTGTGGGGTTTGGGCAAAGCAATCCTGTCTGTGACGCTGTGATAAAAATATAGGCTCAAACAAATCAGCAGATTATATGAACATTTTAAGTAAGATGCATTTGTAATAATTCAATGGAACAACAAATATCATGATTTCTGCTAATAGGAATAATTATAGTCATAAAAGTAATAAACATCTTAGTGTAATATTTAAGAAATTTGCAGATTTTGATGATTTAAGAACACTAACATGTAAAAGTGGTCATTACCATGCTTATTGCCTCTACTAAAAACAGCTGCTTAACAGCCTACCTTTCAATATTTGATTTTGTGAGTCCTTCACAAGTATCTGCATCTGTTAACTTTTTACTTTTCTTCACATATTTTCCACCATTCTTTGAAGAAAGCCCTCACGTTGCACACAGCTGTGTCTGCAGGTGTACGAGTGAAGCCAAAGATGGTGACAGTTTCTCTGCTGTCAGAGGGCTCTGCCACATCCAGTATTCTGCCTGCCTTCACACACTTCACCTGCTACAGCTGTGTACATGACTGCCAGAAAGAGAAACAAACAGCTACCTCATCCACTATTTAGTGGATGAGGTAGCTGTTGAAGTAAACAGAGCTATCCCTCCTGTATTTCCTAGGTAACCGAAACAAGGACAGGCCCTCTCGGCTGCAGTAACTACGACAGCTTGGATTCAGTTAGCTCGGTGTTGGTGCACAGCCCGGAAAATAAGATCCACCTAAAGGGTAAGGCTCACAACACACACACACACACACACACACACACACACACACACACACACACACACACACACACACACATTTCCCCATATACTGTGTTTTAAATTCATGGAAACACACAGCCTCTGCCCTGGAGGATCCACTTATGGGATAAGTTTTTTCTTCTTTTTGTACGCACACACTTGAACTCACACATTTCTGCCACCTCCATCCACCACCATGCCAAGCCTTTCGCCTCCAGTGTTGTAGTAGTTGGCCAGGATGACCCTTTACTTTACGCTGCAGTAGTTTATATGTCTGTTTCTGCCTCAGTGGCGTTCAGGCTCACAGAGAATCTGTTATCTTACCAAGGCTGTAGATGGAGCATGTCTGGCCACACTGACCTCAGCCTAACCTTTCCTTACCTGGAGCACTCAGTTCACAAGTAAAGCTGAAGTGTTAATGTGTAAAGTAAAACACTGTTTGCTTATATTTATCACCAAATTATTAGTGAATATCATGACACTCATCCCTCTGTACTGGGAGTGTTTCCTTGTTGATCCTCATGCTAAAAATTAAGGGGGGTCATCAGCTGATGCAGCTCATCTGAGGGTTCTTAGGCTCTAAGATGATGAGGATATAATGTTGCACTCTTTTTGGCTCCATCCCGCATCATGAACTTTCTCTGTTCGTGTTTTGTAAGTTTATGTTTATTAAAATATCTTTTATTTAAGCTAAGGTCTTGTCTGAACATATGAAATGTGTAGATACAGTAAATTACTATAGTTTCCATTGGTGATTAATAAAAAGTCACATTTATGCTGGTATTTCTCTTCCAGTAAACTGTCCTATTTAGAGCTTTACGTGATTAAAATAACCTGTCATGGATGTGTTGTTTAAGCTTTAATGCCTTAAGGTTTCCCCCCTTCATTTTATTCGTTTTTTGTTCCTACCTTGCTTGTTGTCATCATCTTGCTGACTTATACTTACTGTTTTGAGTACTCTTACTTTTTAGGTTTTGAATGAACTGTTCTACACACCAGTTTGACTAAGTAATTCTTAACCTATCATCCACTTAAATCAGTTCGGGGGCTGAACTAAGTATTTAGTCAGCCACCGATTGTGCAAGTTCCCCCACCTAAAATGATGACAGAGGTCAGTAATTTGCACCAGAGGTACACTTCAACTGTGAGAGACAGAATGTGAAAAAAAAATCCATGAATCCACATGGTAGGATTTGTAAAGAATTTATTCGTAAATCAGGGTGGAAAATAAGTATTTGGTCAATAACAAAAATACAACTCAATACTTTGTAACATAACCTTTGTTGGCAATAACAGAGGTCAAACGTTTACTATAGGTCTTTACCAGGTTTGCACACACAGTAGCTGGTATTTTGGCCCATTCCTCCATGCAGATCTTCTCGAGAGCAGTGATGTTTTGGGGCTGTCGCCGAGCAACACGGACTTTCATCTCCCGCCACAGATTTTCTATGGGGTTGAGGTCTGGAGACTGGCTAGGCCACTCCAGGACTTTCAAATGCTTCTTACGGAGCCACTCCTTTGTTGCCCGGGCGGTGTGTTTTGGATCATTGTCATGTTGGAAGACCCAGCCTTGTTTCATCTTCAAAGTTCTCACTGATGGAAGGAGGTTTTGGCTCCAAATCTCACGATACATGGCCCCATTCATTCTGTCCTTAACACGGATCAGTCGTCCTGTCCCCTTGGCAGAAAAACAGTCCCATAGCATGATGTTTCCACCCCCATGCTTCACAGTAGGTATGGTGTTCTTGGAATGCAACTCAGTATTCTTCTCCCTCCAAACACGACGAGTTGAGTTTATACCAAAAAGTTCTACTTTGGTTTCATCTGGCCACATGACATTCTCCCAATCCTCTGCTGTATCATCCATGTGCTCTCTGGCAAACTTCAGACGGGCCTGGACATGCACTGGCTTCAGCAGCGGAACACGTCTGGCACTGCGGGATTTGATTCCCTGCCGTTGTAGTGTGTTACTGATGGTGACCTTTGTTACTTTGGTCCCAGCTCTCTGCAGGTCATGCACCAGGTCCCCCCATGTGGTTCTGGGATCTTTGCTCACCGTTCTCATGATCATTTTGACCCCACGGGATGAGATCTTGCGTGGAGCCCCAGATCGAGGGAGATTATCAGTGGTCTTGTATGTCTTCCATTTTCTGATGATTGCTCCCACAGTTGATTTTTTCACACCAAGCTGCTTGCCTATTGTAGATTCACTCTTCCCAGTCTGGTGCAGGTCTACAATACTTTTCCTGGTGTCCTTCGAAAGCTCTTTGGTCTTGGCCATGGCGGAGTTTGGAGTCTGACTGTTTGAGGCTGTGGACAGGTGTCTTTTATACAGATGATGAGTTCAAACAGGTGCCATTCATACAGGTAACGAGTGGGGCACAGAAAAGCTTCTTACAGAAGACGTTACAGGTCTGTGAGAGCCAGAGATTTTCCTTGTTTGAGGTGACCAAATACTTATTTTCCACCCTAATTTACGAATAAATTCTTTACAAATCCTACCATGTGGATTCATGGATTTTTTTTTCACATTCTGTCTCTCACAGTTGAAGTGTACTTCTGGTGCAAATTACTGACCTCTGTCATCATTTTAAGTGGGGGAACTTGCACAATCGGTGGCTGACTAAATACTTTTTTGCTCCACTGTACATCAACTGTTGGGTGTAAATACAGTTTTAAGGTCAGTACATCAGGGTATTTACACTGCTTCTCTTAGTATTTAGTGTTTTATCCAGATGCTAAAATGCTAAAGGCATCTATTGGACACCACTACCACTTTTCATGTACAATTTTAAACAGTTTTGGTATTTTTATAACTGTAGGCATCCTGTGAAGGGTTTTAAATGTGTAATGATTGTGATCACACTTTAGTTAATGTCTGATAACCATGGCTTTTAGTTTGTGGTCAAACATCACTGTGACTAAGTACCACCTACACATTACAGCTACAGAAGCTGCTCAGCTGTGGAGAGCAACTGTTTTTGTGTTGATATTAACGCCAGAGGAGGTTTAAAATCTGCAGGTTGTGAGTCAGCAGAGCATTTTATGCACTGTGTGCCTCTGCAGTGACCCTGCTCTGTAACTTTACATGGTCTGTGCTGTGGTTCCTAAACACTTCTACTTTGCAGTAATAGCATTTACAGTTGAACATGGACTATGAAATTACATGAACTGACTTGTTGCAGTGATTGTATTTTATTACAGCGTCACGCTCAAATTCAGTGAGCTCTTTCACAGACTGCATGGCTAGGCACGCGACTTTATACACCTGTAGCAATGTGACTGAAAACACCAGAGTTCAAAGCATGAGGGGTGTTGGCCAATACTTTTGGCCTCTTCTTTTCAGTCTTCTTTTTGTCTATATAGTGTATGTTTCACTTGGACTTGAGGAAAAAGGAGAATTAGATCACTCAACTCCAAAAACTATTTTTTTCTTGTGTGAATTCTTGTGCTATTATTTCAATGCCTAAAAGGTAATGAAATTTCATATCCAAAAGGTCAAAGTTCATCTTATGGGTGTCATAATAATGTTCAACAAAAACACTTTCCTAGACATTATTCAACACCAAACATTTGGAACAGTGAAGGGCACTGTAGTCACATTTCACATCTAGTCTTCACTCTAGGGCTGGGCGATATGGCCTAAAATCCATATCGCGATATAATTTGAAGCACGTGCGGTAACGATATGTATCACGATATATTCTTTTCTTCTGTATAACGTATTTTCCACACTGTAAGGCACACTTAAAATCCTTTAATTTTCTCAAAAATCAAGAGTGTGCCTTATGTATGAATTCTGGTTGTGCTTACTGACCTCGAACCAAATTTGGCTGCAGAAATCTGTTAAAAATGTTTTAGTACAACTTTGGTAAGTCGCACTGCTTGATGGATTGTCAGAGCATTACGGCTGCTGTAGTGAGGAGCTTCGCGGAGTAATCTGGGTCCAAAACTCCGTCCGTTTCAGGTCCCAAAGTCAAACGAACACTGAGAGTTAAAAACGGTCTAAATTCTTTCATCTTTAATTAAATCATCAGCGTTGCTGCTTTACTAGGTGTAACAATTAAGTTTAACATCCATGCATCCATGAAAACAGAATTTATTAAATTTAACGGAGTTACAAGTTAACAGGAATTCATTAGTTATTAATATACTGCAACAACATGGGAATAGAGCAGCTGTGAGAGAATTCAACATTAATGAATCAATGTTACGGAAGTGGAGGAAGCGCAGTTTTTGGCTTTCCCCATATTTCAAAAGTGCTTCATCTCTTTGCTGTGACTGACGCCCGGCATAATTTGCAGATGATAATGGTTGTAGCTGCTGCGATGCTTTCGACCAAAACAGGCGCAGCTTGATGACATCATCAACATGTGCTATCGCGATAGAGCGGTATAGTTTAAATCTCTGTCGTTGGCCAAATTTATATCGTTTCTATCGTATATCGTTTCTATCGCCCACCCCTACTTCACTACATATATTTTTTGTGTCTAAACACACGGGGCTGTTGATTTCAACTTGAGTGATTGTTGAAAAAATACAACAGTAAGGTAGTAAGCAACTCCAGTTTTCTAGTTTTCTGCCAAAGATAACAGGATCAATATCTCATTCCTTTAATTAGGAAAAAGAAGTTAAGACAGCTGTTTACCATGAGAAAACAGTCTATTCAGCAAGTCAGACATGTTCACTTGCAGTGTGATAACCTGGCCTTTGTAAATGTTTTGGTGCATGTGCTGGAGGCTGACAGATTTGGATATAATGATGTAGGATTCGTTTGCATGATTGTGTCTGATTTTTTAATAATCCAACTTCAGATGACTCTTTAAGTGCAATTTTTGACTATGTTAAAACACTGATGAAAAATGTTGCTGTTCAAATAAACGATGCGGGGCTTTGTACATGTGTCATCTTAGGTAGTGACCCCTTACTGTGTGTGGACTTCTTCATGGCATCTGCAAGGTTCATTAGTCCCATGACACATAACTTCCATTACATCCAAGCTTAGGTTTAGAAAAAAAAAACTAAAACACTATTACACTTTCTGCATTTTAAATTGCACAATACGACAAATTATACATGAAGAATAATATGGGCAGAGACTCGGTGCATGTGCCTTCATACGTTGGAGGTTGCATCAACAATCACGTGACCTTTAGATTCCGATCGCCTTACTGCAGTGCAGTTTACTGAAATAACTTTAGTCAGCACGCACAGGTCTGGAACAAATGTGAGGTTCGAAAAGATAGTCAAAAATGCAGCGTTACAACATTTAAATGGTAAATGGCCTGCATTTGTATAGCGCTTTTCTAGTCCCTAAGGACCCCAAAGCGCTTCACACTACATTCAGTCATTCACCCATTCACACACACATTCACACACTGGCGATGGCAAGCTACATTGTAGCCACAGCTGCCCTGGGGCGCACTGACAGAGGCGAGGCTGCCGGACACTGGCGCCACCGGGCCCTCTGACCACCACCAGTAGGCAAACACGGGGTTAGTATCTTGCCCAAGGATATTTGGCATGCAGCCAGGAGGCAGCCTGGGATCGAACCACCGACCTTCTGATTAGTGGCTGACCTGCTCTGCCACCTAAGCTACAGCCACCCCATTTAGTGAACATGAATACATGACAAAAAGATTCTGCACTCTGATACTGCCATTTACATAGGCTGTCTATAGAGCTGGGCGATAGAACGATAACGATATGTATCGCGATATAACTTTTACTCGATAGAGAAATTAAGCTATCGCGATAGACCTCGCCGCTCTTGTCCTCTTAAAATAAAAAATAAAATAAAATAAAATTAAAAAAAGGTCAGCCAATCCAAACTAAGTAGCGCAGAGCCGAACCAATCACAGCCGCAGCGTCACGTCGCGTGACTTGTTACGTAAAAAACATATCGCCCAGCTCTAGCTGTCTATATGACATAGGTTCTAGATACAGTACAGTACACATGACAATATATGACAATAAGTGAATTCCTTTCTTGCCTCCACTGCTACAAGGCTCAATTAGCAACACTTATTTTGTGTGTGGAATGCAAATTGGTGCAGCATCAGTTTGCAGAGCAGAGTTTGTACAATTCAAACTAGCTTGAAAGTTAGAATTGTACTGCCTTTATTCCTTTATTCTTCAACACAGCTTCAATTTTCTTAGGCAAGCTTTCTTTTAATTTCTTTAAGTAGCTCTACAGGCTTCTTGACAGCCATTTCAAAATTCATCCTTGGATGCTGGCTTCATTTGATCTGTTTTCTGTAAATGATCATGATCCCACAGTGCTTCAAGATTGTTAAGGTCATAATGAAAAATAAAGCCAGATGAAATTGCATGGTGGATCACAATCTGGTGGTAGTTTTCTGCTAATTTCACTGATCCCCGACACCATGGGCTGAAATGCAGCTCCAATCCATGACAGAGCCTCCATCGTGTTTCACAGTAGACTGCAGACACTCACTATTGGTCCTTTCACCTAAAACACTCCCTACATATTGATGGACAACAATTTAAACTAAAACTATCAAATTTGGATTCAATATTTCATAAACCCTGTTGCCACTAATTTTGAGTCTGTGCCTTACAAAAGATTAACAAATGAAAGTGAAAGGTCAGCTGAACCTTGAGACTCAAACACGTCTCAAGCTGTCTTCAAAACAGAAAAAAGGAAACAAATAAAAGACAATGTGATGCACAAAATATTAATATTTATTCCAAGATTTGCATTATATGCAAATAATTACAGATATGTAAGAAAGACTAGGTTCTGCGTTTTTAAGAGGGTTGAAGAGATAAAGAGACACGAAGAGATATTACAGATAGAGATATTAATATTACAGGTACCGAGGCTTCTTCATTTAATGGAAAACATGAATAACGTTCTCACAAAGCTGTAGTGAATATTTCATAAACTAGTGTAAATACCAAGTGTGCATCATATTAATCTGCCAACACAGGAAAACGTCTTTACTGGGATTTGGAATTCCTCGGTAAGCTTTCCCTTGCTAAGTTAGCTAGCTTTAGCTTTTAAAACATGCAAGTGCCCAGTCAGATTCAGTTACCAAGTGTCTGTGAATTGAATGAAGAAGTCAAGCTCTCTGGCTTTGTGCGTTCACGCAGTTGAACTGAAATGAACAAAGTACTGGATTGTCTTCTTTTCCAGCACAATGAACACTTAAACCAGCACCTCAGGGTAAGGAGGTAACCAGGTTCATGGGAGGGTTGTTATGGCCATTGTCACGGAGAATCCCAAAGCATGTGGCATTTCCACAGAATCTCAAAACTCCAGCCTTTATAAAACACGGCTGTTTTTGCATGAAATCAGGAAATACCAGTATGCAACTACCATAATTAAGATAAAACAAATGCTTAATATGCTACTTTAAAACATTAGTTAATCCTTACATTTATGCTACATTATGTTACTGCAGCAATACTCAGGGTAGTCTAACTTTTTATCACAATAAGTATTTTAACAGATATATTGCGTATGTGTTTAGCTTAATAGACAGCCGCTGCAGCTGTTCGCACTGCAACTTTTACACAGGACAACCGTAACCTAGCATCAAAAGCAAAGAAAGCTTAATTTAGAAAATTCCTGTTCAGTTTATTATTATTGAAATATGCTATATTAACCACAGGTTTAAAACAGCCCATTATAGCAGTAAATATGTAAAGTAAAGTTAAGTTCACCTGTTAAAATGGGGGAAAACAGAGACTGTGATCCAAACACATCAACAGAGACTATGGAGAATAGAGAACATATAGAGCTGCGCTAGCTAAACTCAGCTGAACCCAAGATAAATCCAGCGCAGTTACTCCTGGAATAGTGTGCAAAAGTGTTGTTTTACACTTTTGTTAAAGAGAACATTGAATAATGTGTAACTATCAGGTATAAAGTATAAAAATACATACAATTTGAAAACATAGTAACTATATACTTGACTGTATATAAATTGTATATCCATGTTTTTAAATGACCAACTAAGGAGGAGTAGTGATTTATAAATGATGAACAAAATATTAAATAGCACTAATTTAATTCAATTCAATGCATTTTTATTTATATAGTGCCAAATAAAAAAAAAACAGCTGCCTCAAGGTGCTTTATATTGTATATTGAAAACTTTAATGCTTAATAGTGTGTAGTGTTTAGAAAGAAAAGAATACTACTTTAAAATAGTCACTGAAAAATGTTAAGCGCTAATATTTCGAGATATGGAAACATACAAATGCACATTAGAACACATAAAATGATATATCCATTAATAAAGCAGAATCTTTTGATGAGCATCTAAAGAGTTCAGTCGGGTCAGGTAATTAAAAGGCATAGATGAGCATTTTATATAAATTTGACGCCCATTCTCCATGGCAATTCTGTTTTTGTTTCATACACATCTACCTGGATCAAAGGTGAGCAGACAAAGGATTCTTTCAATATGCATGTAGCTTATACTTGCAGGAATATTGAAGGGGCTTTCTTTGATAGTGTTTTCGTTAATCATACTACTCTTAGTTTATGCACTCCACTCCTGCTGTTTCTCCTGACAGGGAAAGATAATTATCAAGGGAAAAGTGCCTGTTTAGGCTAATTGCCATTTTGTTTGCACACAGAAATGAAATTGGTTAAATCACCCACCTATAAAGGCTAAATTTGATGGTTAAGCAGACACGTTTACTTATCTTTATGATGTCAGAACAAGTATTTCTTTGCAGTTAACTTTGGGTGAGAATAGTTTCAATTGTATTTGTGTAACTTGAGTGACTACAGTGAAGTTTGTTAAACTGCAAACACTAGCATGATACTGCCTGGCAGGGTGGCCATGCAGTAGTGGTCAACATTTGTGTGTGCTATTGGGGAAACATTGTATGTAATGTGTCCCACTGTTGTGTACAACATATAGAATCTGAAAGTGTAATCAAGGGATGCTCACTGGCTTTGTCACTTGAAGGAGAAGTTGTAAACTAATGAGTACCTGGATTTGTTCTCATTTTTGATTCCAATGAACTCTAATTTACAAAATAAGCATTATGTGGTATTATCTGCGACCAATAAACTACTAGCTAGCAGTACAACCTGCTACTAGAGGTTGAGCTTATTATAAAGTCATTAGGAAAGTGTCATAGAGAAATGAGTGTAGATGTTAGATATTTTTTAGGGCTGATCTCTGAAAGCTTCAAATCACTTAACTTCTGCATTGGAACATTTGTTTATCCATATAAGAACATGCATCTGGTATGCTTTTCCTTGTGACACTGCAAGAAAATTGGTTGTTAATTATACAGATGATCTGAGAACATCAGCCTTATCATAACGTTTCGTAATTATCTTACTCTGCCTCTCTTCTTGCTTTAATGGCACAGCAGTACTCAACATACATGGAATCCACCAATTTGTCTGAACCTGATAACTCATGACGTGGTTCTCCATCTTCAAGTGCCCCATAAATGTTCAGTGTGGTTTAGATCAAGTGATGATGGAGGAAACTCACTGAGAGTCAGAACTCTTTTGTCTTCTTTGGTATTTAAGTAGTTCTGTAGTAGTTTGGAAGTGTGTTTGGGCTTTTTATCGTAGTGTGGTCTGTCTCTTTCTGTCCTTCTCCACAAAGATGCAAAGCAGATGGTTGAACATTGTTTTTGTACAGTGAACAAAGCATGACATTTAGATCTTGTGATGGTGTGGTCACTTTTGGTCTGTATGATTATGCACTGCATTCAACAAATCCAACCATCCCCCATTTGAGTCTTTCTCTCTAGTCAAGGCTGACAAAGCGCCACTTCTCTTGGAGTACCACTTTAACTTTTAACATTTCATCGTAGTTCTGATGCCATGCCAAAGGCAACTGTGTTGCTGGGATTCAGTCAGTGTACATTCTGCTTTTCAAGTGTTATCACCACTGGATAGGGCTCCGATGGTGCATTTAAAAAGTTTTTAAAAGGTTTGGAGTCAGAGCAGAAACTCTGTCTAACATCTCATATTAGACAGTACAATATTGAGAGGTGTTCCATAAATGTATAAATGAACTGTGGACAGTTGATACATGCAGGTAGAAATGAACAGTGAAAATATTGTAAGCCAGTTGTAAACAAACTAGTTCTTAATGGCATAGTTTATTTTTAGTTTATTTTTGAATGATAAGGAAAAAGGTCTCAGTTGGTCATTAAGCTGCTTTGCCAATCATTTTTGAGCCTCTGAAAATGTGGGGGGCTACATGTAAAAACCAGTTAATGCAATAGAGTGCTATATCACTTGAATTAAAGTTGAAAGTCTGCACTACAATTACCTCTTGAATGTTTGATTCGAAATGTTGTACAAAGGCAAAATTTTAAGACAAATTGTGTCATTGCTAAAACCTTGCTAAAAACAAACTCTTACTTATACATGAACTGCTAAATCTGTTGACTGTCACTAGGCGGGATAAGCGTAATTTAAACAAATGTAGAACAGAAATACAGGCAAGCAGTTTTTCTTAAATTGTAATGCTCATGTTGATACAAATGAATAGTTTGATTGGTGCACAGAATAGTCAGTACATAATTCTCCTCTAAGAGAGGGCAAACTCCCTTAAATTGTGGTAAGGACATGGTGTGGTCGGATAAGTCATGATCAGTCCCTGGGAAGTCTTCTTCATGGCCACATTAAAACATTGGTTTTATATTGATTGTATCTCAGCTATTGAATTTCTCAAATGCAGCCTATCAATTCCATATAGTGATGTCACTGCTAAAAGTCGTCATTCTATTTACTAATGGCGTAATGCATGATGTGCTTGCTCTGGAAATTGAGAACCACAGCAATGAGCAAGAGTAACTTTTATCAAAATTCCAGTCGGTTAGATTGATGGCATTCATTTCTTGCACTTCAAAACCTCTTGTCCCAAGAGGCCAGTTGATAAACATTATGGCATTCTGTTGAATGTGTTGCTGGCTTTTCTAGCACTAAGTAAAGTCAAGATTTAGGTATATTATTCTATTATTCTATTCCCCAACTGTTTCAGCATTTCACTCCCTGATCTCTGACTCCGATTGCATGCCTGTTTGCTTATATTTTGTATCTTTCGGCTGTGTTCCTGTGTGTGTGTGTGTGTGTGTGTGTGTGTGTGTGTGTGTGTGTCTGTGTGTGTGTGTTTGTGGGTGGTGGTGGTGGGGTTTCTATGCAATAAATTCAGCCTTCATTGATGCCAGCAGTGGTTACCCTTTTCTCATCAGTAACTGTTGATGAAAACAGCCTGACTTTTGTCTCAAATCAGAGTGTTGCTTTGAAGTGGAGCTGCAAAATCATCATTATTTTTATTGAATGTTTTTGCAGATAATTAGAAAGAGAACACAAAATAAAAAAAATAAAAAAAGTTTACGCTTTTCCTTACTCATGGTGCATGCATACATTTTTAGCAGTTTTAGCTAGTGCCAAACATGCTTAATCGTCGTTTTTTTGAATGGCAGATTAGTTGGATGAAGGACTGCCACAGACAGATGTGTTTAAGAAAACAGAGTCCTTAAGGATGTTGGTAGAATTAAAGGATATATGGTGTCTATTGAGTTATACTGAATGTTTCAGAGATTTCACAGTGTTGGTTTTTGTATCATCATCCTTTGAGGTTTCTTAAATATGAAGGATACACAAAAGAGCATTGTAATCTTGGCTTGTGTCTGCTTGGACTTTCTGTTTTGCCAGGTTTGCCAATACAGAATTCCCCTTTATTTTTCTAAAGGATTCTATAAGTGCCATTGTTTATGGCATCTGTTGGGATGCCATAAACAAGGTGTCACTGCAGCTGAGCAGCCTAATTTTCTGTGTGTGTATCAGCAAGTTCTCAATCATCACTCATTAAAAAAGCAGAATAAAATAAAATTAACACATTTTTCCCTCAGTCATCCCCAGCAATCACTGTGGAAGTCAGGCAGAGGATGAGGTCATTTCCTTTGGGGCGATCTCAAAATCTGCAAAACAGACCAATCCTCATCACTTCACGGTATCTAAAAAAGGGATAACACATAGCGTCAAAGAAACACTGTGTTGAGACTAGATTACATTCAACCGAGCCAGTATGTCTATATGGGCAAGACATGTACAGGAGCAAACTAAGCAAGCAGCCATGTCCTGACGTTATGAGGAAACAGAAAATATGTTTGTAGCTTTTGCCCTCACTGATTTTTCTCTTTAGGTTATCTTTAAATTACCTCAAATACTTCTACTTGAAGTATTTGAGGTTGTCAGTTCTTTTCTTGAAAATAAAAGGTCCATAGTTGGTCGGTCATGGCTCAGACTAGAAGCTACACTTCAAACTACCAGGGGATAGAGTTGACAAAATAGCATTTCAGGCAATCGTTCTTCAAAGAGGAAATAACAGTGGAGAACATTCATCTAATCCAACTCAGTTCAGTTTTATTTCTATAGAACCATTTTGCAACAACAGAAATCTCAAGGTGTTTTATACGTAAGGTAAGACGCCCCGCAAAATTAGTGAAAACCTCAAATCTAATGAAACTTTATTAGCAAAGTCTTGGGTACAGAACCAAACTCAGATGTTGGAGTAGGAGGGAAAAGAAAGGAATAAAGATAATAAACACAGAGAGATGACAAACAGCAAGATGAAAAACTAGAGGGCAGACAAAAGGAAAGGCATTCAATAGTGGCATATAATTGCATAGTAAGCAATGAGAGGAAAGTAGAGAAGTAGTACTCTGTGGGTCATGAGAGGTCCACCAACAGCCTGAGCCCATAGTAACATGGGTCATGGTTCATGGTTCAGGGTCACATGATCGAACTATAAGCTTTACTATTCTGCTTTCAAAAACTCTAGGAACCACAAATAAGCCAGTACTCAGAGGAGAATGCTCAACCAGAATTATATGGCACAGTGACATCCTGACGATATGTTATGTCATGACCATTTAAGACATTGACTGTTCAACCATACCCAAATGTACTCAGTAAGATTCTTAACTGAGTGAAATGACCCAGAAGTATGCAGGCGGCACTCATAATCAGAGCTTGCTGAATTCTATAAATACTAAGGTAAGGTGGTTCACTGTATCTTTTATTACTTCCTTTAGCAAAGGATGAACTGGACCATCTTCTATGAGAGAAAAAGAGGAAGAGGAAGATATATATATATATATATATATATATATATATATATATATATATATATATATATATATATATATATATTTTTTTTTTTTTTTTTTTTTTTTTTTTTTTTTTTGCCTGTCCCATTTGGTTCTTTAGCCATCAGAATTGTTGTCTGAAGACCAACAAGTATACCCAATGGATTTACTTTGCCAAATGGATCATCACGGCCTTGCCATATTGGTCCATTTGATCGACCTTTGTTGTTATTTATTATTTTATTTTATTTTCAGTTGTTACAGACGGGACAGACATGAGTTGAGGGATAGGAAAGGGAGAAAGAAAGATGAAGGAAAAGAAAAACAGAAGGGAAGAGGGAGAGTGAGAAAGGGCACTTAAAAAGAGAAAGAAGAAAAAAAAATCTCCATCACGTTAATCTAGCTAAGTGTAAACAGCAGTAAATACTAAATATTGAATGTTGTTGTGTAGCAAGGAGGACCGACAGTGCACAATGTGCTTGGAAATAGCAGCCAATAAAGGTGTAGTTTATGTCTATGAACAGTGAACACCCGAGTGCACACCTGTGTGGATCAGCGCGCTTGTATTCAAATGGTTTCCACATGTAATGGTCTGCTAGAGGATGTAGAGAGCCATAGCCCCGTCCCCCAGGGCATGAAACAGGCATGGAGGAGATCCAGGCTCCAGACATCCAGGGGCCCCAGAGTGCGAGAGCCCAAGGAGGACCACCGGAGGGGCATCCGTGCCACCCTCCTGGGAAGAGCTGAGGAGAGCCCCAGATGAGCGGTCACCCATTAGCCACGGAGCAGAAGCTAGTGGGGGCTGCAGTGGCGTGCCCAGTCGGCTCTGCCGGCAGCCAGCTGTGCCAGAGTGAACCGAGCCGAAGGCCCGAGGGCCCCCTTTGCCCCGGAAGAGGCCTGACCGAGCAACAGGCACCAGGCCCCGCCAAGTAGTCACCGGGAGTGAGCTGGTACATACCTGAGCGCCCAGCCCTGGACACCAAGAACCACCAACGCACCGACCCCTGAGGGCATCAGTTACCGGCAGGGAGTGTGGTGAGGGGAGATAGGCCTTTGGAGGGCCTGGGAGTTCCCAGAGAGGTGGATTGTAAGACCCGACCTGACATATAGACACAGACAAACAGGCACACACAGACACAAACATGCATTCCCACCCTCATGCACACATATACAAATACTCAGCACTCACCCAACGCAGGGATAGACATACATGGACACTGTACACACAATCACACTCCCCAAACAAACTCTATACCCCGGGTCTAGGTATCCTCGCCCCTGGAGCGGGAAACGGGACCTAGACCCAGGAAATGTTACCCTTTCCAGGAGGCATGCAGACCGCCCCAGGCTCCGCAGCAGCAGGGAGGCCCCACATCCCAGATCCCAATCGGACGGCCAAAACCTGCTTCCAGCCCCCCTGCCCCGATGGCCAGCAGAGAACAGGGGTGTTTGAATACCCCAAACCTCCCTCCTCTCGCTCATGTGTAGTGTTGCTGCGTGTTGTTCTAAGGTGCATTTAAAACAAGGGAGAGCATGGTGCTGCTGCCAGAGAGCAGCAGGTGTTAGCATGGCCCCTCCCGAGAACCCTCAATGTCTACATGGATTTAAAATTGAGAGGTGGGCACCGGCGCCAGAGGTGGGGTTGAATACACAGACCGTCCACTGGACGCCGTTAACATGCCCACCCTGAAGGCCCTATATGTATGTGTTATGAGAGTGTGAGTAATGTGGATGTCTAAGTTGTGGAACACCCAGGTCAAGTTTATTCTCCACTTCTCCTATGACTCTCCCCCACCTGCAGAGTGGACTCCTGCAAGGATGGAACAAACTCCCTGTTAGTTGAAGAGCCCCCTAGTTAGGCCGATGCGCCAGTGGCTACCTGCGCCAGGGATAAGCCCCCGTGTACCCACCCGCCCATAACCTCGGCGACACACCAACAAGGACCGAAGACCCCAAGGCCCAGCCAGAGCCCTAGCATGGAGGAGAAGCACCCCCGAACCCCAAGCCCCCACGCCTGCCCCGGATCCACTCAGGGGCAGCGAGGCTACCAGGCCAGTAACCTACGTCCACCAGCACAGACCCTCCCCCAGGCCTGCTGCACGCAGCCACAAGGCGAACACCCTCTAAGAGCAATCAGAGCCACTAACCAGGTTATGACCACAACCCCTGGGTTAAGCCCTCCAGGGATAACGTCTCTAGGGATTCTCCAGACACCCTAAGCCCGTCCCAACCTCCACATCAACCACAATGGCGAAGGCGGGACCAAACCACGACCCCCAACCCCCGCTAGGTGATGAAGCCGATCAAAGGAGCCCAGAGGGATTGCTCTAATGTGGTGGCAGAGGCTGTCTCGAGACTATTGTGATCTATTAGATGGTTTCTATATTGGCTAGAATTAAGATTATTTTTATTTTTCCAGTTCATGAGGACCGTTTTCTTGGCAATGCATAGAGCAGTAAAAACCATGTGGACTGTATTAGTTTCTGTAGTGACATCATCCAATTTGCCCAACAAGCATACTAAAGGGTAGGTTGGAATTTTACATTTCAGACACTTTGATAAGTCTTCACATATCTCGTGCCAAAACTTCTGCACTGGTGGACAGAACCAAAGAGCGTGGATGTAATTGTCTGGTGTATTGCCTTGACAGTGTGAGCAGTTGTTGGAAGATGTAAAGCCCATCTTGAACATCCGATGACCTGAATAGTGCACTCTATGTAGTATTTTGTATTGTATTAATTGCAGACTGGGATTTCTAATCAATTTAAAGGTTTTTAAGCAAATCTGAGACCAGAAGTTTTGGTCTAAGCTGACTGACAAATCTGCTTCCCACTGCAATAGGAAGGGATATTGATTCATCTATTTTAGAAAGTGTTCTGTATATTTTAGACAATAATTTAGGGGATTTAAGAGTAAGAAAATGTACCGCGCTTGGTGGTATTTGTAATTCAACTTGACTGAGGTTAAACTTCTTTTTTACTATGGATTTCATTTGTTGATATTCTAAAAATCTTTTCTTGTTGATCCCATATTGTATAACTAGTCTGTCAAATGGAATAAATTCTGTTCCTTCTAATATATGTTCTAAGTATTTAATTCCTTTACAACTCCATTCTGGAAAATTAATCATATTATTGTTTTGTAATATGTCAGGGTTATTCCAGATAGGTGTACGTTTGCATGGGATTAATGAAGACTGTTATTTTTAGAAACTCCCACCATGCTGTCAGAGAAGAGCTGATGTTGATGCTTTTAAAGCATTAATGTCTTTTGATGCTTGAGCTGATAAATGGTAGGTCTGAAATCTCTAGATTATTGCATAGTGCTTGTTCAACATCTAGCCAGGGCTCATCTAAGAAGTTTTAACCATCCTGAGATGAACTGAAGCCTGTTGGCTAAGAAATATTGTTGAAAATTAGGCAGATCTAATCCTCCTTTATCCTTGGTTCTTTGAAGCGTTTTTAAGCTGGTACGCGGGGGTTTATCTTTCCAAAGGAATTTAGAAATATACGACTCCAGAGATCTGAACCAATCTTGTGATGGTTTGTTCAGGATCATTAAAAATAAGTAATTTATATTTGGCAAGATCATCATTTTTATAGTGGCGACCCTTCCCATGAGTGATATGGGTAGAGATTTCCATCTAGTCAGATCGCCTTCTACTTTCTTTAGAAGTGGGATGTGGTTTAAGTTAGTTAAGTCTGAAAGCTTAGGAGAGACATTAACACCTAAATATTTAATATTTCCAGATTGTAGTGGGGCAGAAGAAGAATTATGGAAGGAGCAGTTAATTGGAAGAACTGTAGATTAATTGAATAATCTGAAACTCTTGAAAACCAGTTTATTAGAGTAATTACCTCAGAAAGGTTGGTTTGTGAGTTTTGCAGAAAAAGCAACATATCATCCGCATAGAGACTGATTTTATGTTCTACGTTCTTACATTTTATGCCCTTAATTGTTGTAGCCTGTCTAAATGCTGCTGCTAGAGGTTCGATAAAAATTGCAAACAGTGAAGGGGAGAGTGGGCATCCCTGCCTGGTGGCCCTCAGGAGACAGAAGCTGGAGGATGTCTGGTCATTTGTTCTGACACAAGCTGTTAGGGAATTATATAATATTCTTAGCCAGTTTATGAAAGAGTTTCCAAAACCAAATTTGTGTAAAGTTGCAAATAAAAATTTCCAGTTAACTCTGTTAAATGCTTTTTTCTGCATCTAGAGATAATATTGTGGTTTTAATGTTTTTAATTTATGAGTAGTCTATTAAATTAAGTAATCTACGTGTATTTGTTGATGAGTGCCTACCTTTTATGAAAAAGGGGGTTATCTTCTCTAATCTTTTTGAGAGGGCTTTGCAGATTATTTTGAGGTCTGCATTTATAAGGGATATTGGACAATAGCTTGAGGGAAATAAAGGGTCGTTGCCTGGTTTTAGCAGGAGACTAATGTTGGCAGAATTCATATTTGGTGGTAGTCTGCCATTTTCCTTGATTTCCGTGGAATACTGGTGCCAAAATTGTCCAGAATTCTTTGTAGAATTCTGCAGGGTAGCCGTCTGGACCTGGAGCCTTATTATTGGGCATACTTATCAGGGCTTCCTGGAGTTCACCTGGTGTTACGTTGTCAAGAAACTGATGAATTTCATTTTTAGACGGGTTTATTTGTGGTGAATATAGAGTTTCTTAGAAATCCCTAAAAATGTTGTTTATTCTTCCAGGGTCATATATTGTGTTTCCAGATAAATCTTTAGCAGCACATATAGTTGTTTTTTCTTTATTTATTTTTAACTGGTTAGCTAGAAATCGACTTGATTTGTTACTGTGTTCAAAATTCTGCAAGTGAAGTCTTTGTACTAGGAATTGTGTTTTTTTATTAATAATTTCATTTAATCCTAGTTTTGTTTTGCATATTTTGTTCATTATTTCTTTATCTTGGTTGCACGCGTAGGCTTCTTCTAAGGATTTGATGTTTTTTTTCTAGTTCCTGAATATTTTTGTTTTCTTCTTTCTTTTTGTGTGATGAGAATCATCACAGCTTTCCCTGCTTACCATAGAACAGAAGCTGATGTTCCGGGAGTGTCATTATAGTCTAAATATGAAGTCCACTCTTTTTTAAAATATTTAATAAAGTCTTCATCTTTGAGCAGCGATGTATTGAATCTCCAGTTTTTACTTGGTGTAGCGTTCTTCTTATGTATTAGTGTTAAAGATACAGGAGCATGATCGCTGACAGCTATAGGGTGAATCTCAGTGTCTGAAATGTCACACAGCAGTGAGCTGCTGACTAGGAAATAATCCAGACAAGAGTAGCAGTAATGGACATGTGAAAAGAAAGAATATTCCTTACTGTTGGGGTGAAGGGAGTGCCATGCATCGCAAAGACCAAAGTCGCTCATATACTGTTTGATTATATTTGTGGATTGCCAATTGCGCTGAGTTCCTGTTGTGTTGAGCCTATCCATGTCTTCATTTAGTCCAAGGTTGAGGTCACCGCCAAGAATGAGTGTGCAATCAAGGTGTTCAGAGAGTGCACTAAAAAATTCGTGGAAGAATGAGGGTTCATCAACATTTGGACCATATATACTTACAATACATAGTTTTTTGTTAAATACTGATAATTTAATAATAAGGAATCTACCCTCTGGATCTATAACTGTATCGAGTACTGTAAAATTAACATTTTTATGTGTTAAAATTGCTACTCCCCTTTGTCTAGAATTATAACAGGCTGCAAACACGTTAGGAAACTCAGGTGTTTTAAGTTCGTTTAAACCTGTGACAGGTCTGTGAGTCTCTTGTAATAAAACAACATCTGCCTGTAGTTTTTTAAGCTGGTTAAATATCTTTTTTCTCTGGTGCCAGCTCCATTTACATTCCATGTGACAAACCTTATTGTGCCCATAATTGTGTGTGTATGTCTAATGATGTACGCTGGGTGTTTCGTTAAGATGGGAGAAGAGAATGTGGAAACATCACTTGTTTGTAAATAGAAAGAGAAAAAAAATGTGTGGTGAGAGGCTCCATAAGTCTGACTATGTGTGTGTATATTCACTAATATGAACAAGCGTGGCGTGCGTGTGTGTCCTATAAGTCTGTGTGCGCTGTTAGGCTGTTGGAAATGTGGTGCCGTTGAGCGCGTGTGTTTGCGTGATCGTGGTGTGTGAATATGCAGAAATAGAGGGTGTTGTTTGTAGGTGAGTGGGGAAGTAGTTGATCACAGCAGTAAAAGAAAAGAGAAAGAAAGAAACGGTGAGCGACAACAAAAAAGAAAAGAAACGGAAACATTCCAATTAAAGCAATGACGGAGGGTGATGGTGTTATATCGGCTATGACATCATACTGATATTACTAGGTTAAACCCATGTTAAAGGAGAAAGTGTGAATGAATCAGAAAAGAGTGTAGCGGGTTCTTATCTGGAGTGCAGTCAATATAACCACGGAGTGGTGCCGGGGTCACGGTAGAGCTGTCCGTCCACGTAGAGCCGGTCCACGGCGATGACAGCGTGGGAGCCTCTCTGGATGAAGCTACGTCAAACTAGGAACAGGGCCTTGTGTCGTTCCAGGATCTCTTTGGGGAACTGGTCGTTCACGCTGAAGTCCGTTCCTTTCAGCTCCCTGCCGCAACTCTTCACCTGTTCCTTCTGTTTGAATTGGCCGAATTGCTTTTGAACAATTAGACGTGGTCTCCCAGTCGGCGACCTCACAGCCCCCAAGCGATGTACTCTTTCGAAGTCGATGTTCTTTACGGTGTCCAACGGCACCTTCAGGTGGGTTTTAATGAAGCTTTTCATCGTTGCTTCCGTGTCCTCTCCGGCAGATTCTGGAATACCAGAAAACACAAGGTTGTCTCGCATGCTACGGGCTTGTAGATCAATAGCAGATTCTTTTATTTTTTTATTTTCTATGTTTAACTGGGTCACGTTATCGGTGAGAGATTTGACCGACTCCTGTAGCGTGGCAGTTTCAGCAGCGAGCGTTTCCATCTGCTGCTGGTTGAAGGTTAAAATCTCCACCAGGGACAGCCTCGCATCGAAACTGGCCAATCGCTTGTCAATTGACTCCAGGATGTCTGCTTTATCTTTGCCGGCAGGCGATGTTGTGCCGGGGGAGTCTGCCGGGCGACATCTCTTTGATGACGGTGTCTCAATTTTGGCCGGGGAGGATGCACTCTGAGCCTTCTTCATTACTAAATCTTGGAAGCACCGGTCGATGTAATCTTGGAGAGCGTCTAAACTCTCCCCGTTGTCCTCCAGGGTGTTAGAGATGATTGGACAGATGTTGTTAGTTATATGACAATTGATTCGTTTATTTGGCAATACTGAAGCTTAAAGAAACTTTGTTAAATTCTACGCTACCATTCGCTTTTTTTCTGCCAAATCTCCAGCGTCTGACGTCACCTACAACATGGGTCACTTACCTCCCGTCTCACCCTCCTCTTCATATTTTTCACCGGTGGTTCTCCTTTATATGACCTGAATAAAACAACATGACATGGCAGTTATAAGCACATTTTGTAGTGCACTACCTGGAAAATGTAGTTTCAACACCTCAGCTCATCTATTAAGGAATCTAGTAGAAGTGCAGTTTGCTTCTCTGAGCATTGAGCTTCTCTTTTCTCCGGTCCTTATGAGTTTTCACACATCTGTTCTTGACCTTGTGACATTTTCCACCGAGGTCAAGGAAAAATAACCAGGAAAATTACATTTTTCAGCCACACATCTTTTCACTCCCATATTGAATGTATATTTCATTATCCAGAATATTTAAGAGTTTTTGTTTTATTACAGAATAAATATGGTTTACATTTCAGCAAATAAAACACTTAATTTTGGTTAGAATTGAATCCAGTGGCAACTGCAACCATGAGGGGTCGTGACCAGGGGCCACTGTGATGTTTAGATTGAATTTTAGTCTTTAAAATGTTTGGTTCAGGTTGTTCAGGTTAGGGAGAGATTTGGATTGTGGCCACTAAAAAAAGGAAACCTTGTGAACATTTTTTTTATTGGACATAGACACTGTCACTTAATGTGATTGTTAAGAAGTTGGGAGCCTGGCAAGGGGGGCACATTTATCTGCATGGCTTCATGGGATGAATAAAGTATTCTGATTCATATAGCATGTACAAGTTTCTATAGTAGCACTGAATGTTAAAATCGTCTGTAAATAGCAAGGCTCATTGTCCACATGGGCAAAATTTCTAATGGCACTGAGCTGATTAAAAGACTACCCAAAGGCATTAAGCTGTAACAACAAGCTTTGTTACATTTTTGGCTAGAAAGAACAAAGCCTACTTTGTAAATTTACCAGACCTCGGCCTCTGTTCTGCACTGGCATGTACACAATTGCCACTTTAGTCATCCTTTGAGACCTCCTGCAGGTCTTTTAGGGGCTCAACACACAGAAGTGATGCCAGAGAGTAAAAACAGCCAGTTCATTTGCAGCCAGGATTTTAGACTCAAAGGACTTTTGCATCAACCACTACCATTTTATGGCTTTGCTGTAACCTTGCCCCTATTTTCTGTTCTATTTCCACATTCCCCTGCAGATTGTATTTGTCTTATCTATTAACCACCAGCTATATAGAGAAGAATCTGTGGTTCTGTCCATAGGCTCTAAAGCATTCTAGCTTTTATCATTTCCAGGCTGTGGTCATGGTGGTAACCTTACCTAACCCCATACTGTGGAGGAAGGCATAAGAAAAGATTTTTGGGGGGAAAAAAAGCTAGATTTTTTTAATCTGTTATTACTTTTATATTACTTGTTTTGTCTTGTTGTCAAGATTTGGTAGAAAATTTTAATAATAATTACACATTTAAATAATACCCTTAGGGTTCAGGTTGAGGTCATCACTGATGATGAGTCAGACCTCAGAGGGCTAGAGGTCCCTTGGTCACAGCATGACATTCTCCTTCTCCTATGTCATTATGATAGATTATCATCATGATCTCCTAAATATAAGTTCATTTTAACATGGACTCAGTTCCTGACCCAATAATACCTGAATCAAACCTTACATAGTCCAATCCTAACCTAAAAAATTATCTCTACTACTATTTTTGTTTGTTTGGAGTTTTTTTCCCGTCTGATTAGGATCTTCATCATGAAAGTAGTTATATAACACAAATATACCTGGAACATGATATCAGCTTGTCCCTAGTGTATCACACTCTAAGTAGGTCCTTACTGTATTGGTAAGAAAAATGTTATAATAACAGCACAAAGATGAAGCTGCAGGCCTCATTCTTTGGTCAGAAATGACACCATTGCCTGCTGACAGCTGCTGGGTAGCCTTCTGAGACAAACTCCAAGAAAACCTCTAACCGATCCCCTTCACAGCACCCCAAACAGGCCTTTAGAACTCTGTTGGAATTGCATCAATAGTGGGAGCAGGGCCTGGGGACAGATGCAGTATTACTCTTGTGAGCTCCTGCAGGGTGAGAGGTCTGTCAAGTGCCTCCCTCTGCTCAGGCCTAAGTCTGGGCAGTCACTGAAACAAATTCTCAGCACACCAGCTGTCACTATATATAATATATTTAAATATAATATAATATAATATAATATATTTAAATGTTCATTTGCTATTTATCTAGGGATTGAGAGTAACGCAATTTCTATTCTCTGTATGTCCTGTACATGTGGCAGAATCGACAAATAAAGTTGACTTTGACTTTGACTTTGACTTTATATAACATAGCATGCTAGTCATTTGCCAAATCTCTCATCAGCGGCTGACATTAAAGCTCTAAATGGCAGTCTCAAGTGTAAAAGTTGTTTAAACAGAGAGCACAAGGTAAAAGGAAAGAGCCAAATGACACTTCATGCTTTGAAAAAGTACTTGCAACTCTGGAGACATTTTTTCCTTTTAAGTGAAACATCTATTAGATCTAACTCACTTGACAACAAGCCCTCATCTATTCCCAGCCTTACTGCCCTGCCTTTTACATGCATCCACATTGTTGAGCTTTACTTTTTTTAAATTTGCAACTTTTAAGTGTTCAAAACAAACATGGCAAAAAAGAAAGCCTTTTTCTTTTTTTTAAATTTACAGCTACAAGACTAGGGTGGGAAATTTAAACTGGTATTATTGCCAATGTCTTCTAATTCAGTGCGATTCTCCTTTTACCATGCATGCCCTGCTCTTTTGAGAGTTCTATCCATAGATTTTCTGTGATATTCAGATTATAATGCTATGGGAGCTGTAAGAAAACCTTCAGCTTGATCCTTTTAAGGTGGGCTAAAGTCAATTTTAAGATGCACAGTAAAATAAAGGAGCACCACATCAGAGTCAAGTAAAATTTCTTAAGGATCTTTTGCATTTCTGCTTTTATATTGCAAGGTGCAAGCCATTCTTTTGAAAACATCTTCTTGGACATCCAAATTAAGTCAGGACAATGGATTTTTTGTCATTTCAACTATAAAGGTAATGAACTATATTGTAGAACTAGACAATTGGCCTACAGGGCTATGGTGTTACATACTATACAGCAGCATCTATACCAGCCCATTAAAGCCTTAGTAGACTGATGTGATGTACATTTGCATGAATGTACGTCACACTGCGCTGTGCTTTACTAGATGCTGTACAGGTGCAAGCCTTGGAAAACAATGGGTTTTGGAGCACAGTGCATGTGGCTTCCTGCATGAAAGGGCCTTTACTCTACTGTGCATTAAAGCAGGACTGCCTGAATCCTGAGGTCATGAGAGCAGGAGCACAATCCAAGGGTACAACACCATCTCCTCTTCAGCCACGAGTGCATTCCAGTGTAGTGGACCAAGCTCTCACCAAAGCAAAGGCTTAGAAAGAACACACACACACACACACACACACACACACACACACACACTGATAAAAGAGGGGTAGTGATAATGGTGGAGGCTTAAGAGCTTCAAATTGCCCAAAATGGAAAGTGTGCTCTCTGCAGGAGATTGAGAGATAGAGAGGGAACCATGGGTCTGCTATTTTTGGTCTACTAGGGGGATCTAAATCTGCGGCTGGATGGAAGTAAAGCCTCCTGGGTAATGACCCTAAAAGCCCACATCAAAAAGAGACACCCACAGTTTTTTTCTGATATTCATGGTGGTGACTGGAACCAGGTGTGATAAAATAGCTGAAAGCTGAAAACAAAAAGCAACGAATGACAGTCTTATATTATCACAGTTTTTAGCCAAAACTGCAAATCATAAAGGTCAAGTCAATACAGATAAGGCTTTTCATCCATAATCTGTCAGAATAACAAAATGATCAAAAGGCAAGTTACAACCAGCTCTCCATTCAAAGCTTAAAACTTGGTGTAATATCTGTATGCAAATTAACTTTGTAACACTCACTTCGACGGACTGATGATTATTTAAATCATTAAGTGATGAAATGAATGTCTTAATACGCCCTTCTCAGAGCAACATTTAATTAATAAAATGACAACAGTGTTAAATTAATTAGACTTCAATGTAAAACAGACTATAAATCAATGTGGAATACAAAAGAAACAACCAACCTGGTGACATAGTAGCAAGGAACTATTTTCTGTTTTGCCGTTCTTCATCATCACATCAGCATTTTCTGTTATTTTCTGAATTTTTTACCACATTACCATTAATAACTGTCAAAAAAGTTACCCACTGCAGTACTACTGGAAACTCATGCAAGGTACCAACTCTGATATTTATTAAAATGCAGTATCAGAGTGGGCACGTCATATCACATTTACACCCGTAATATTTACCAAAGCTGTCTTCTAAGATGCTTTCCTCTCTGTCCTGCTTATTACTCTCACAGAAATTAAAATACCTAAATATAATTTAAGGGGTAAAAACAGCTTCCCACTGGAGCTGTACCCTCTAAGGTACTCTTGACAGAGGATACTTATTTGGATCCTTGTAGTTTGTAGTTAAGGCGAATAATTTTGTACCTTCACGTAGACTTCCAAAATGTACCTACAGCTAACTTCGAACCATCAATTAACCTAACATGCACCCACAGAAAATCCACTCAGCACAGGTAGAACAAAGGCCCTAGCTATGAGGTAACAGTGCTAACCTCTGCACTGCTGTGCTGTTGATATAGAAGAATGTAGAATGGAGCTTGTTCCCTCATAATAAGTCACAATACCAAATGTTGCGCTACGGCGCTATTTTGAATGTATCTGACATTCTAACCCTTAATTATTATTTTAGAGTGAAAAGAATAGAGCGAAAACACTTTGGTTGTGTTTGGACGAAAACATCTGCTATCACACAGAATCATATCCTGTTTTATCAAAGACATCAAAACACACCAGCTGTTAAAAAAGTATTTTATTGGAGATGAAACTGGCAAGAACTTGATTATATGACTGTGCATAACTATTAAACCCTAACCATCAACACTATCCTCACTGTGATATCATAAATAAATCTCTACCACGACCAGTTATAATTATGGATGATAATTCAACACTAATTAACACTTAGAGCACAAAACTTGCTTATTGCAAGTTGTCTGTGCATTCAAAGCAATGCCGGGAAACTTTCTTTGTCTTTTATCCTGTCTTCCTTCTCTCACCCCAACCGGTCGCGGCAGATGGCCCCGCCCCTCCCTGAGCCTGGTTCTGCCGGAGGTTTCTTCCTGTTAAAAGAGAGTTTTTCCTTCTCACTGTCACCAAAGTGCTTGCTCATAGGGGGTCATATGATTGCTGGGTTTTCTCTGTATGTATTATAGTAGGATCTACCTTACAATACAAAGCAACTTGAGGCGTTGTTGTTGTGATAAAATTGAAATTAGCATGTGTTTCCCATATGCAGGGGCATGGGCTTTCAGGTGTCTTCATAAACTTACTGAAGCGAGATTACCTGAAGGAAAGCCATACAGGCAACTATACATAAAAAAGGCCCCACAGGGATTACCTTCTCGCTGTAAGGCAACAGTGCAAGCCCCTGCAACACTGTGGTGTGCAGCAGCTATGAATCTCATATCTGTATCCGGGCACCATCTCTCAAGGCACCTTCTGACCTCTTTATGACCTCTGTTCTTTTTGTGTACCATCTATGATCACTCCTGTGCTGTTTTACTATTTCACCGTTTCTCCTCCATGACCCTTCAAAGAACACCGGGTGCCTGTCTCTATGGGAACCTGGACAAAGGTAGTTGGAACACACATAAAAGAGTTTCAGGGTTTCCTTTGAACTCTGTCACAACTGCTCCACATAAAAACCATACACAAATATGACATATGCAGTTTGACAGGTTTAAGATTCCCCAAATAACTTGTCACAGTGTGACCTGATTTTTCCTACAGTCGTCTGCAGTCATCATCTGTGAAAATGGCTCAGATTTTATTAACATGTACAAAATGTAACCAGGAAACTCAAAAAAATGGATTATAACCTCTCTCCCTTTCTCTCTTTTTTATTCAGTTGATTTTTAAAGTCTTGGAAATCAGATAACAAAACAAAATAATCTATATAACAGTTACACATTGAAAATGATTTTTTTTCAAGATGGGTTAGTGTAGGGTTTAGGGTTACAACCTACGATGGCTGAGAAACAAACACATCCTGACTGAGTAGGGTTAGAGACAGAGATATAGTTGGGATGATGGCTCAGGCCTCGGAGGGTTAATGGGAAAACAAGTCTGTTTTCCAAGTTCTTTAAAAGTTGAGAGCCAGGAGATGCACTTTCATTTGATTGACTAGATGGTGAAAAGGCTTTCATTTCAGCTTCCATTCAAATGTCAGAGGATGTGACTCCTTTTCAGCTAGTCCTCCTTTCTGAGTTTATTTGACAATTCAGAAAAAGTCACATTGATGGCCCCTTTTAACCAAAATAAGTCTGCCATGTCATCCCACCTCAGTGACATTCATACAGGTTTAATTACATCGCTGGGGCTTTAAATGATATGAAATGCCAAATGGGGACTAATATTCGGCCTAGACACTCTATGTGACAAATTAAAGTGTTCGTGTTTTTATTCGCATTGGATCAGCAGATGTGAGCTGCATGATGATCAAGGCAACCTCTTTCACTGAAGTTGCTGGAAGCTAATGTGCCCCTTCAATAACAACATGCATTTCAAATGTGAAAAGCATCAAGGTGAGAGGAGGAGCAGTCACTGCCTAACAGCCGTGCTGAATTAGTTGTCTTCATTTTCACTCAACAGTTTTATTATGTTGCATATAAAAAGTACTAATATGTGATGGCTGCACAAAAGCGGTAGACTGGTACAAAATCTCTGGGCAGCCTATTGGTGCTGAAATGCCCAGCGACACTTTGAAAGTGTGTCACTTCAAGTTTTTTATTGCGTATTACTTAACACACCTCTTTCTGCATGACCATCCTACAAATTGGTTGCAGCAGGTGGTAAAGATTCTCATTTTCCCATAGTCAGCATGTAGCTACTAGCCAGCTGTGGCTATATCTGTATGTCTCTGTGTGTTATACTTAGATCACAGTACTCCTTATTTTCCAGTCCTGTATTTCTGCATGGCCATTTCCAGTGTTTGGTTGTTTTTTGTTGTTTTTTGTTGTTTTTTTTTGGAAAAGAAGGAAGTCAAGAAATTAAAAGTAAGGAAATTCAGATTTCTGGAAATGAATGTAAAATGTCGATACACTGTGTAATATTTGACAATGAAGAAGAATAAAGAACATGGACATCAGTTTATGTCAGTAGTCTTCTTTGTTCCTACTGATAAGTTTACAATAATCTTACAAATCTGAAAATTAAAGTTTAGAATTTGAAATTCTTCTAAACATGACCTATCATGTCCTCTGTTCATGTTACTTAGGTGCAGTGACAGTATACTAAGGCACTGCCTTTGCTTAAGTCTTATAATAATAGAGAAAGAAATGGTATCTTCCATGACCTGCCTCTCACTTGTTCACTTTCTCCCATTGCCCTGTCTCTTAAATTTGATACTGTTGCTGGCTGTAGAACATACAAAGCGTAATCAGTTTACATTGCAAAAAGGGGAAAAGTAATGAAAGACAATATTTGGGCCAAGTTACTCTGGCTTCCAACTAGCTAGCAGCTAAATCAATAAACTGAGCTTTTTTTCCCAGCTGCAGCTTCGAGCTTCAATAATGAAAACTTTCAGTTTTTTTTTTCTTTTAAGCTTTTTGAGTAACAGTGGTCAGGGCAATTAATGACACAGTTGTTTGCATTCTTCAGAAGGGAAACAGGTTAATCTGGTGTAAAAATGCACTTTTCTCCGCAAAATATTTTCTTATTAATTTGTTTTAAATATTCATCTTGTTGCAAAACACAAAGCTCATGTTAAGAAGGAATGTTTAGATGGGGCTATAATGCGTTTTGCATAATGACATGTTTACATTTCATTTTGGGTAATGTCAATGCATTACTGAGTAAAATTGAAAAGAACCAGTAAACAGAAAAGTACTTGGCTATATATTTATAATACTTGAAACTTCATAATTTGCTGGGAGGTTTTCTGATACAGAGCAGGAATACATGGGAGAGACTCCCTGTGGTTTAAAGAGGATATTGTTGCACTGTGTATCTGTGTTGTCAGCATTGTTCTAATATGACAAAAAGAGCTTCTCTTTTTTTTTTCTTTTTTTTTTTTTTTTTTACAGTATTTCTAATTAAATGAAACGTTTAAAAGGTGATCTGATTCTTTAATTCCAATATTTACTTGGATAATAATTCTTAAACAACAACTTTCCCAGTGTTATTCTGTTACTCCAGCTAAAGAATGAAGCACAAAAAACAAGAAGAAGCAAAGTGGAAAAACAGCAACAAAGAGTGAGGTGGAATAGAGACAAAGTGTTTTAGTGGCTGGTGATGGAACGTGTGTTATTTGTGTTATTTAGCTGTCTCCTAAACTGAAGAAGCCCCGTCCAGATTTGGAACAAGCACAAACACACACACAAACACAGACACACACACACCCCCACACACACAAAGACCTCAAAACACCTGCCAAATCATGGAAGAGGAAAAATGTGACTAATTACATCTCTTTCCAAGCCATTGAAAGAGTAAATACCAAAGAAGAGACATGCATATTCATAGCAGGGCACAGCGGGATTGACTTGGCTGTTGAAAATCCTCCAGAATGAGCTTCTGAAGTGAGGAGAGAGGAAGCTTTTGACACAACAAATTGATGATTATTAGAGCGACAGACAGGGAGGCAGATTCAGAGAAGCAGCATGAGCGCCACAAAGAAAGCTGCCTGCTAGTTTCTACGGGATGATGCTGCTCTTTAAATATCACACGTGAGCTTTTTGATTTTTAATAGGCTGTGCACCCATGAAACAGCACCATAATTAGCATACCCCTAGAATTTAAAATAATTTCAACAATAAAAGCAGCAAAATTGAAACAAGCGTGTACCCTGCTGTTAAACGACATGAAGGCGGACAGTATTTCCCACAGCCTGAGCATTTGAATCTTCAGTTAGTGTAACATCAATCTGAAATTATTAACTATCTTAAATCCTGCAAAATTTCATTCTTAGCATAAAAACACTTGTTTTGTAAGAGGTGTTCGTGTAGGTGTAATGGCTTATAGGTAGTTGATTATGTAACATTGGTTGTGCAATTTTCTCATTTGCCAGTTGGGCTTTCAACATCATGCCAGACTAGAAGACCAGTCGGTGGAAAAGCATGGCATTGCAAAGTAATAATAATGTAATGTGATTATGTTAACGATGGCTTACATTCACTCAGGATTCCACTGTTAGTGTGACAACAGCTAAGAACCCAAACAGATTTCAATGAAATTAAAAACTCTGCCACAAAACTGCAAAACAAAACACAATTACAGTCTACTTTGATTAGACTTTTTCAGGCTTTTTTGATATTGTATCAGCAACTTTTTAATTCTTCCTTTTATAAAAGGAATGAAACAAATGGTGGAAGAAACCATATTGCAGAAGGCATCTGACAGCATCCCTTAGGATATCCTTTAGAAGGCGGCTTGGGAGTAAGGGGTATTTGGCCCATTGCTTTGAGTCGTTGTAAACCGTTGTGAAAGGCTGGTCCACACTTTCATATGGAAAAGAAGCAACCAAAAAAAAAAAACATTTAGGAAGAAGCAGCTTTTAATAAAATACCAAATGTTTTCTTTCTGCAGACTAATTATTTTGAAAGGTGAGCGAAAAACAAAACAAGACATGCAGAATACATTTGGATTGCTCACATAAATAAGGCTCCATATCCATCACGTCCATAACTATTGAATTAAGTATTCTTTTTAATATCAGGCTGAGAAATAGTGAAAGCTGCAGGCAACAAACAAGCTGCATGTGGCTGAGGCTGTAGGGCTTTTTTTGGTGATTATAGACTAGGTGACAGTTGCTACTGATGATTAGTTCTGAAATACGTCCCAGTCAAGACTTGTCATTAGGGATGGGTATCGTTTAGGTTTTATCCGATACCGGTGCCAAATCGGTACTTTTGAAACGGTGCCGGTGCTCAAACGGTGCTCAAACCGGTGCTTAAAGAATGGAGAACACAAAATTGGTCCAAAAACCTCTCATGTTCAGCTGTTTTTTGTAAAAAGATAACAATGTTAGCCTTTTCTGCAGCTATGGGGCATATATGGTATCACTCTTGGCTGGAAGCAGTGCTTAAACAATGGATAAAACACAAACTTTGTCCTAAACCTCTCATGTTTAACTGTTTTCCACTTTTTCTTTGGTCATTTTAGCCTTTTTAGCCAGGGTGAAGGGAGTATCTGCCATCAAACAAGAGGACAGCCGCATGTAGCTATGATGATGTTTGCTAGTTCACCTTACATGCATTAATGTAATAACGTGGTTAGCCTACTCAACGTAAATTAGCCACTCACGCAGAGAAGAACGGCTGCTGCTGCCACCATCATCCGTCATCATTTCTGCTACACTGGCAGGGCTAGGGGCCAGGACTCTCCTCTTCGTGTTTTTGGGGGATGTTGCATAACAGGCAACCCACCCGCAGTAGATGTGCTCGGTGTGAGGTCTCGCAGCAAGCTATCAAATACGGCGCATTTCTGGGCTTTTAAAAAAAACGCTATGCGTCGCCAGGTGTTTCATCGGATTTGAGGTGTTACCTCCTTTGACAGTATCACAGTATCAGCTTAAAGCACTTGTTGCAGGCTGCTGAGTTTGCATATTTTGCTATGAGGTACAGCCAGACTTTTGACCGCTTCGCCTTGGACATTTTTAATCTGTAGCTCTGCTCTAACAGAACGTACGTACCTGGCCCCGCCTACTATCCTCGGAAACGTAAAATGATTGGCTAGAATCTAAAGTGTATCACAGCTCAGGAAAAAAAAGCACCGAAATAAAGCACCGAAATGTGCGCTGCTTTTCGGCCATCATGGCACCGGACACCGGTACCCATCCCTACTTGTCATCATAACTAGGAATTGCAACTGAAAATAAAACAAGTACATAACCATCTTTATCTCACTGGGTTAATACAATTGCTCATATTGTACTGTGTATATACATATGTGTACATGAACACATTTACTAGGCCACCTACATGACGCTTTCAGGAGCTGCTTGGGCATGGAAACCCAAGTCATGAAAATCCTGGGGCACAGTTTTTGTGATTATCTTAATGCCCGAGGAGGATTCTCTGCATTTATTTAGTCAGCAGAGTGTTAGTAACTTAGAGTTGATAAAGAAAATAACACAGACTGACTTGTTGCAATGCTAGCAGGCTATTAGAGCACCATGTTCAAATTCAGTGAGCTCTTTGTAATACCCAGTTCTTTTCACAAATGTTTGTAACCGCATGATTAGGTGCTTGATTTTATACACCTGTAGCAAAGGGACTGAAAACATCTAAATTTAGAGACTGAGAGGAGTGACTTTTGTCAACATAGTGTATGTTAGTTAATGTTCTAATTATATATAAGCATGTGCCACTACATTACAATCCACGTGCAACTTAATTCTGAAAAATTTGGGACTCTGATCAAGAGTCTTTTTTTCTTCTGTTGCATTTTTTTTCACGATGCACCAAATCTTTCCAGTTAGTGAGAGGTCTGGACTGTAGGCAGGAAAGTTTAGCACCTGGACTCTTTATACACAAATGAGCTTTGGCCCAGAGAAGACAGCAACATTTCTGGATTATGTTCACATATAGTTTCTACTTTGCATGAGTGAGCTTTAATCTGTATTTGTAGATAACATGGCAACATGTGTTTAGAATAGTGTTTCCCAACCTTTTGGAGCCACGGCACATATTTCACCTTAGAAAAATCACACGGCACACCGCCAAACAAAAATGTCACAAAAAGCATTTTGATCATTTTTCCCGGCGCACCAGGCATAGCAGAATTAGCTCAGTTTTTCCCCAGTATACCTTTTTTGCCTTCTACTGGGTCGCAAGTTTCTCCAGGACCCAGGTCAGACTGACTACTTTTTCTTTTCAAATATTTATCTATTGTTATTCTTCTTCTTCGTTTTCTTCTGTTTTACTTGCAGTTGGCAACCCATTTAATTAGAGCAGGTAGTCTAGTGGAAGAGAATGTAATTGTTCTGCTTGTTACTCACGCTGATCGCTTAGAGTATCTTTACTCTAAGTGAAAAAGGTTAAAATATCAATACTACAGTCTAAATATCAGGAGAGCAAATCAATATGCTTTCAGATGTGTGGCCTAAAGATCACAAGAATCTACATACTGATTTACTGATTTTCAGCCTTCAGCTTTGTCTCTTGCACACAGAGATTATTCCAGATTCTCTTATGCACTTTGTACTGTAGATGCGAACACAAACTGAAATTGTTCCACAATTATTTGCCTTTTTTTGCAGATTGGTAAACCTTTGCACATCTTTACTTCTAAGAAACACTGCTTCTATAAGATAGTCCTTTTACACCCAATAATGTTACTGATCTTCTGCAAAGCAGACAAAATATTCTTCATACTGTTTCTTCTTTTTCAGCCTTTTCTGTCTTTTCTTTTTGTTTGTTTGTGCAATCAAATTAAAAAATAATTTTTCATGAAAAGATTTTTCATAAAATAGCAAAATTTCTGTTTAAACATTTGATGTTTTCAGAATCAGAATCAGAATCAGAATCAGAATGGGTTTATTGCCAGATGTTGAGGTTTACAACATTAGGAATTTGCTGCGGTGCTTCAGTGCAAACAATAAGAATTAAAGTGCTATGTAGAAAGAAAGATATGTGCATGAGATATACATGAGATATATACATGAGAATAAGAATTAAGAGTGCTACGTAGAAGGATATATACATGAGTGCAGGTGGTGATCAGTGCCAGACATGAGATGATGCAGTGACACAGCGTAGGGTCATGTGTGAGTGGCGGGGACAGTCATGTGGTTATTGTTCATGTGTCCAACAGCAGAGGGGAAGAAACTGTTCTTGTGGCGAGAGGTTCTGGTGCGAATGGACCGGAGCCTCCTGCCTGAGGGGAGCAGGTCAAACAGACTGTGTCCAGGGTGAGAAGGGTCAGCTGAGATCCGGGCTGCACGCCGCAGTGTCCTGGAGGTGTACAGGTCCTGCAGAGATGGGAGTCTGCAGCCAATCACCTTCTCAGCAGAGCGCACAACACGCTGCAGTCTCTGTTTGTCCCTGATAGTGGCTCCAGCGTACCACACGGTGATGGAGGAGGTGAGGATGGACTCGATGATTGCAGTGTAGAACTGCATCATCGTCCGTGTTGGCAGGTTGAATTTCTTCAGCTGCCTCAGGAAGTACATCCTCTGCTGGGCTTTCTTGATGACGGAGGTGATGGTGGGCTCCCACTTCAGGTCCTGGGTGATGGTGGTACCCAGGAAGCGGAATGAGTCCACAGAGTTGATGGGGGTGTCAGTCAGGATGATGGGGGGGAGTGGGGCTGTGTGCTTCCTGAAGTCCACAATAATCTCCACTGTCTTCTGGGCATTCAGCACCAGGTTGTTGTGGCTGCACCAGGACACCAGACGTTCAACCTCCCTCCTGTAGGCAGACTCATCCCCGTCAGAGATGAGCCCAATGACGGTGGTGTCATCTGCGAACTTGATTAGCTTGACAGACTGGTGGGTGGAGGTGCAGCAGTTGGTGTACAGGGAGAAGAGCAGAGGAGAAAGAACACAGCCCTGAGGGGAGCCGGTGCTGATGGTCCGGGAGTCCGAGACATTCTTCCCCAGCCTCACGTGCTGCTTCCTGTCCGTCAGGAAGTCAGTGATCCACCGGCAGATGGGATCAGGCACATTCATCTGGGAAAGCTTGCCTCGGAGATGGTCTGGAAGGATGGTGTTGAAGGCAGAGCTGAAGTCCACAAACAGGATCCTGGCGTAGGTTCCTGGGGAGTCCAGATGCTGCAGGATGAAGTGTAGGGCCATGTTGATGGCGTCGTCTACAGACCTGTTGGCTCTATATGCAAACTGCAGGGGGTCCAGGAGGGGGGCCGTGAGGGTCTTGAGATGGGAGAGAACTAGGCGCTCAAATGACTTCATGACCACAGATGTCAGAGCCACGGGTCTGTAGTCATTTAGTCCAGTGATCCTAGGTTTCTTGGGGACAGGGATTATGGTAGAGGACTTGAAGCAGGCAGGCACATGACATGCCTGCAGTGAGGAGTTGAAGATGCCAGAAAACACTGGGGCCAGCTCGTTTGCACAGTGTCTGAGGGTGGCAGGAGACACACCGTCTGGGCCGGGAGCTTTCCGAGCATTCAGATTCTTAAACTGCTTCCTCACATCTGCTTCATGAATATGAAGAGTTGTGGTCGGAGGAGGTGGTGTGAAATCCTCTTTTGTGTGGGGTGAGGAGGGGGGTGTTGTAGGTGAACAGTTTGAAGGTGGTGATGGCTCTATGGAGGGGGGAGAGGTGGGGGAATGAGTGTCCAAAGTGCCTCTATTGTTGGGGTCGTTGGAGGTGTGAAGGCTGCCTGATGGCTCGTCAAAACGACAGTAGAAGTCGTTGAGGGTGTTGGCTAAGAGCAAGTCATCAGTGGAGTGGGGGGTTTTAGGCTTGTAGTTTGTAATATTCCTAAAACCTTTCCACACAGAGGCCGAGTCATTCTCTGAGATCTGCTGCTGCATCTTCTCAGAGTGCTGATGTTTGGCAATGTCCACTTCCTTAGTGAACTTGTACTTGGCCTCTCTGTAGCAGTCCCTGTCTCCGCTTCTGAACGCCTTACTCTTTTCCAGCCACAGCTTTTTGAGTTTAGGGGTAAACCAGGGTTTGTCATTGTTATAACTCACCCTGGTGCGTGATGGCACAATGCTGTCCTCACAGAAGTGGATATAGGAGGTGACAGTGTCCGTAAACTCGTCCAAGCTGTTAGAAGCAGCCTTCAATGTGTCCCAGTCTGTGGTCTCCAAACACGTGCGAAGCTCCTCCACAGCCTCGTTGCTCCACAGTTTTTTGGTCCTCACGACAGGTTTGGAGAGCTTCAGCCTCTGTCTGTACGCGGGGATTAGGTGGATCATGACGTGATCAGAAAGTCCGAGTGAAGCGCGCGGCACCGCGCGATAGGCCCCGCTGATCGTGCTGTAGCAGTGGTCCAATGTCCTCTCCTCTCTGGTCGGGCATTTAATATACTGCTTGTATTTCGGAAGCTCATGGCTCAGATTGGCTTTGTTAAAGTCCCCAAGAGCAATGATGAGAGAGTCCGGGTATGTCCGCTCCGTGTGGAGAATCTGCTCTGCGAGTGCGCACTGAGCTGCTCGCGCATCCGCGTCTGGCGGGATGTAAACAGCGGCCAGGATGAATGAAGCAAACTCCCGCGGAGAATAAAACGGTTTGCAGTGAATAAAAAGATATTCCAGAGAGGGAGAGCAGTGCTGAGCAATCACTGTTACATCTGTGCACCAGCCACTATTGATGTAGAAGCAGACACCTCCACCTTTGGTTTTACCGGAGAGAGCGGCCTGCCGGTCCGCGCGCAGCAGATGAAAGCCCTCCAGCTTGAGCGCGCAGTCCGGGATGTCCTCACTGAGCCACGACTCCGTAAAACATAAGACACAGGAGGAGGCAAAGTCTCTGTTCATGCTTCTCATCAGGGCCAGTTCGTCTATCTTATTCCAGAGTGAGCGTACATTAGAAAGGAAGATCCCAGGAAGGGCTGTTCTCAGTCCGCGTTTCCTCAAACGCACGAGTACGCCGGCTCGCTTACCTCTCTTTCGACGTCTCACTTTCCTGATCAGAGTCAGCAGTAAATCTGCCGCAGATGCGACAAATATTGGAAATAAATCCACAGGCGTTGTAGTCCTGCAGTTAAGGAGCTCTTCTCTGGTGTAAGAATATCCAGAGGAGTGCCCAGACACAGAAGAAATGCACAAAAACAAGACAAAAGTAACGCACTGAAGCACCAGGGCATCCATACGCGGCGCCATCTTGGAACAGATGGCGTGTTCTGTTGTTATAAATACAAGTTTCTAAGTTCTACCAATCACTACATTGTGTTTTGATTTACTTTTTACACAAACCCAATCTTTTTGGAATTGGGTTTATATACAAAACAGCTCTGCCTCAAAAATGGTACACATTTCTGTGAGTGTATCTGTGATGTCAGGCATCTTGGCAGTGGGTTTGGGTCTTTATGAATTGTGCTTGTTATGTCATATCCGACATATTAGTTTGGAATCTGTCTGTTGTTTGTAGCCTAGGTCAACAAGTGTCCTTGATATGCAACGACTTTGAAATGCTACATTTCAAAGTAACAGCCACATGAAATCCAAGGCCCAAAGTTTACCAGCAGAACTTTATATTCAGCAGAATATTATTCAATTATCTGACAGTGGTTCCAACGACTTCCCATCCTAAGTAGTAATACAGTGCTAGTTAGTCCCAGCAATATCAACCGTTAAGAAGTGAACCGATCTTAGAGACCTACATTAGTAGGTTCAGGGACTAGTGGTGGTATAAGTTGCAGGTATGTCAGCCAAGATACCATGATTTGGAAACCTGTGTGGGATCATTCTGTCTTTCTTTCCTCTCTTACAGATTTGTGTTGTTTTTTTTACACACTTTTTACTTTCTTGTTAAGTTTAGGCCCCTAAGACTGATTAGATTTAACTAGTGAAATATCCTGGGTAAGGTATGAGGTTTAAAAACTGCTTCGTTAGATCCATAAAACAATCTTATTTTGGGGTAAAATATACCTATTCTCAAGAGTAATCACAATCACTGACAAGTTAGGAATTGGAAGTACCTGGCCTGTCTCACTAAAGCCATAAAACGGTGTATCATGGCAGAGAAAATGGAAGGAAATGGGCCACACCAGTATTTTTTGACAAAATGGTATTACCTCAATGAGAATGGGCTGGTGGTTCTAATATTGTGGCTGATTCAAAAATATTGGCACTTCACTTCAAGGCATCGCTCCAGTGTTATAGCTTGTGAATCGATGTTATAGCTGAAACTACTTTGTAGTTTGTGAAAACCGTGATCATATCCTCCTAAGGCTATGTCTACTATATACACTCAACAAAAATATAAACACAACACTTTTGTTTTGCTCATTTTTCATGAGCTGAACTTAAAGGTCTGAAACATTTTCTACATACACAAAGGACCCATTACTATCAAATATTGTTCACAAATCTGTCTAAATCTGTTTTAGTGAGAACTTCTCGTTTGCCGAGATAATCATCCCACCTCACAGGTGTGGCATGTCAAGGTGCTGATTAGAAAGCATGAATATTGCACAGGTGTGCCTTAGACTGCCCACAATAAAAGGCCACTCTGAAATATGCAGTTTGATCACACAATACAATGCTACAGATGTCGCAGCTTTTGAGGGAGCGTGCAGTTGCCATGCTGACTGCAGGATTGTCTACCAGAGCTGTTGCCTGTGAAATGAATGTTAATTTCTCTGCCATAAGCTGTCTTCAAAGGCGTTTCAGAGAATTTGGCAGTACATCCAACCGGCCTCACAATTGCAGACCACATGTAACCACACCAGCCCAGGACCTCCACATCGAGCATGTTCACCTCCAGAATGGTCGACCAGGTGGAGACCAGCCACCCGGACAGCTGCAGCAACAATCGGTTTGCATAACCAAAGAATTTCTGCAAAAACTGTCAGAAACCGTCTCAGGGAAGCTCATCTGCATGCTCGTTGTCCTCATCGGGGTCTGGACCTGACTGCAGTTTGTCATTGTGACCAACTTGAGTGGGCAAATGCTCACATTTGATGGCGTCTGGGACGTTGGAGAGGTGTTCTGTTGACAGATGTTTTTACTGTTCAGGGCAGATGGCAGACAGCTTGTGTTGCATCGTGTGGGTGAGCGGTTTGCTGACGTCAACATTGTGGATTTACTGGCCCATGGTGGCAGTGGGGTTATGGACAGTGAACACGAGTGCATTTTATTGTTGATATTTTGAATGCACAGAGATACCATGTTGAGATCCTGATGACCATTGTTGTGCCATTTATCCATGGCCATAACCTCATTTTACAGCATGATAATGCACGGCCCCATATTGCAAGGTTCTGTACACAATTCCTTGAAAGCTGAAAACATCCCAGTTCTTGCATGGCCCGCATACTCACCAGACATGTCACCCATTGAGCATGTTTGGGATGCTCGGCTCGGTGTATATGACAGCGTGTTCCAGTTCCTGCCAATATTCAGCAACTTTGCACAAGTATTGAAGAGCAGTGGACCAACATTCCACAGCCCTCAATCAACAACCTGATCAACTCTATGCCCATTGCACACCATTTGCCTCACACAGTGCAACACATCTAATGGAGATGTGTTGCACTGTGTGAGGCAAATGGTGGCCACACCAGATACTGACTGGTTTTAGACATCTGTAGCATTGTGCTGTGTGATCAGACTGCATATTTCAGAGTGGCCTTTTATTGTGGAAAGTCTAAGCCACACCTGTGCAATAGACATGCTGTCTAATCAGCACCTTGACATGGTGGTGGGATGGATTATCTCGGCAACTGAGAGGTTCTCATTAACACAGATTTAACCAGATTTGTGAACAATATTTGATAGTAATGGGTCCTTTGTGTATGTAGAAAATGTTTCATATCTTTAAGTTCATCTCATGAAAAATGGGAGCAAAAACAAAAGTGTTGTGTTTATATTTTTGTTGAGTATATTATATACACTCAACAAAAATATAAACGCAACACCTTTGTTACTGCTCCCATTCCCCATGGGATGGACGTAGAGACCTAAAATTCATTCCAGATACACAATATAACCATCCCTCCCAAACAGTGGTCACAAATCAGTCTAAATGTGTGGTAGTGGGCACATCTGCTATATTGAGATAATCCATCCCACCTCACAGGTGTGCCACATCAGGATGCTGATCTGACATCATGAGTAGTGCACAGGTGTACCTCAGACTGCCCACAACAAAAGGCCACCCTGGAATGTGCAGTTTTGTCTCACAGCAAAATGCCACAGATGCCACAAGCAATGAGGGAGCGTGCATTTGGCATGCTGACAGCAGGAATGTCAACCAGATCTGTCGCCCGTGCATTGAATGTTCATTTCTCAACCATAAGCCGTCTCCACAAGTGTTTCAGAGAATATGGCAGCACATCCAACCGGCCTCACAACCGCAGACCTCGTGTAACCACACCAGCCCAGGACCTCCACATCCAGCAGGTTCACCTCCAAGATCGTCTGAGACCAGCCACCCAGACAGCTGCTGGAACAATTGTTTTGCACAACCAAACAATTTCTGCACAAACTGTCAGAAACCGTCTCAGGGACGCTCAACTGCATGCCACAGGCCACAATTGACAATCTGATAGACTCCATGCGACGATGTGTTGCACTGCATGAGGCAAATGGTGGTTGTGGCGGAGGCGTGGCCCCGGGCGCAGCTGCCGGGGAGGAGTGGAGCAGAAGGCTCAACAGGGCGGCGCTGCGAGGCCGGTAAGAACAGCTGATGGTGTTTATGTACTGATGATGGTCTCCCTCCGCTGTGTTTATAGTGAGACGGGGAGGAGCGGCGAGGAGATCAGCTGGGCTCGTGAGCTGTCAGGCTGTGCGACTAAGTCAGCTGTCGAAACAAACAATTCAATAAATGTGGAAATTGGCAGTACATACCTGCGTGTGCGTGTATTTGTGCCTGGTGTATTCCACAAGTGGTGCCGAAACCCAGGAAAGTGCCGGTGGGGAAATGTCCGACCCACAGGCCGCGCCACCCGCCCAGCCCCTGCAATACTTGGCGCAGATGCTGGCGGAGATGGCGGCGATGAGCCGGGATCAGGCGGCCGACCAGCGTGCCCACCTGGCCGCGCTGCGGGAGCAAACGGACCGACAGACACAAGTTCTGGAGCGGCTGGTCGGGGCCGCTGCCACGCCGAAGCCCTCGCCACTGTCGGTGACGGTGCCCCGGATGGGGGACGGGGACGACCCACAGATTTTTTTGGAGACCTTCCATGCCACGGCGGAGGCTTGCCAATGGCCGCGGGAGGAGTGGGCCCCTCGGCTGCTCCCCCTGCTGTCTGGGGAGGCACAAACAGCGGCCCTGAGTCTGCCTTCGGCGTCAAGGAGCAGCTTCCCGGATGTGAGCCGGGCGGTGGTGGACAGGCTGGGGCTCACCGCCGAAGACCATCGCCGGCGGTTCCGGGCCTGTCGGCTGGCTACAACGGACCGACCATTCGCCTGGGCCCGACAGCTGCGCGACGCGGCGGTGCGCTGGCTGCAGCCGGGAACATCGGAGGGCGAGACGAAGCTGGTGGACAAGGTGGTGCTGGAGCAGTTCACGGAAGGATTGCCAGCGGAGACGGCGAGATGGGTCCGGTGCCACCGGCCCGCAAGCTTGGAGGTGGCGGTGACGCTGGTGGAGGACCACCTTGCCGCTGGAGGACCACCTTGCCGCTGGAGCAGGGGAGTCCGGGGACGCCGGACGAGGCCGACCAAACAGGCCCCAGTGCCGGCCCCGAGGCGCCGTGTGCCGGCACCAGGGCAGGCAGAGCGGCTGCCGGTGCTGAGCCCCACTAACCCGTTCGCGGCGATGGTGCCGTCCAGGGGAACTGAGCCGAGTGGAGCCGCCCCCGAGCCACGGAGGGCAGCACAAACGCCGGGGCCGGAGTGTTGGAAGTGCGGGCAGCCGGGACACCTGAGGAGGGATTGTCCGCTTATGGAAGTGGGGCAGGTGTTCCGCGTTGCTGGCGCCCCAGCACCCTCCCCCGGTCCAGGAGGGACATACAGTATTCCGGTAAGGACTCGAGGGGGTATACGCCAAGCGTTGGTGGACACGGGCTGCACACAGACCCTCGTGCACCAAGGCTTGGTTCGCCCCGGGGCATTATTGGAGGCAGAATGGGTGGAGGTGAGGTGTGTTCATGGTGATGTGCACCGGTACCCCATAGTGCCGCTGCTGCTAAAATACAAGGGCCATACACATAGGGTAACGGCGGCGGTTAGCCCGCGCCTGTCGCACCCCCTGATTCTGGGTACCAATTGGCCGGGGTTTCATCAGCTACTGGGGTAGTACGCGGGAGTGCGATCACGACCGGAAGCGGGGTGAGCGTGTGCGCGGCATTCAGCGGTGACGCGGGGTCGTCCGACACCGACTCCGGGGGGGAGGAGCCGGCGGGTCCCTCACGGGACGTCCCGCCGGCCCCGGAAGTGTCCCCCATGGGTGATTTCCCACTGGAGCAGTCTCGTGACGGCACCCTACGCTCAGCCTTTGACCAAGTGATGGCTATTGATGGTCATGTGGTGCGCCCTGAGTCCGCGCAGACCTACCCGCGTTTCGTCTTATTAAATGACCGATTATATCGAGTGAGTCGTGACACTCAGACTGAGGAAACACACACCCAGTTGTTGGTGCCGCAGGGCCGCCGGGAAACGCTTTTCCAGGCGGCCCACTATAACCCCATGGCAGGGCATATGGGCTACGAGAAAACTCTGGAGCGAATAATGGCCCGATTTTATTGGCCTGGCATCCGAGCGGATGTGCGCCGCTGGTGCGCGTCCTGCCTGGACTGCCAACTTGTTAACCAGCCGGCCATACCGAGAGCGCCTCTGCGCCCTCTCCCCCTCATTGAGGTCCCGTTTGAGCGCATCTGCATGGACCTCATCGGGCCGTTTCACCGGAGTGCACGCGGTTACCGCTTTGTGTTAGTCCTGGTGGATTACGCAACGCGGTACCCGGAAGCAGTTCCGCTGCGCACCATCTCGGCTAAGAGTGTGGCGCAGGCACTGTTTCAGGTCATCTCCCGAGTCGGAATCCCGAAAGAGATACTGACTGACCAGGGCACGTCGTTTATGTCTCGTACACTGCGGGAACTGTACGAATTACTGGGCATTAAATCTATTCGGACCAGCGTCTACCACCCTCAGACTGACGGGCTGGTGGAGCGGCTGAATAAGACCTTAAAGTCCATGATTCGGAAGTTCATTAACGAGGATGAACGCAATTGGGATCACTGGCTAGACCCTCTGTTATTCGCGGTGCGGGAGGTGCCCCAGGCCTCCACGGGATTTTCTCCCTTTGAACTGCTGTTCGGCAGGAGGCCACGTGGGGTGCTCGACCTGATTAAAGAAAGCTGGGAGGACGGTCCGAGCCCCGCCAAAAATGAGATTCAGTACGTGTTGGACCTGAGAGCAAAACTCCACACTTTGGGGAGGTTGTCACGGGAGAATTTGCTCCAGGCTCAGCAGCGTCAGCAACACCTGTATAACAGAGGGGCTAGACTCAGGCAATTTTCACCGGGGGATAAAGTGCTTGTGTTACTCCCTTCTTCCAGCTCGAAGTTGCTCGCCAAGTGGCAAGGTCCCTTTGTGGTCACACGGCGTGTCGGGGACGTGGACTATGAGGTCGCTCGGTCGGACAGGGGAGGAGCCGCGCAGATTTATCACCTCAATCTCCTCAAACTGTGGCGAGAGGTCGAAACCGCTTCTCTGGTGAGCCTGGTGAAGGAGAGAGATGAGTTGGGGCCTGAGGTGCCAAATTCTATCATTCCCACCTCCCTCCCTTGTGATGACCATCTCACACAGGCCCAGAGAGCGGACGTTGTCGCGTTGCAACAGCGCTTTGCGGACGTGTTCTCCCCCCTGCCCGGCCGGACGTCCCTCATCGAGCACCATTTCGTGACGCAGCCCAGCGTGACGGTGCGTTCACGGCCCTACAGGCTCCCGGAGCATAAGCGAAAAATCGTGCAGAGGGAATTGGCGGAAATGCTGAGGATGGGAGTAATAGAAGAGTCCCACAGCGCCTGGTGTAGCCCCATCGTTCTGGTGGCGAAGAAGGATGGGTCTATACGGTTCTGTGTCGACTATCGCAGGGTGAACGAAGTGTCACGCTTTGATGCCTACCCCATGCCTCGGGTCGACGAGCTCCTGGACCGGTTAGGCACGGCCCGCTTTTTCACGACGCTGGACTTAACCAAGGGCTATTGGCAGATTCCCTTGTCTGCCGAGGCCAGGGAGAAAACGGCCTTCTCCACCGGGGAGGAGTGGAGCAGAAGGCTCAACAGGGCGGCGCTGCGAGGCCGGTAAGAACAGCTGATGGTGTTTATGTACTGATGATGGTCTCCCTCCGCTGTGTTTATAGTGAGACGGGGAGGAGCGGCGAGGAGATCAGCTGGGCTCGTGAGCTGTCAGGCTGTGCGACTGAGTCAGCTGTCGAAACAAACAATTCAATAAATGTGGAAATTGGCAGTACATACCTGCGTGTGCGTGTATTTGTGCCTGGTGTATTCCACAGTGGTCACACCAGATACTGACCGGTTCTGGGTCCCCAGACCCCCAATAGCGCAAAAAACTGCACATTCCAGGGTGGCCTTTTGTTGTGGGCAGTCTGAGGTACACCTGTGCACTACTCATGATGTCAGATCAGCATCCTGATGTGGCACACCTGTGAGGTGGGATGGATTATCTCAATATAGCAGATGTGCCCACTACCACACATTTGGACTGATTTGTGACCACTGTTTGGGAGGGATGGTTATATTGTGTATCTGGAATGAATTTTAGGTCTCTACGTCCATCCCATGGGGAATGGGAGCAGTAACAAAGGTGTTGCGTTTATATTTTTGTTGAATGTATGATAAAGGAAATTAACAATTGTTTAAAATCCTACAAGAAATCAGCTGGGTTAGAAATGCCAAATGTCAAGAATTTTACTTAACAGTCTTCTCAATTAAATCGCAAGTGCTAAAAATGTATTTTTACTTGAAGCCTTAAAAATAGCCTAAAATAAAATATGACTCTTTTAGAGTCTGCTTGTTCAAAAATAAGAGCATTCTAAAAAAAAAAAATCCCAAATGCTTTACCATGTGCTTCCTTTTCTTTCCAGGATTACAAGATGTCCTGCCAGAGTTTCTGCGTGGGCGTTTTGTGGAGGCAGCCCTCAGCTACGTGGCATGCAACTCGGAGGGCGAGTTGCTCTGTCGCAACAATGACTGCTGGTGCCGGTGCTCTCCTCGCTTCCCAGAATGCAACTGTCCTTTTGCTGACATCAAGGTCATGGAGGAGAACCTGGAAAAGAGCAAAGAGGCGTGGAACAACTTCAACCAAGAGTTCATGGAATCAGGTATGGGTTCATGTTTCTAAGCAAGCTGTTGAGCTGCAGTTGAGCTATAAAGAGGTTGCGCTGAAGAATGCTTTGGTTTCGTTTCTGAACTGCTTTGGAAGAAAAATGCTTCACTTAACATCTGAATGCGTATAAAAGGTTTGTATGGCGATTCAAAAGCCTGCTGATAACTAATGCAAGATGTATTTTGGCGGTAAGTCTGCGGTGTGGTGTTTTGAGTTTGATTCTCAGATGCTATATGTCTTGTCACTGTTGTCGTTGTGATGAAACCTGTAACACTTATGGGAACAACTTTAACATCCATCGAAAAATATGTTCCACTTGACTTGGATCTTTGAGGTTCAGGTTTTTTTTTCTTCCAGCAGATATGTATGTAACACATTCAACACACATCTAGTGTGAGCCACTTACAGTCCAGAAGACAATTATCCTTCTATGCATTTAGTAAATCTAAAATAATATTTGAATATTTATAGACCACACCAGTCTGCTTTAGCACACAGTGTTGGAACCACAATCGTACACTGTCCAAAAAAACTAAAACATATTTTTTGTTCATATTTCAGCATAATTAGCATTACACTTGAGAATCAAAAAGACTCACAGTATGTCTATTTAATGCTTGCTTGGAGCTGCAATGAAATAGTTGGATAACCAGCAAGAGTGCAGTGCACTCAGCACTAGCAGCAATTTAATTTCAGAAAGAAGCTTGAAGAAATGTTGTTCAACAAATGAGTTGATACTGAATTGTTCTGCTCTTTAAACCTCTTAGATACAAAACAAATATTCAATGAATTACAAATCCTTAGAGTATTTGTGGTTTTTATGCAGATTCGTTTTCTTTAGTTTTGACATTACTTAGCAACATTTTCCACACAGCTATAATAACACTGAAAATCTTATTTGCTGGCCTTGCATTGAGGTAGGCTGTACAGAAAGGATGAGCTGTGGACAGCTGGACAGGGAGCGTGTTGCACAAGTTTGTTCGGTTCCAGTACCAGATGTAGATGCAGCAGGTGGGGTGGTGATGATTTATTCCTCCAAGCTGGAAGCAGTTTATGCTCAGTAACACTCTGGTTATACAGTGTGTACCTGTGAAGTGTTGCTATGATTATGTTCATAATTAGTCAGTTTGCAAGTTTCTGACAGACCAAAACAATAAGTTGGTACTCGGTTCACAGCTCAGTTAATGCAAACTTCATTAACAGCCTGATATACTCACTAAACACTTAAGTATGTACTTCTTGTTAGTAAGAGTTTGGATCCCCTGTATCTTCTGAATTGCCTTAATTCTTTGTTGTATAGATTCAACAAGGGGGATTTTGGTCAGTTTGGTTCATTGGTCTGAGATCTGGTGACTGTGTGGTCATTTGAGTGGAGCGAACTGACTGAAGTGGCACCATCTGCTCCAAGGTTTAACATGTTGTATGCTCAGAGATGCTCTTCTGATAAGCAGAGATGTTGTTTTCTGGCAACCACTTGATTGTAGAAAGCGGTCATTTGAATGTTTGCCTTTATTTCAGATCAAAGCAGTCTGGCCACTCTACTCTGACCTCTGACATTATCTATCTAAACCTTAAAGTGACTTTGTAGTTTTACTTTTCAGTGACCAAGAATTAGTACCTAACATCATTAGACGAGTGATTTTAATACTGTGGCTGGTCAGGATATAGTAGGAAAGAATGAAAAGTATGTATACAAGTAATGATACTTTTATTGCAAATACAGCAAAGTATAATTAAAAGTAGGCTGTTCTGTGTAACATCTAGAAAACCGCTGTTCTTTGTAAATAATTTAAAAAGTTAGAAAACATTGCTACATTTTTTAATTATTTCAATTTAGATAGTATTGTGTTAGTAATATTTTTAGCAAGCTAAAGTTAACTAGATTTACATTTATTTGCAGCATTAATTGATCCAAGTAGATCAGCAGAATGCAGGCAGAGACATCATTAAAGTTTGAATGCGCTAGCTTACATTATCCACTCAAATCAGTATTTTGCTAGCAGCAATGCAAGCTAAGGCAAGCAGCATTAGCTTACACTAATGCTAATGCTGTAATGTGGATCCTCAAAGACAGAGCAATGTTCCCGAGCCTTAAATCTAAAGCCAGTGCAGAAGTACCTTAAATTTCAAATTGGTGGCAATGACCAGCGGCGGCGGGGACACTCCTCTGTATACTTAAAGAAGGTGTATTTAAGTTTTTGAGCAATTTTTGATTTATGGCCTCAGTAATCACTTTCCTAATGGGTTTATGGTTGCAGTTTGCTCATACCGTATTTTAACTTTTGATTGCATGAGGATACTTTGGAACCACAGACTATAAGCACTGTCATTACTGAGGTTTACACGATTTATATAGAAAATATGCATCTGGGCACAGGTGAGGAAAGTATGTAGTTATTAAAAAAGTTAAATGTTGTCTCAATCTATGTGCAAATGATAGGCACACAATACATTTGATGTTACTTTGTAGAATTTAGTATTTAAGCCGGTGCTGTATAAACATAATGTAGTACAATCATAGTCCAGATTAAAAATTTGATTTACTGCCAATAAAAGTTTTTGAAACTTGAAAATTTTCAAAAACAACAAACAAAAAATAAAAACACAGAAGCTACAGAATACATGAAAAGCTTGTTCATCACTGCCAAAATTTCTGGCCATAACCATGGTTTCTGACCAATTTACAGGAAAGTGAAGGTTATACTTGAGCATGCTGAGAAACAATGAGAGAGCCTCAATCAGGTTAACAATCTCACTCTTGTTGTTTTCCAGCAAGCCGACCTATTCGTCATAGAAAGCAAGACACAGGTGTGTCATATAATTATGGCAATGATGCCAATAACTCGGACATCATTTCCTAAACTGGATAAAGCATTGTTTTTTTTTCTCCTTTGCTACATCTCAACACATCACCAGCTCACTTCTTAATGACTTGGAATATGTAGGCAGAATTTAATTGGAGACGGGTTTCTGGCAGTTTTTTTGTGAGCATCTTGAGTTTCCTCACAGAGATTAGCAGATTGTGTGTGTGTGTGCTGACATATAGGTTGAAATTGCTCTTTAAGTGACATTATGTTGCTAAACAGCATTTTTGTGCATTCACTTAGGCTCATTTTGACAGCACCTGACTTTGCAAGGTTTCTTTTACTTCCTTTTGCTGCGTGTTAAGTCTTTATAAAGAGGCGCTGACAAGGAGCACAGACAGGAGGAGGATGTGTAATTGCATGGCTTTTCTTGTTCTGCTGACTTTATGGGTTTTGTCAGGAGCTTAACTTTGTGTTGTTTGTCATAGAATATGAGGCCTTTAGTACATCTGCAGCCCTGTGTGTTTGAGCAATGAGCTAAGAAAATATCCGGAAAGGCTCCCCAGTTTGTAACACACCAACAAAGGGCAGACCAAAGCACAGGCAGGCATAGATTGCTCAGCCACAGGGATGACTGCATTCAGGGGATCATCAAAGTTTTATCTAATTTTAGGGAACACTCACAATCCAATTTCACGTTCACACACTACCAGTCACCTAGCATGAGGCGAGTTGGGATGAAAAATGAATGCAGAAAAAAGAGAGGAGGCTAATCTACATGACAAATATTGTTTGACTTTCAGAGCTTTAAGAGCAGGTGTTAGTATTCATTGTCTCTCCCTCTTTCTCTCTTGCTAGTTTTTCAGCAACTTTTCACTCGAACACGAACACACACACACACACACACACACACACACACACACACACACACACACACACACACACACACACACACACACACACACACACACAAAGTGGATTCTAGCTTCTGGGGTTGTCTAGGAAGTTGGGCTGAATCTCGTCTGCTGGGACAGGCTGATAAATTTATTGTGGCGAGAGGAAAACAACTGGGAGGTTGGTGTGTGTGACAGATTGCTCATGTGTGTGTCAGAGAGACAGAAGGAGGACATAGAAGAGACTACATCACTGTGTGTGCCAAACAAAAGAGGAGAATAATACCCTCGAACCTCAGCCAATTGCAATTTGAAAACCAAAGTCCCAAAGCTAGGTTGATAGCTAGCTACAATCACACACATACACACACGCACGCGCGCGCACACACACACACACACACACACATACATCACAAGAGCTCTCTGTTCTAAGGCTCTTCTCTCTCTCTGATAGATCTTATGCAAGGTTTTGGGAGGCAAGATGTCCCAGGAAGGTGTGAATAAGTTGGAACATCACACCTTTGGTTTCGTGAAATTGGAAAACACTACCAGCTTTAAGGCTTAGCACCAGATCCTCTAATACCTTGACTTCATGGTGTGTTTATGAAATTGAAGTGACATATTTGTAATACAGTGCTGTAATTTATGTGTCCTCTGTCACAGGCTTAAAAGTTGGTACAGAGTAGTTTTGCCTTGATACAATACTGCTTAGTTCTATTTTCTCAGTGTCTGATTGGCCATCTTTTGTGACAGTACATACACTACTAAACAAACATATATAATCATATTTCCACAAACAGTGACCAGAGGCTTTATTTTCCCCAGCCACATAAGATAAAGGCCTTATAAGCCTCTACTTAAAGCTAAAATGTAATTAGTGGTAGGATTTTAATTTCTCCCTGTTTAATCAGTGTAACTGATCATATGTTGGTCCAGGGTTTTTCTTTGATCTACTCTAATTTGCCCTCTTAAACTCGGGACATTATAGTTTCAAATGTAAAGCCCTCCAGTAGTTTAGTGAGGCATCTCCAGACTGGTACACTCAGATGGGAGTAATGATGACAAAGAAAAATAAATCAGAATGAAGGAACGAGATGCCACCACTGTGCCAGTGTGAACACAGCACAGCACGATTACATTGCTGAAATGATTTAATTAGAAGCTGTTTAAGGCATCTTAGCTGGTAACCCTGACCCTAATGAAAACGTTTTGGGTGTGTTTAAGTTAAAATGATTGCTTTCATTGGTCCCTGGTTGCCAAGATTTCTGACAACAACTTAATAAAAACAATAATTCTACATTCTGATTGCCTTGGGTTGGTGCTTCATTTGCATATTGCAGGGTTAGATTTGGGGTTGTCAGCAGTGATGACAGTAATGAGAGGGTAAAGGAAAGAAAGTTGAATTCTTAAAATTATGCTTCAGATTCTTAACATAGTCAGTGATCTCCAAAATTGTTCAGTCAATAACACCGTAGTTAACAGAAGATCGATATTTTATTATGATATTTGGTGGCCTGTCTCTCTTTTGGGACATTCTGCCCTTCCACAGAATATTGAAGAATATTGCAGCAGCAGGATGGCAACACAAAACAAAGCAAGCACTGATGACAACAGACATGACACTGATACAAAGTCAGATACAAAATTTGATGCCATCAGCCGATCTAATGTGGTGGCATTTCAGTTTGACTCATGGCCTTGTGATTTGATCAGAAAAGGGAAAGAAACTGTATGTTTGTTGTTTTTTATAAATCCCCCAAACCCAAAAGTCAACACTAAGTTTGTGTCATTGTGCCCAACGTTCAGAGCTCTTCTGCTGAGGGAAACCAAAGAGTCACAGATAAAAAGTAGCAACTGATTCCCTGTTTTATATTTCTGGGCAATTTAATGATTCCAAGCAAACTACAATGTATACGTAATATAAGTACAGGGCTGGTCACATTAAGTTAAAATGAAACAAAATGAATCATTCATGTATCCAAGCAGTTTTGAATAGCCTGATACTCCTCCCAGCATTGTTATAAGCAATCAGAAACCCCCCAGTGATCCATGACTTTAGAAGATAATTAACTGAACTGAGCCAACACAGGTGACACAACACTACAGTGACACATGGGCGGCAGTGCCTATCTTTAGAGCCAATTTTATAATGAAATTCTGATAGGGTTTAGAATTAGCATATCATAAGAATGTTCCACTCAACAAACAACCCATTAAGCTGGATCTTTACGGTATTAGCACAGCTGATGTGAGGAATGCGAGTTCTTGGCCCACCATATATGTTGCAGGGAGTTAGGAAACGAATGAGGTCACTCATACATGAAACGTAAGATGGAGCTTCTTGGTAATTAAGATTCAATTCCCTGCTCCAGGGGTGGATAGTAGGTAGTGTAAACTCCCTACTGAGAGAAAGTCAGAGTTTAAAAAAAAAGGAAAAAGTTCAAGTAAGTGTTTCATTTTCTGCTGTGTACAGTTCAGGTGAGAGACTGACACATGACATGCGAATTATTAACCAGAATAATGTTCAGGTGAATGGCCCCATACTTTAAATACTTTACAATCATTCTATTTTAAAAAAGGAAACCATTAAATTCAAAGTCCAGTTCTTTTGATTCTGCTAAGCATACACCAACTACAACATTTCGGCAACACAAGAATTTCCAACTGCATATGGAGGTGAAGGCAACTCTTTCATGCACATTGTGCTCGCACTCTAAACATTGACTTTTTCACCTGTTAGTCTGACATTGCACTCCAAATGACTTCCTCACAAGAGACAAACACTGAGAGCAATTTAGAGGTAAAAGCAGTCTTCAAAGCCTAATAAAATGTGCAGAATATCTGTTCTCATGTGCTGAGTGGCTCAGGAGGTAGAGCAGGTCATTAATCAGAAGGTTGGTGGTTTGATTCCTGGCGACTTCAGTCTATGTGCTAAGGATACATTAGCGCTGAGTATCTTTCTCTTTCCTTGAGAAAGAACGCATCATTAATTCTGAATGTGTTCATGTGAGTGTGAATGCTAACGAGAAAGCACTTAGAATGTGGCCCGCATAGCTTTGTGGGAATGAGACAGTTTGTATAAAGCGATTTGAGAGCTTAAGTAGAAACGCATCATATAAGAACCACTCCATTTACTAATTAAAATGAGGCATATAGTATATGGACAAAATGGATATCTACACATTGAAGAGACTGTATGCCGTGAATCTCCTGCACATAGCTTTGAAGCTGAAGTTAATGTTAGAGTAGCTGGCAACTTTCATGCACAATGCAGCTCAACACACGGTGACTTGTGTGGGCACTTTGCTCCCGAGTTGATGTGGTTCCTAAACACTTCCACTTAATACCACTTACAGTTTATCATGGAACATCTAGGAGAGAAGTAATTTCCTAAAGTGACCTGACCTGCAGTGGTGGCATCCTGTTACAATACCACAACTGAATTGCATGAGTTCTTTACAATGTGTACAACATGATCTGGCTGACGACAACAACAAAAGTGACAAAGCACCTAAAAGCTCTTATATAAAAAACAACTAAATACCAGGTTTGGGAGCATTAGCTACATCTCAGTATGACATCATTTGAAATGTTAAGCAGACATAAGAGACAGCAAAGAGCGTTACCGCTGTGCTGGTACAGAAATTTCTTTTGTAGGGGCGGCATTGGCAATGTGTTTAATAATGGTTAAAGTTTTAGGATGAGGGTTACATTTTTCATCAGAAACAAAGAGAATACAAACTGATGGTCATTGTGGTGCAGTAGTATGGATGAACAGTGGACACAAACAAACACCAACATGAAAGAAAGACAAGAAACCAAAACAAAGCTTCAGCATGAGAGTCACTGACAAGACTCCATTTACAGCACAAGATGAGTAATTTATATGTTTCTTAGTGGCTGGTAAACCATTTGCTACACTTGATTCAGCATTGAAACAATATGCAGAGACAAGTTTCAATATATGGCTGGAAGAAGACAACAAAACAGACTAAACTGCAACCAAGAGTGTTTCAGACAACATTCAGCAGAGTTCAGTAGGGAGGGGTCATTGTTAGGAACTGAACACCGCACAGCAGAATGGAATCCCAGCGGTGATAGGAATTAGGCCAGGATCCTGTGGAGTCTAGGAGAGGTGGAGATTGGAGGAGCTTGACAGCATGGGAAAGTGGAAGGGATATAAAAGTTAGATTAGCCACCTAACATCTGGGAAGCAGACAGATGTGTGACTACTGATCTTTCTTATTGAACTTTGGCATAAGCTTCATTTTAGTCATTAACACGCTACACTGTTTGAATGAATTTCCTACCAAAAATCAAGATTCTAAACTTAAACATACGCACTGAAATCGTACTTGGTTTAATAGTGACACATTTTGACTCATTATTGAAAATTGGAGTCAGGAACACTGTAAGCCCAGAATATGTAGCAAAGATGTAAAAGCTTAGCTTAAAGGCATCCACATAAAATGGTGTACAAGAGAATGACAAGGACCGTGTCTCTTCCGATAAGAGGAAATACAGCACTGCAGCCCATTGAAAAGACAAGAGCCTCAGCAAACACAGGAGAGGCTTCAGCAGCTAACAGAGACTCTATACGTCATCACTTAACCAGCATTATGAGTCTTATCAAGTAGTAGCACATTGCTTTTTATTTTATTTACTCATTTTAATTTTAATTGTACTGTTTGATGTTGCCATGGACAATTCATGAAACAAAGGTGCTGTACTGATGTTGGTGTGTACTTGTCTGCAGGTTGTCTATATTTCTTGTGGAATATGATGAAGGCTTATCAGATTAAACTGTGATGGCAGATGTTACATAAAAGCTGCTACCATTATAGTTTATATCTTATTTATATTTACTCCTCAGTAACAGGCTCATTACCGAACTTCAAACCTCTTTCCATATTGCAGTATGCTTTTCTTTCTCCAAGCAGTACAACCTCTGAGAGCTGTTGGCATGGCTGCAGACTCTTATCCTGTCTTTGTTTAGCATAAGTGGTGCGTATAAGCTGCATGTAGCATGTTTCTTTTAATTAGTTGACTAATAATGAAGCACTCCATATCGAGAATAGGAAGAAGAAAGACAGAAAACCTTTTATACACAGGTTACCATTGTGAGGACATACTGTACCTGCTGCATCACAACACCAGTCACAATGTTAATTGGATATGCTGAGTGAAGTTGGTAGTAACCATTAAGTAGGCTAGAAATACTGAGGGGAAAAGTATGACACTGACTAGATAGTTCTTTACCAAAGAAAAGGTTTGTTTCTTTTTAGTATGTTTGAGTCATACACACACATCAAACACAGTCTGGCTGTCCACGTGGCAGGATGCAGGTACACTGCAGAGTGAGGCTTCGCTAAAAGGAAACCTTCTCTGCTTAAGCATACATAAGCAGAGAAACAGTGTGTGTGATTCAAAGCTCATCAACAAGGGACACCTTTAACTTCTGGCAGAAGCACAACAGCATCTACTTGGAGTCATTAACTCGTTTAAATGCTCTGCATGGTAACACAGAGCAGCAGCAAAGGAATATGAAGTCATTTTCAGAGAACAGATGCTTCCTGTGGTGCAAACACTATTTCTCTTCAAGGCCAGATTCCAAATGGAGTCTAGCTTTAAATGTGGTCAAATAGAACAACAGCGCACTCACAAATACCAGTTTACTGCAGTTCTTTCATTCACTGGCTGATGGAGTTCACAAAAAAGCGAAGCTAGAGAAGGGTTGATGGGTGGGTCAGCAAAATGTGTAATTTTGAAAATTTTACTTGAAAATGGGTATAATGGATGAAAACTAAACCGCAGTTTTCAACATTTTACTCAGTGGTTATCAGAATTTAGAAGCAATTGCAGATCTAAATATCCCTTTATTTTATGAGCTTGTAGTGAGAACTGCAGTGGTTTTTGCATTTGCTCAGTAATTTGCCATCAAACCTTGCAGGAAATTGAAAGCAGCACGGAAAACTGTCAGGCAACACAGAGAACTGATGTGGACTTTAAAAAACATATATTTGGTAGTTCACCCACTAGCACCTTGCACATTGGAGGTTTTCATATGTGAATAAAAGCGCTGTGAGCTCTACACATACAAAATAGGATAGGAGGATGTTAGTGAAGTTCATGTAAAAGTTCATGTAAAAGATTCTAGTGTCAAGTGACTTTTTTTGGATTTTACACAAAGGATCTTAAAGTTATTCCATTTCTGGGTCATTATGAGATCAGCAACAGTGGCAAAAGTTTCAGGCATTCTTCTTTTTTACCCAAGTAAAAAGTGAAAAACTACAGGCTTACTCAAAGTCAGAAAGAATATTTTTACCAGCTATTACTGTGCAACACTAGCTGATCTTTATGCCATATTAACAAAATATTAGTACATGGGAATAGAGACTTTATTTTGACTTTGCTTCCTAACCAAAACAGAAAAAATCAACAGTTAAAGTGAGATTTGGCAGGTGGGGCACCCCAAGATTGGTTATAGTGGGTCAGTGTGGTTAAAAAAATCACAACTCACAATCATTTCTTTGTGATCAGCTGACCTGTGCTGCTGCTGCCTTGACCTGTACTGCTCTTTATGGATTTACACAACTGAATTCAACAAGATGTAACCCAATATCTCACAACCCATCTTGGCTAATTTTCCCTACACTCGAGTGTACTGTTTATATTGTCTTTACAACACAGTATGCCACCCATCAACCTTGAAGTAACATGAAGTTAGTAGAAGTCAGTTTGTTTTGAATGATGTTTCACAATATGAAAAAAACACGACTTCACTAACACAATACACAATGTTGGATATGAAAACGAGACCATTATACATCAGCTTTAAATTTACAGTTGGTCAAATGTCAGTCTGCACCTTTAAATATAGCCTCTCCTCTTCCTCTGCTCCCTCATTTTAGGCTCAAATCAGTTTGATATTTGTCTGAAGGCGCAAGTTAAAATGTGTTAAACCTAAAGTAACGTGCCTGTTTTGAAAATTTAAGGATTAGAAAGTTGTCAGAAAAAATAAATACCCATTTAATATAGAGATACCTGAAAATACTACTTAAGTACACTAAAGAAGTGTTTGTGCTTTGTTGCTTCTCACCTCTGGAAATCAGTAAAATGTACTTTAACTGGCCTGAAAATGTATCTAAAAACCACTAAACTTAGCATCTTTCCCCTTTGCTGTAGTGCAAGTAAGCAAGCCCTATTTAATCATCATCGTCTTGTTACAACAGGCAGACATTTATTACTGATTAATCTATAAATCCTGATTATGAAAGTGTATCTCTTTTTTTCTGTCTGTACACTTGTAATCCTCCTTTCAACTTCTTCGTTCTGCTTCATATCGCTCCTCTTGTAATTTTGTAGCGCAGGACAGATTGCCTAATTGTCTCTCTTCCTCCATCATGTTAATGAAAAAGAATCCCTGCAAGCTAACAGGAATCTGTCTGATCATTTGTACCACCTACAAATAATCCTGGCATGGATTCCACTCAGTGCTATCAGGACCCCACTGCTTTGAATCTCTGCCCATTTCCACCTTTATTGCTGTCATAAAGCATGCTGTGTCAAGGTGTAGATGTAGGTGATTTGTTAAAGCAAAAAAAAACAAGTAGGGTTCTTTTTTTCTTTTGTAGATGGATAGAAGGATGTAATCTGAAGATTTGGCAGCATTTACCCTCCTAATTTAATCTTCCTCATTTATTTCACAGGAGGAAATGTTTGGCAGAGGTAGTCTTTGCCTGTGCTACTAGTACTTTTTTCTTTTGTTTGTTTCTCTATTTCCCTCTACCTGTGCATCTCTGCATCTTCCTTGTGTACTGCAGGAATATCTATCTATCTATACACTACTGGTCAAAAGCTTTAGAATACCTCAATTGCTCCAGTTTTTTTTTTTATTGAAAATTATGCAGTTTAATGTCTCATTGCACTCTGAAATGATAATAGAAATAAAATATTTTTCAGAAAGTTCCTTCCATTTCTGTTGCAGAAGTTCCCATAAATGTGTGGCACTTGTAGCTTGCTTCTCTTTCACTCTTCTGTCCAGTTCATCCAGCTGGATGGGGTTTAAGTCTGGAAACCATCTTGGGTTTTTTTCCTGAGGTAGTTCTGGCATAGCTTGGACTTATGTTCTGAGTCATTATCTTGCTGTAGGATGAACCCCTGACCAACTAGGCACATACCAGAGGTTATTCCATGGTGCTGCAGAATGCTGTGGTAGCTGTTTTGGATCAAGGTGCCTCACTCTGTACAAGTCACCGACACCTGGACCATCACACTTCCTCTTCCATGTTTCACACTTGATGCCAGACACTATGGAACCATCCTTTCGCCTACTCGAGATCCTGCGTGATGAACTGAAGATTTCAAATTTTGATTCATCAGTCCATAATACCTTCTCCTAGTTTTCAGTAGTCCAATAGCAGTGTTTCATGGCCCAGGCAAGCCTCTTTGTCTTTTTGTGATGCCTTAGCAAGGGTTTTCTTGCTGCGACTCGAGCTCGAAGTCTTCTCTTGACTGTTAAAAACTAAGACTTGCTACACGTTGGGTGAGTGCCGAATGTTTGCTTATGTGTATATGGGGGTGGGAATGCACGTTTGTGTCTGCGTTCGCATGTTCGTCTGTGTCTATATGTCAGGTTGGGTCTCAGACTCCACCTCTCTGGGAACACCTCAGGCTCTCCAAGGTATGAAGGCCTATCTCCCCTCACCACACTCCCTGCTGGTGGCTGATGCCCTCAGAATTTGGTGCGCTGGTGGTTCTTGGTGTCAGGGGCTGGGAGCTCATGTATGTACCGGCTCACTCCTGGTGGCCGCTTGGCGGGGCCTGGTGCCTGTGGCCCAGCTGGGCCCCTTCTCGGGGGTGGGGCGCCCTCAGGCCCCTGGGCCTGGGGCTCGGGCCTCTCTGGCACAGCTGGCTGCTGGCAGAGCCCGCGGGCACGTCACTGCAACCCCCTCCGGCCTCTGCTCCATGGCTGCTGGGTGACTGCTCACCTGAGGCTCTCCTCAGCTCTTCCCAGGAGGGTGGCATGGTCCCCCCCCCCCCCCCCCCCCTTTGGTGGTCCTCCTTGGGTCCTTGTACTCTGGGGCCTCTGGATGTCTGGGGCCTGGATCTCCTCCATACCTGCTTCATGCCCTGGGGGACGGGGCTATGGCTCCCCACACTCCCTAGCACAGTGGTTCCCAAACTTTTTTTGCTGGGCCCCCCTTTGTTTTACAAGAAAAATGTTCGCGCGTGCGTGTGCACACCCATATTTTGCTCCATTGCGATTTATTTCACACCTCAAACATTTAGCAAACAATTAAGCAAATACAAGTAATCTGCAATAAATTACAGGTAGTAAGAAAATAAACTACTAACTTTTTTACGCTACATCCGCACCTACACGGAAAACTGAGATTTTCTTTTTCTTTTTCTTTTTTTTTTTTTTTTTTTTTTGGAAGTGACATCAGAAACAGCAGCATGTGACATCACGTGATGGCGGAGCTTCAGTTCATCCTTTGTCATCCTTTTTTTTTTTTTTTTTTTTAATAGGACAGGGGGAAAGAATGAAAGAAAGAGGGGGAGAGGAAGAAAGAAAACCAAAGGGGAGAAGAGACGGTGAGAAGGGGGGGAAGAGAAAAAAAAAACAAAACAAAAAACTCCTGGGTCACCTGTATGGAGAGAAAGAAAAACAAAAAAAACAGGGGAGACAGCAAACAACAAAGAGCAACATAATAATAATAAAAAAAAAAGCACCATCACAATAAACTAGCTAGTCATAGATATCAATAGTTACTAAATAATAAACGATATTGTGCAGCACGCAAGATAGACAGCGCACAGTGTGCTTTGAGGCAGCAACCAAGAAAGCTGTAGTCCGCATCTGTGAATACCCATGTGTACACCTGTGTGCATACCTGTGTGGATCAGCATGCTTGCATTCCAAAGGTTTCTCCATGTAATGATCTGCTAGAGAGTGTGGGGAGCCACAGCCCTGTCCTCTATGGTATCAAGCAGGTATGGAGGAGATCAAAACTCCAGACATCCAGAGGCCCCCAGAACACAAGAGACCAAGGAAGACCCACAGAGGGGCAGCCGCGCCACTGTCCCAGTAAGAGCTAAGGAGAGTCCCAGATGAGGGCTCATTCAGCAGCCGCGGAGCAGAAGCCAGGGGGAGTTGCAGTGACGCGCCCGTGAGCTCCGCCGGCAGCCAGCTGTGCCTGAGTGACCGAGCCCCAGGCCGAGAGGCCGGGGGCACCCCACCTCCAAAGTGGCCCGAGCGAGCCCCAATAAGCGGCCGCCAAGGAGTGAGCCGGTGTGTACCCGGACGCCCACCCCCAGATACAAAGAACCACCAACGCACCGATACCTGAGGGAGTCCGCCACCGGCAGGGGAAGTGGTGGTGGGTGGAGATAGGCCTCCAAACCTTGGAGGGCCCGAGATGTCCCCAGAGAGGTGGCGTCTGATACCCAACCTGACATATAGACACAGACATACAGGCACACACAGACACAAACATCCATTCCCACCCTCATGCTCTCATATGTACTTCACACTCAACCGACGTGGAGACAGACATAAAGAGACGCTGTACACACAATCACACTCCCCAAGCGTACTCTACTAACCGGGTCTAGGTACCCTTGCCCCTGGAGGGGGGAACTGCACCCAGACCCAGGTGGTGTTACCCTTTTCCCTGCGGTGGGGAGAGGCAGACCGCCCCGACTCCGCAGCAGCAGGGAGGCCCCAGACCGCAGTCGGACGGCCCACTCCTCCTAGCCCCCCCGCTCCAGTAGGCCGCAGAGAATGGGAAAAACTGAGATTTTCTAAAAACTCCTTTTTTGCGTTTACGTGTGGACGAGGAATACAGAGTTCATCACGCAACGTCAAAGGTATGTGCCTTTTTTCACGTCACGCTGTGCACCACGTTATTGTTTACATGAGATGAATAGCACAATGGCAGATTGAGACAAAATACTGTTAATCTGACTGTCTGCAGGTTTTACATGCTTACATACACACACACAGTTACTGTCCCTCTATTTACAAAGGCAGAGGCGTCACGGTGTGATAATTTTACGTGTCGTTGTTTTTTTTCCTGTGTAATAATATTCAACATTGCTGTCAATACATTTTTCAGAAAATGCCTCTCTGTGCAAAATGGGTTTAAAAACATAAACAACTGTGGGATACTGTTTGTCCGGGATTTGAACCGGGGGACAAATCGTGGCAGGATCAGCCTGATGTTATTTGTATCCCACTGTAACTTTACTGTATAAAGAGCAAACATCTCCAAAATGTCAGGAGTAGTTAGTCATTACAAGAAGTGTTTGTGAACTAAAAATCACGAATGTGGGATACTATTTGTCTGTGATTTAAACAGCCCAGCACTGCTCCCGACGAAGGGAAAACCAATTCTACAAGGAGACCTACCTCGGCACTTGTGCAGGTGAAACCAAAGGGAAGATATGCTTCACCATATTTTCTAGTCTTTGGCTTAGAATGAAGTTGGTTTGGAAACATATTCAGAGATTCTTCATCTCCTGCTTTGCGTTTCTGTAGGCGCCCCGTGCTGGCAGTGTCCAAGCGTTTTGTTTTTTTTCCCCCCTTTTCATCCCATGCCCCCCCTGCCATGGCTCTGAGCCCCACACTTTGGGAAGGTCTGCCCTAGCAGATTGTTACATGGAGAAACCTTTTGAATACAAGTGCGCTGTTCCACACAGGTGTGCACAGACACAAACTACCTTTCTTGGCTGCTACCTCAAAGCACATTGTGCGCTGTCGTCTTGCGTGCTGCACAATAACATTTAATATTTAGTATCTACTGTTAGCTAGTTTATTGTGATGTTTTGTATTTGTTATGTTTGTTATGTTGCTCTTTTTTGTTGTCTCGACAAGTGATCCAGGTGTTTTTTTTTTGTTTTTTTTTTGTTTGTTTGCTTTTTTTTTCTCTTCCCCCCTTTCTCACCATCTCTTCTCCCCTCTATTTTATCTTTCTCTCCCTCTCTTTCTTTCATTCTTTCTTTCTCCCTGTCCTATCCCCCAGTCATGTCTGTCCCGTCTGTAACGACTGAAAAAAACAAACAAACAAAAACACAACAACTAAGACTTGCTTGCTACGAAAACTGTGCTTTCAGCTGCTGTCCTGTGAGCCGCCTAAAACGCAAGCTGTTAACTCTCAGAAACTTGTCCTCTGATTCAGTTGTGGCTTCGGGTCGCTTCCTGTCAGAGTTTTCCCATTTTCAGAGTGTCTTTCGATGGTGAAGGAAACTGTACTCACTGACACCTTGACTTTCTTTGCAAATTCTCTGTAGGAAAGACCTAAGTCTTTAAGCGTTATGATGATCTGTCTCTCTTCCATTGTTAATTTACTTTTTCTCGCCATTTTTGTAGCAACTCACTACTTTCTGCAGTATAATACCGTTCATCTGATGCTCACGAGGGCATAGTAGCACAGTGTGTTCCTGCTATTATGCAGACAGAGGGGGTTTTAAGAAATCCAGAAAGGTGGAACACCTGTAGGAATTAGTAGCACCAGCTTTCAAGGCTTGATCAACCTCCACTGCTACAGAACAGCCCATTGTATGGTCCCTGAAAAGGGCCTTTTTGCATAATTCTGAAACGTACATTATTTTTCTTTCTTTTTTTTAACCTCTGGCAGTTCACCACTTACCTTTGTACCATTTCAAGCTATTCAATGAAGTTGAAGGACTGGAACTGCAATAAATAACTGGAAAAATTGGGGTGTTCTAAAACTTTTGATCAGTAGTGTATATATTTTTTCATTGTGCGCTACAGTATATGTTTTGTGAAAGCAAGGAAAAGCAAGCACGGCATTGTTACCATGTTCACATACAACACAAAGCATGAGACCCTTTGCATTAGTGCGTTGTTCAGAAAGGCACCAATATAAAATATGTAGTTTCATAGTTCAGAAATATCCCATTTGAAAAAACTATTAAAAAAATGCACCAATGATCATGTACATATTTATAGACATTCTGTATCCATTGCTTTCTATTATTACCCAATTGTCTTGGGAAAAACATGGAAAAACATGGAGATGAGAAAAAATAGTTTAACTTTTAGGACCACATGCTTTCATGACTAACTTCTCCTGTCTGTATTAACTTTCCTTTAAAAATGAAACACCTAGTGAGAGTGAGAAAATGCTTGCTTTTTAGTGCCTCAAATTCTCAGAAAGGCTTGCTCCAAAAGGTTCAATATAACCAACAGTCAGGGAAATGCGAGAATTTTCTATTAAAACAGCACAAACTGTTTACCATCAAGAGTCTGATCTGCACTGGACTAGAAGATGAACCTGGAAGTAGCATATATTTTTAAAGCACACAATGTTTACATTTGGGTTTACTATCTGCTCTGAATAAAACTTGTAGTAAATGCAAATCTGGTCATTATAAGCACTGCAAAAGAATAGTTATTGTAATACTTTCGGTGAACCTAAACATGCCACCTAATGGCATTAAAATTGGGGCATCTACACTATATCTTCAGCCAGAAATGAAAAATAGGAAAAAAATAGGACTGTACTGTTGGCCCGAAGTCATTTTAACATTAGAAAATGGTGACAGTGAGAATCAACACACATGTTGTGTTTTCTCCTCACTGAAACGAGCATCTTCATGTGCATTATGAATGAAGCACAATTTCTTGGTTATGAAATAAACATAATTACTAGTGTAGTGCAAGTATTATTTAACAATAATGGACAGAAGAGCACAATGTCAAAGTGTTTCCTTGTTATATACTCCTGATACTACAGGAACGCTGGTCAGTCTGTTCCTGGCCGTTTTTGTATACAGAGACATGACCTGAGTCAGTCGTTTTGACCACTGAATGAACGATCACTGGAAAGATTAAATATAGATTGCATACTATGAGTTGTCCAGAGCTAACAGTAAAAGGTCCAAGTTATCCCAAGGCTTTAAATTCTTGACATGTTCGTCCCTTCAGGTTTAACATCAGCAGTAGAGGTCTTAAAAGAGAACGGGCACCTGGAGTACATGTGCATAATTGCTATTTTCAAAGAAAATCCATATGCAATCATTCTCAGACAAATGGTCAACGACAGCCATAGCTGGACTGGCCATCGCTCGGTGGGCAGATGGTGATTTTTCGTTTTTATGGGCCGATGTTTTTTTCTGTAATGGTATCAACAATGAAAGGTGGTGGATTGGCCAGATGCTGGCCGATGTGTAAAAATAACTCAGTTGCTTTGTAGTGGCTATGGCGGAGCTTCCACAGAGGCCAGCAGGTGAATCAGAATCAGAATCAGAATCAGAAACTTTATTGTCATTGTCATGAGAACAACGAAATTAAGAATGGTCCCCGATCATTGCATCATCCCTAGCAATATCAAAATATAAATAAAACAATAAAATTCAATAAATAAAATAGATAGAATACTTAAAATACTAATAAGATATAACAGTAAAACATTCACATACATTCCCACACACATGCTTCAGACCGTGCATAGATTAACACAAGAGTGGCGTGATGGACATTTTTTTGTAGTATTCAGATGTGTTATTGCAGTTGGATAACAGCTGTGTTTGAGTCTATTAGTCCTTGCTCTGATTGCCCTGTACCGTCTGCCTGAGGGCAACAGTTCGAACAGGGAGTGGCCAGGATGTGAGGTGTCTTTTATGATGTTTTGGGCCTTTTTAAAACAGTGGGCGTTGTGTAGAACTTCCAGTGTGGGGAGAGGGCAGCCAGTGATCTTTTGGGCGGTGTTAATGATCCCTTGGAGTGCTTTCCTCTGAGCCCCTGTGCAGCTAGTGTACCAGATGCATATGCAGTAAGTTAGAACACTCTCAATGGTGGCTCTGTAGAAGGACACCAGCAGTCTCTGTGTGATGTTATTCCTCCTGAGAATTCTCAGGAAGTACAGTCTCTGTTGGGCCTTTTTCAGCAGCTCGGAGGTGTTCACACTCCAGGAAAGGTTCTCCTCTATATTGACTCCCAGGAAGCGGAAGCTTGCCACCCTTTCTACACAGTCCCCATTTATGAATAGTGGTTGGATCTCTGCCTTTTTCCTTCTGAAGTCTATTATGAGTTCTTTGGTTTTTGAAGTGTTGAGGAGGAGGTTATTGGCCTTACACCATGACGTCAGCTGCTCCACCTCGTCTCTGTACGTAGACTCGTCTCCCTTGGAAATGAGCCCCACCACTGTGGTGTCATCTGCAAATTTCACAAAGATGTTGCTGTGGTGGCGAGGAGTGCAGTCGTGTGTGTAGAGAGAGTAGAGCAGTGGACTGAGCACACAGCCCTGGGGTGAGCCAGTGCTGAGACTCAGGGCTGAGGATGTGTGATGGCCAACTCTGACTCTCTGTCTACGGCCCGAGAGGAAGCTATTGATCCACATGCAGGTGCTGTATGGAAGCCCCAGGTCTTGTAGCTTGGCCACCAGTTTGTGTGGAAGGATGGTGTTAAAAGCTGAGCAGTAATCCACGAAGAGCATCCGCACATAGCTACCATGCTCTTCCAGGTGAGTTAATGCAGCATGGAGTGCTGTGGCTACAGCGTCTTCCGTGGATCGGTTTGCTCTGTAGGCAAACTGGTGTGGATCCAGGCTGCGGGGCAGGGCTGCTGTGATGTGTCTGCGGACCAGCTTCTCAAAGCATTTCATTACCACTGGGGTGAGTGCCACCGGTCTGTAGTCATTCAGGCCGGTGATGAGGTGGATGAGGGAAAGTGGAGGCAGGAGGAGCAGAGACCCGAGGTGGCCGCCGGTCCGAGTGTCAGGTGAACTGAACTTCAGGTAAGAAGTTATGACCTGCAGTCTCTCTGGGTCAGATATAAACCAAGTTTAGGTGGAGTTTATTTTCGTTGTGCTGACTTTTCACAGTCAGTTACAATAACTACTGCGTGCTAGCTAACATGACGGAGTTTCTATACAGCTGGGTGGGTGCTATGATGTTACTGATAGTGAACTTGATTTTATTTATAAGGTTAGTTAGTAGAGTTGCCAACCGTCCCGTAAAAAATGGAATCGTCTTCTATTCAGAGAAAATATTACGCGTTTTGTATTGAGCTGAAAAGAAACACAGTTTGTCCCGTACTTCAGCTAGAATGGAAAAAGACACAAAGCTGGAGTTATTCTGTGTGTTTATGCTGCACAGCTGCCTCTTCTTCTCTCATTCTCTCCCCTCCCTCTCCTGTTGCTACTTCAATGAAACTGATCAATGATCAGCTGATTGGCTTTTCTGTTGCAAATCCCATCGTTTGTTTATCGTCCACTTTGCGCCAGAAAGACGAAACCAGCGGAACAACAGCAGCCCGTTTAAGATTGATCAGTTGTTGTTAGAATTTTTTAAATATTTGCTGGAGCAAAAATATATTTGCTATGTTTGCTGGAGCCACAGCTGTAAAAGCTGCTGGTCATGATCTGTTGAGAGGGAAACATGAGGATAAAACCAGGAGATGTCCTTACTGAATCATCACAGCTAAACAGGTGATGGAGAAACAGGTTTACCTTTTAGGTGACATGAATGAGTTGAAGGGAAGTTATAAACTGTTTCTGAGAAATAACACCAGGATCCTTTTCTAAGTAACTGACAGCTGGTAACTGTGCAGGGGCGGGTCTAGCAAAGTTTTGCCAGGGGGGCAGGTCGGGCATTAACAGGGAGAGGGGGGCACAAAGAAATACTTTTCTTTCTTATTCTCATTTAAAATGTCTCGCTTTTAATAAATAATTATCTGAATCTTACAACCAAAGTTTTTATCTGATGTAAAATGTATAGAAATCATACATATAGCAACAAGACTGTACATCACTGTAACAACAGCATCTGTTTTCATTCAAAGGCTTTATGGCTTTTCCTAGAATACCTGGTGGACCGGTCTCTAAATGCCTGGGCCAATTTTTTGTCCCAGTCCAGCCCTGGTGACAGCAAAATGCTTGCTGAAAGCTGAAAAGATGTTATTCTGACCTTAGGCTAAATAGCTATAGAATATAATATATGGAAGCAAGAAGTGGTGCAATTTTGTCTGGTCTGAGCAGAAACTTGTATATGCAAGTTAGATTCTGATTTGGCAGCTTTTCATTTGGTCCTTGAATACCTAAATGCCAGACAGTAAACATGGACTTTTTGTAACCTAAGTTCATATTTCTAACCAAAGCCTGTAACCTACTCAAAAAGCCTGAGGATAACATAAAATAAGCTCTATTCATCCTCACTTCCAAGCAAGGACCAGGATCGCAGCAGAATTGTTCTTTTTACCTGGCTAAATCACTGGGGTAATGTATGCTAAACACATAACCTGTTTACATAATATGTTCTGAGTTTTTGTTTTCTAAATGAAAGCTCAAGTGGCCAAGTGCATGATGTTAAATGCTTTTGGCTATGACCAAATGGGTCAGAGTGGGGCATATTGGAAAATTTTGTTCAGTTCAGTTTTATTTATGTAGCATGAAATCACAACAACAGACACCTCAAGGCGCTTTATATTGTATGGTAAAAAACCTACAACAGAAGAGGAAAAGAGGGAAAAAGATGATTTGGCGACAGAGGAGAGGAAAAACTCCCTTTTAACAGGAAGAAGCTTCCGGTAAAACCAGGCTCAGAGTTGGGCGGCCATCTGCCCTTACCTGTTGTTAAGAGAGGAGGAAAACAGGACAAAGACAGCAAAGAAGTAGCATTTGCATAACTCTGGCTGTGTGGGTTGTTCCTTACCTGAAACGTGTCAGACATGTTGTTTGCATTCCTTTTTCTGTCTCTAGTACTTAAAGGGTTTATACTTCATTAAAAAAACAAACATATTTCTAGTTGGAAAGCTCTCTCACAATGATAATGTCAACCTTGTAAATGAGATTTTAAATCTCAATGGGTTGTTTTTCCTGGTTAAATAAAGTTATTAGTTTTAAGTTCCAACAATTGCTTTGATAGAAACACAGACACACACATGATCAACTCACTCTAATGGATTGGTCACCCTCACCCCACCATGAGGTAATTCAGCTGCTGAGTGGGAAAAGATTAGGTGCCTGCTATTGCCAGGCTAAGTGAGCAGAGACTCATATGAGGGATCACAAAGGACGTGCTATTACCATGTGAAACAAATTCACAAAATCAAAGCTTTTTTCTATGTAAGCCAGAGTGTGTACTGAATGGCAACACGATTTAACATCCCAGGGTTTTTTGTTATTATTGTAAAAGGTCTCATTAACACCGGAAGGTCGCCGGTTCGATCCCCGGGCTCTTTGTCCTGGTTGTTGTGTCCCTGGGCAAGACACTTTACCCTACCGCCCACTGGTGTTGGCCAGAGGGGCCGATGGCGCAATATGGCAGCCTCGCTTCTGTCAGTCTGCCCCAGGGCAGCTGTGGCTACAACTGTAGCTGCCTCCACCAGTGTGTGAATGTGAGAGTGAATGAATAGTGGCATTGTAAAGCGCTTTGGGTGCCTTGAAAAGCGCTATATAAATCCAATCCATTATTATCATTAACAAATGAAGTCATTTGTTTCCTTCAAATACAGAAGAGCGTGGTCCAACAGAGAGTGAGTTTGTATAATGAACTACTTTTTTGTCTGGTTGGATTGACCATCAGCAATTCTTTACTGAGTTGCACCTGAATGTTAGACTCAAATAACGAAAATGCTGTGCTTAATTAGTTTCACACAATGGCTGCTATGTGCAAGTCATCATGGTATTTTCACATGTTAGACTGAAAGAGTAGAGTGCTGCTCTCATGCTTTACACCTGCACAAAAAGCCAAAAGAGATTTTGTTTTTGTTTGAAAGCAGTTGCCAATAGTAACAAAAAGCTGACTTTTTACCTGACCTGCTGCGCTCTCCTGCCTCTGTATTAAATACTCTGGCACACAGCCTACACAGTGCTATTGACAGCTTTTGCCCACCATAGAAACCAAAATGCTGAATTTTTCCAGAGTGATGGCGATGAGCATGATGGGAGGAGCTTATGCTACCCATCACAGTCACAGATGTTTTTGCGGCAAATGTCTCAGTTATGACTGCGTGGGATTCTCGTGGCATTTACCTTGGTGGCTCAGCTTCCCAACACTTTACCTCAGCATATCTGACTCCCGACAGATGTTTTGAGTATGGATTATATATTAAAATAAAGGTTTATGCAGTTAGTACAGTAAGCAGAGAGCAGTTTGCCCTTGAGGCAGTTAATGCAATGTCTGGAACCAGACCTGTGGAGCAGAGAGGCACTGCTGAGCAGAGCTATTACTACATTATATTTTAAGTGCAAAATGAAATAAAACTGTGCGCGGCTGAACCCTTTTCACAGTTCTTCCACTTTTTTGGTAAGGATCTTTATGCCACAAAGAATTAAGGCAATTCTTCAAATCAAATCAAATCACTTTTATTGTCACATCACATGTGCAGGTACATTGGTACAGTACATATGAGTGAAATTCTTGTGTGCGAGCTTCACAAGCAACAGAGTTGTGCAAAATACAATAACGTAAACAAGCAAAATACAAGAATGGCTACATCTTAAACTAATAAATATATGTACAATATATAATAGTATATGCATTTCTGGATGTGTATACTAAATGTTTTCCACGTGTGTGTGTGTGTGTATACACATATTTTACAATTTAAATAGAGTAAACAATAAAATAAAATCTATAAAAATATACAGAGTTGAGACATGTGCAAAACAGTGGCGTTACTGTACAGTATGGAGTGCATAATGTTTAAGTTCCAGTAGTGAAGCTGAGGTGTCTATGAAGTGTTCAGCAGTCTGATGGCCTGGTGGAAGAAGCTGTCTCTCAGTCTGCTGGTACGGGACCGGATGCTGCAGAACCTCCTTCCTGATGGAAGTAGTCTGAACAGTTTATGGCTGGGGTGACTGGAGTCCTTGATGATCCTCCCCGCTTTCCTCAGGCAGCGCTTCCTGTAGATGTCTTGGAGGTAGGGAAGCTCACCTCCAATTATCCGTTCAGAGCACCGCACTACTCGCTGGAGAGCTTTGCAGTTGTAGGCGGTGCTGTTGCCATACCAGGTGGTGATGCATCCAGTGAGGATGCTCTCAATGGCACAGTGATAGAAGGTCCTGAGGATGCGGGGGTTCATGCCAAATCTTTTCAGTCTCCTGAGAAAGAAGAGGCGCTGCTGCGCCTTCTTTACTGTTTTGTTTGTGTGTACTGACCACGTAAGATCCTCAGCCAGATGTACACCAAGGAACCGGAAGCTGCTCACTCTCTCCACAGCAGCGCCGTTGATGGTGATGGGGGTGTGTACTTCTCTGCACCTCCGGAAGTCCACTATCAACTCCTTTGTCTTTGCGACGTTGAGTGTGAGATGGTTGTCTTGACACCAGTGGGTCAGGGCGCTGACCTCCTAACAAGATTAACGCTGACAGCACTAGTGGGAACACAACGAATATGACTGCACATTTACGCCGACATCATCCTAGTGCAAAGACAAGTGGAAGCAGACAAAAACAACAAGCACGCATGCTACAAACTTTACCCGAGTCATTTAGACAGCCGTTAGCACATGATTCTCCTTATGGGGACCTGATATGTTTAATATGCTGCTGAGAATATAGCCCAGAAGATAGTATAGCTTTTATTTTAGAAAGAGCCATTTCTCTGTAATAAACTCTCTTTTCCAAAGATGAGTGATTTCTCGATCAGATAGATTTATTATTTTATTACTTTGTTGTTTCAGCAACATTAAATTTAAAAACTTTACGTTTGAGTTAAAATATATATTTATAATTTTAATAAATGACAAATTAAAAAAGCATGAACATTTTTTTGTATCGAAAAAATATCGAACCGTGACACCAAAGTACCGAACCGAACTGAACTGTGAATTTTGTGTATCGTTGCACCCCTAATGCTTTCATCTCATGTATACCAAATTCAGTAGATCAGCATAGGTGTTCATCAATTTTCACCTCTGATTTCAGTCTCTACCAACTTCTGAGGGAAACATCTGGTTATTCAGCTGCTTAGTTGTCCACTTTCTCTATTTCAAAATCGAGTTGTTTGCTGTTTGACATAGAGAAAGTTACAGTACAGTGAGTTTAAAGTTTAAAGTTCTCTATAGCACAGATTCACAGCATTCAGATATATAGTGTTTCAACCGATAATCTGTCAGCTGTTTCTATAACTTGCTTTGAGTGGTAAATTCAGTTGATTTGACATGACATGATTTGGAAAGGCTCACACTGAGTGCCAAGGGTCATATCTGGAGAAAACCAGGCAACCTGGTGCTTTATTAGTTCTGTAAAAAAGATTGTGAGAAGATGCCCACAAAATACAAATATAAAGGTACCTCAGCAAAAGCTGTGAAAAGTACATTTTACCTGTTTTTTTTGTTTGTTTGTTTTTTTTAAATTAAAAAACTCATTTTTCAATTTGTCATTATGGGGTACTGTGTGTTGAATTTTGAGGTGAAAATAAATTTGGAATAAGACATGTCAATATGTCAAAATGAGGGACAATTAAAATGCTGTGAATATGTTCCGGATCCACTGTAGACTTTGGCGCTAAAAACAATTAAAACCCTGGTCTCTGGAGAATTATGGCAGCTTTTCTGATGCACATTTATTTTCCCTAGTGGACAAAAATCTTTCCATTTTCTTGTCTGAATGTCAGCCATGCAGACTCCGTGTACAGTTGTTTTACCATCTCTTAAGGCATATAAAAGCCAGATGCTCTTGTTGTTTATCTGCCACAGCTAATTACGCTTACACACATAAAACCAGCACATGTGAGGAGAGCGTGGATGCAGACTGTATTTTGTAATGTTGTGTAACACACACACTCCCAGAGATCTTACACTTAAATAAGGATGTGTTCATGTCTTCTTGCTCTGTATGTGTGTTTGTGTGTGCGTTTTGTTTCCCTGATGGTGATTTCCACTTTGATTCTAGTAGAACTGAAGTATATTTGAGATGAGTGTGTCTCAGTCCAACTACTAGTTTCCTGTGGGTCTCGCTCTCTCTCTCTCTGGCCATCTCTGGCACACTTGCTTGGACCCCTCTTGTTTGGTTGTTAAAAACTGTGGAAACAGAAAGCAACTGGTGATCACCAGTTATAACTGGAAGCAGTGGGCGGGTAAAAGCATTGAGTAAGTGCGCATTAGGTAGTGATATCTGGTAACTGTAGGCTACCAAAAAAATGAACACGCTATTTTAGAAGCCTCAAGCTGACAATTTTAGCTTGAGGCTTAGCTTGAGACGTGACGCGTGCAGGAGCAGCAGGGTCATTTTCTATGCAGAGTTCTATGCGGTCAAAATGTGAAACACCCCTGCTCGCCCTTCCAAAAACAAAAAACGATAAAAACAGGGCTGCTGAGATTGTCTTACATTTTATCTAGTATCACATAACTATTGTATCACCTGGGCAGTGTGTTGTGAATGTGTTGTGTCCTGTGATTAAGACCCCTAACTACTCAGCCCACTTTCACAACAGCTTGTGAAGTAATCATCAAAATAAATCCTTTATGTATTCTTGGACATCAGTTGTTACATTTTTCATGTCAGTGAACACAAATTTGTCTAGTAAACAGTGCATTCGCATAAGAAATGGTGTCATCTGAAATGTATATTAGAAGAGGGCCACATCCTGAAGTGCTACTGCAGTTGGATCCAGTATTCACTCCTGTTTAGTGTACTGTAGAGTATGAAGCTTATTGTTGGGAAAAAAAATAGCTAAAGGTTTATATTTTTTCTGCTATCTGAGTGACTGATCAGAGTAAGCTTTTGTGAGTGAACATGTGTTCTATAGTTGGTTCATGTCACTTCATCTCGTCTCCCATTGGGGTACTTAAATTTTGTCAAATATCAAAAATAAATTTCCCAATTGGTTACAGAAATGAATCAGGGCACTTATAATCATGAACTGAGTCGGCTTGGATTTCACGTCAAATTCAACTCACAAACATCATAGATATTCATACATCATTTGTGGGATTTTAAAAAAACAACATAACAAAACACATTGTTAATGACAAACATGTTGCTTGGTTTGGTTTAGGCACTAAAAACTACTTGGCTAACGTAAGGCAGTACTTTGGTAGGTTGCAAAAAATATTGTAGATATTGTGTTCTAAAACACAACAGTTGGTACGTCTTTCCAAACTTTGTTTTTCTGGTTGCCAAAATCAGTTCTTCTGACACTAAATATATTAACGCTTATTTCAGATTAAAAAAAACAAAAAACAAAAGCTACTCACACCTAATGGATTTTGAATAACAAGGCATTTATTGTATATATTTAATGTACTCGTACTAGCAGGTCAGCCACTAATCAGAAGGTTGGTGGTTCGATCCCAGGCTGCCTCCTGGCTGCATGCCAAATATCCTTGGGTAAGATACTAACCCCACGTTTGCCTACTGGTGGTGGTCAGAGGGCCCGGTGGCGCCAGTGTCCGGCAGCCTCGCCTCTGTCAGTGCGCCCCAGGGTGGCTGTGGCTACAATGTAGCTGCCATCACCAGTGTGTGAATGTGTGTGTGAATGGGTGAATGACTGAATGTAGTGTGAAGTGCTTTGGGGTCCTTAGGGACTAGATAAGCGCTATACAAATGCAGGCCATTTACCATTTACTTACATATTTCCCTCAGAGCTCAAACTATCATTCACGCCTTTACTCATCATTGTTTTTGTGTAATCTGTTTAAATAGTTTTCTCTTTACATTTTTCACACTAACTTCAGTAGTCAGTGGATGTTCCAGGCATGTATGTCAGCTTTTATTGACCCCAAGCATCATAGCAGCACTTATGGAGCACAGGTAGAAGAATGCTGAGAGGAGCAGTTTGTGAAACCAGAACGATAAAGTGGGTAGTGTGTGTGTCATGGTGAAAAAGGATAATCTCCCAAAAGACTTGAGTGCTGGCACTGGCTAACCAGCACAGATGTCTGTGAAGGAGGTTTTGGCAGGAGGTGATGGAGACAGTGGCAGATCACAGGATTATAGTGAAAGACAGAGGCGGAGAGATGTTCTGGAGGGACAAGTCGTCAGAGATGAGTTCAGTTTGATTTTTGACAGAAACACGGGAGCCTGGGGCACAGACGAGGACAAGAAAGAAGTAAAAGCCCCGAAAAAGAAATAAGCAGCACTCAATAGGCTCTTTTTCTCCCTTACTTATTCCACGTCTAGGCCCATAAATAGCCCAAGGGCATGAGCCCCTAAGCTGACAAATAGGTAGGTGGTGGCAGTTCATCTCAGGACATTGCTCTAGGTGAGAGGAGGTGACGCCGGGGCTCTGCGAGGCATAACCTGGTAGCTATTAATCCTTCAACATGTGTAGAGAATAAAAGTGATGAGATGGAAAAGAGGAGGAAGGTAAATCAAAGGAGAGGAGGAAAGGGAGGGAGGAAATGAAAGCAGAAGAGAGGAGACTAGACACAGAGAAGGGAGAGCAGATGAGGAGGGAGGACAGCGGATGATATGAAGGGGAGAGGAGGACTTCCAGTAAAAAGAAAAAGTATTAATCACCTGAAGGAACGTGAGAAGTATGAAAAGTGAGGAGAGTCAGAGCAATCGAGGAAAAAATGAGAAATGCAGGAAGATGGTCAAACTGGAAATGCAGAGAGGAGTCACTGCACACCATGTCAGATTTTTCTAATTTAAGATTTGTAACAGAGCCATAGTTTTAGATTTGTTTTAAGAGAGGGATTTTTAGAGCAGGCGATAAGAGGAGATGCTCTGTTGTCAGCTACATACTCACAAACATAGGAACACACACACACACGACACAGACCTTTTTACTCTAATCTCTACTCCTCCCCAAGTGTTGAGAAAAAAAATCACCCCTTTCCTGAAAATAAAGATAAGAGGAGAGAAAGGAGGTGCTATCCTTCCCTCTAGGTGGGTGGGGACAATCGGTGGGTGTAATGAACACTCGCTTATCACTGCTCCTTACTTCCTAGAGACGACCTCTGTGCAGCGTAACTAAGACGGTGGTATAGAGCTGCTACGGGGGATGCGTTATTTAGCGGGTAACCTCTGCGACTGGAGACTTCAGATGGTGACAGTTGAAATCTCTCACGGCCAAACGGAAGAGTGAATGGCTTCACCGAGCAGTCAGAGTCAGATCTGCACCCATAGTCTATCTTGAGGCTAATAATTGGTAAACATGCACTTTGCAAGGGAATTTGTTTCATGTTTTCCAGTGGCTGTGGTAGATTTAGCAAAATGCAAGTGAATTTGGGCAATCGACAAGAGAGATGTTTTGTACTTTATAATTTCTTTTTCTATAATAGCCTAAAGATACAAATATGGAAATGTCTTATTATGTCAGTCTGCTTTGGAGTCAACAATGCATCAAATACTGCGAGTATGCCGAGGCCGCCGAGGTCAAACAAATATACACGAGGTGTTGTTTAGCATGAGTAGTGTCATGCACTCTGTTTATGACAACAGTCGGACAAGTCTCTCACTCGCAGTTCGTCATACTGACGATAATGATGTAAACTACCCTTGTGGCTTCACATTTAAATGCACTGGGAATGCCATTTTTCAACATGCAGCGGTAGTAAAGTACTTTCACACAAGTGAAGAGGAACCACATCCACGAGTGAAACACAAAGGCAAACAATCCATTAAACCATTAATGGGACACAAAGTGCAGTCTTATACTGAAGGTGCCTCCACATTCAAACAGCAACGGTTTTATGTAGACTGGCTCTTTAGAGAACATCAGTTATAGCTACACACTTAATACCGCAGTGTCAGGTGCATCAGGACGGCAACACCAAGGGACACTTTGAGTATGTTGGTGTGGGGAGAGCGCGCATTGAATATTTATAATATGACAATCATATAAACAGTGGGTAAAATAGCTAAAGTGAATTTTTAATTGCTAAACGTCAAGTACACGTTGAAAACCTCACTGATAACAATGCAAGCAGTTAGCTAACTAACCAGCTAAATTGCAAGAGTATTTGGAGACACTTCTGAGCAATTACAGGAATTATTCATCAAGCTTTCAGGAGACAATGGTGTCACTCCAAACTTGTAAAAGCTAGTCACATAACGAAGCTCATTGACTTGCCATCATGCTTTTCAGCAGTGTGTATCTTTTAGCATCATTTGTCAGTGTGCAGGGTTCATGCTGTGAGCCAGTGCATTTTACTCAAAACCATGTTTTCTGTAAAATAAACAGATACTTTGTGTGTCTAACCCTAACTAAGTGACACAGTGATTTACAGAGAGATCAACAGGTTTGATGATAATTTTAACCCTATATTGCAGTGTTTCCCAACCTTTTGGAGCCACAGCACTTATTTCACATTTGAAAAAATCACACAGCACACCACCAAACAAAAATGTCACAAAAAGCATATTTGGTCATGCTAGGGCCTTCGTCTGGCTCAGAATTTTCTCCAGGACCCAGGTCAGACTGACTACTTTTTCTTCTGCTTCTTCTGTTGTACTGGTAGTTGGCAACCCATTAAATTAGAGTAGGTAATTGCACTGGCCTCTAGTGGAAGAGAATGCACTTGTTCTGCCTGCTACACCCGTTGCGATCGCTTAGAGTACTTATCAGGTGGAACCAGATAATCTTCCACGGCACACCTGATCATTTCTCACGGCGCACCTATGTGCCACGGCACAGTGGATGGGAAACACTGCTATATTGCCAAGTGTATCATATCTGATGCACAAGTTTTTGAGACCTCCACTTCATCAGTGGGATTTTTCTTTTCCTGAAAAGCCTAAATCAATTGCACAACACATTTTACGAGAATACATTTCCCAAAATGTCAAATGTAGCCAGAATAATACAAATTGAAACTCATATATACAAATTTATATTTAATCTACAAATGTTTACTTTGTAAGAGGGTTGAATAAACATTTTAGTTTTTGGCAGTTATTTCATGGTTCAGGCTCTACGTGGTTAAACACCCTGGGAGTAACAATGGGTTGCTCAGACGTGTTTCTCCAAATAAATGCTAAAGAGATTCTAATATCATTGTGGTATAATTAGTGGATAACCAGCTTCAAAAACGGTTTCCAAGAAAAACAATTTTTTCTGGCATATTTAAAAGCTTATTGGGAAAACATGAAATCTCTACTGTGTAGCAGCTACTTCTGTTTAAATGTGTTGAACCACTCACCATACTTTATTTGTCAGAAGCCAAACAAAGTAAGGATATGCAGAGCATTCTCATTTCCAACATACCAATGATTTGTCACAGCCCGAGGCATGTCATAGTAACACAAAAGGTACCCCTCCACGCCCTTATGAAATGCTCCAGATTCTTAACTGAAGCTGCTTCGGCTTTCTACGCTGCTTTGCAGCTTTCTTATTTGCTTCCCTTTTTTATTTGCTCTGAGCTTTTTATTGCAGCCTTAACCATAACCTTAATCATAACCTTACATTTATAGATTAATTCCAACCCACTCTCATGCCTCGGAACACTTAACATACAGACAGGTTGGGCGCCCAAAAGCATAACATAGCGACGATTTGTCACATAGCAACGGTATGATAAGAACATGTTGGGATATGATAATAATATTCCTGTTAAAATTGTGGATTTATGAAATAACACAAGATGAATCATAGGTTTAAACAATCAAAAATTACAGTATTTTAAAAACTGTCATCGAAGCAAAGGAAATGAAAGATGCTGAAGATGAAGTGGACAGAATAAACAGCTGGATAAATTTGGTTGATAGACCCCTATCAAGTTAAGTTAAGCCTTTAAAACACTTGCTGACTCAGAGAATCCTTTTAAAAAGCTCACATTCTGTGAAGACTGTCATACTGTTCTTTGTTGCTGTCATGTGTTTTCAAGCTGCTGGCCTAACTTGCTGAACCAATACTCTCCTGGTGCCAAGTGCCAGTGTGGCTCTCTAGAGATTCAATTAGAAACACAGCCTATCAAATGTCATCACAGGATACGTGTGTGTGCGTGCATGCATGCCCACATCCTTGTGTATTTTTCATTTAAACCCATGTGTTGGTGTGAGTCACAGCTGCATATGACCATGCACAAGGCCTTCCAGTTAATGAGCAGCTCATTAACGAGCCTCTACAGCAAAAGACAGTTTCTTCTCTCCCTTTTTAGGGCCTTGTAAAGTTCATCCTCTCTGGATTTAACTTTTTAAAAAGAGAACAATGAATCAGACCAAATGACACACCAACTGTCAGACCCTAAAGCAATGTAATTTATTTCACAGTTACAAGTTAGAAGTTGTATGTGTTGAACAGTAAAGTAGTGGACCTGTAGCTTATACTAAGTACAGTAAATGGGAACATTGGTAGAGGCTGTGTTGTTAAGCAACTTTTTCTTAGCTCTCATTAGAAAAAGCTACAAACTACAGGGACATTTTTGGAGTATTTTCCCCCTTAACCCTCTCAGGCTCAAATTAAACTTTTTGTTGCTAATGCACAACCAAGTCCTGCAGTGGTACTTCTGAGTAAAAAAAACTCATAAAATATGTATGTGGGGCAATCAGGTTGTTAGTTTTTAACTGTTGCAAATCGGCAACGCCTGCCTTGAGAGGGTTAATAATAAACACTCCTTCATTCCCCTTGTGGGGAACACACCCCACCACACTCTTTACTTGCATGCGTACAACTGAGGCAATGGAAACTGCAGAAAACAACTATAACAAGACAGTTCTTTGGAAAACAGAACTAGCTTCACCCGTGATCCGATTTGCACACTGTTAAACCTCTGCCTTACCACCACATATTTTAATATTTTAAATATTTTAATATATTTTACCAGGCCTCTGGAGAACAAGGGTTTCTATAGACAAAAACATGGATGTGCCATGGGCTCCCCAGTGTCACCTACTGTAGTCAACCTTTACGTGGAGGAAGTGGAAACAAAGGCTCTTGGCTTTTTTAAAGGGACAGCACCAAGCCATTGGTACAATTAAGTTGATGACACTTGGGTCAAAACCAAAACCCAAGAAGTAGAATCCTTCACTAGTCACATCAACACAGTGGATATAAACAAAAAATCAGGAATCACTTTTTCACACCACTGTGTATCTGTTTACATCAGTAAGGAACTCAGTCAAGTTACTCAGCAAACAGAAGTCATCTTGATGGGATGATCACCTTTCATCATTCCACACCAGATGACGTGGGATATTTATAGCCCTTTGTTACTCACCTTAGCAGCGACAGCGTATGGTAGGAGATAATTGGGACCAAATTTGCTGTTCATGAATTTGCAATGGGCTCTTCATTAGGATTTGTAATTATTTCTCTCTGTGTGAAAGGTTAAGTGTGGGAGGAAAAGTCTGCTTCAGTTCTTCAGCACAAGTTGAGTGGTGCCAGCGCTTGCCAAATCCCTTACAGCAATCTGTATCTCTCCCGTTCTCTCAGCCAATCTCTTTTAATCTGTCTCTCCTCCTACCGACCCTTGAGCCCCTGCGGGAAACAAAGTAATTCCCATTGCTTCAGTGCAGAGAGCTCAGTGCAGTCTAAGCCTCTTGCAAACAGCACCTACCTTTACTTTGCCCCGGGCCCATAACATCTCTAACATCTTGCAGGAGAAGCTGAAACACTTCATAGCCGAGCGACGTTCTCACGTGTTATTGCCAGCACGGTGACCTCAAGGGGGTGCTGCAGAAAATAAACATACTTAGATCAATAAACAAAGGCTAAATTTGGCATCTCAGCAGGGTACAGATTGCATATCATGTCCACATGCAAACATCAACATTGCCATCATCGCATCATTGTTCATCAAGGGTTTATGCCACATTTGAGCCTACTCCAGAAGTATTTTACAGAGACAACATTGTGTACATTTGTTTCTTTTTTGGCTTCTACGTGTTTGAGCGTAGGTGGTTTGGCAAATTTCTGTGATCCAGAAATACTTAATACTTTATTCAGTACTTAATACTTGCAAAGTTAGAGACAGAGAGATTTTACCTCACAAGGCAAATTTTCCCAAGGATGTCTTTCTTTAGGCTCAGTAAGGGGAAAATCCTCTCCTCCAGCTTCTATTTCAATGCAATTCAAGAGAAAGATGCTTCAAAAAGTGCTTGAAACACAAATGAGAGAAAGAAGGATAAATGCTCTCTGCTGACAGACGTCAATGTGAACAGCAAAACAGCAACAATTGAAAGAATTGTTTATTTTTTTCCCATTAATCATCTTACTCACTTTCAAAGGCTTTGAGAAGTTTAGAATATTTCCCAAATGGTGGCATAATAAAAAATATATCTGGCATCTTAAATTGACGCAAAGCCAGTGCTGAATGTCTGTTAAAGATTGTCCTTTGAATTAATGAGGAAATAAGTCTTACAGTCACAGTGGTGCTACATTTTGTTTTACAAAAATCCTTTAACAGGGAAAAAAAGAAGGATGACCCGAGACCTGAACTATGAAACAGGTAACTTCAGTTTTAACCATTAGCTCTAACATCTTCTACATCACCATAGTAACATGAGCTGCACATCTAACCCACTTCCTAGCACTTAATGTTCTATAAAATCACCATCTCTAAAAATCCTCTTGGAAAATAGCACCATTTCCAGGGCTCTAGAGTGCGACCAATCTGCGACCAAATTTTTCAGTGGTGCGACTAAAAAAAACATTTGGTCGCACCTGTGCGACCAACTGTTCGGGTAACAAAAAAAAAAATCTCTGCAACTCTCCGTGTGGTCAACAACAGACACACATTATGCCCCTATCATGGACTAAACCAATCAAAGATAGTCAGGGGCGGGACCTCTCTGATTGGCCGTGGTCCAGTTGAAAGAGAGGTGAGTAGCTTGAATAAGGCGATATCAATTCATTAACGGATTCCACACAAAGATGTAAACACAGAGCGGACCCGACGCATCAGAATCAGCTTTGTCTTTCTCGGCTTTCTCACCCGACGGCCCGTACACGGATACGCTGTCGGAGCTCAGCGATTCTGATGCGCCGGGTGCGCTCTGTTTACGTCTTTTTTGCGCTGATTTTGAGCTGCAGGTTTTGTCTCTCTCCAACCAAAATTTGCAGAGCCAGCAGTAAAAGAAGCAGCAAACTACGCTTTACATTTGATCAATGTCGTCATGAATTCCCTCTGACTTTTGCGGTTTTGCTTCCACCACAATAAAAATTACACTTCATGCACAGCTCTCTCTCTCTCTCTCTCTGTACTTCAGGAACAGTTTCCCATCTCAAATCTGTTTTCTGCATTATTCATTTGCTTATTACCCACAAGTCTACCGTTGTTTACAGCGCTGTCTTTTTCTTTTTTCACTTAAATGACCTCCGACAAGAAAGCCTAATTTCTGCTGTTCAATACTGGAGAAATTTAAACTTCTTAAAATTATGCAAAATTGCAGAATATTGCAGGATATTTTTAAGGTTATCTGCTATAAAAAGCCAGACCAGGAAAATCTCCTTCATGTTTTTCTGTGTTTTATTCTCAGTTACTTTCACACAAAGGCATGTGCTGTGATGTTCACAATTCTGATGAAGTCTCACATGTATCAGTACTGATAAATGATCAGAATTAGAATATTTCTGACTGTCTGAGGCTAAATTGAATCGAATCAGGACTTTGAGAACCGGAATCGAATGGATTATAGAAATCAGTGATGATACCCAGCCCTAGTGAGCAGCCTACACCCGACAGAAGTGGATGTAGCTGTGGGTAATAAGAAAAGATGAAAAGAACGATTGATAACTTTTTTGTTAAGTTAAGGCCTGATCCTTCTGAAATTCATAGCCAGTGCTCTGACACGGTGCCATCAATCTTTGAATGCTGAAAAAGCACAGTGTATCCAGGAAACACATTATATGCTGCAATAAATGCACTGCCCAAGTGTCCCCTCTCCCCACGGCCTTTCAGCTGCAGACAGCAGCAAACAGGTCGTCAGAGGAGGCCGAGATGATGATTAAGTTTAACATTTTCTACAATATTGACAAAGCACTTTAAGCACAAGTTTGTTAGTTAATAATTTAGAAATGAATATTGTCTGTATGGACTTCCCCCCCCCCCAAAGAAAGTGCACATGTAAAACTGCAGTGTTAAGTGATGCGGTTGAAAAATTTGAGTGCGCCTAACTTTTGTGCCGGTACGCCGAAATTTTTCAAGTTAGGCGTACCGGTGCGCCCATGTCAAAAAGTTAGTCTAGAGCCCTGATTTCTATAAGATCTCTCATGTATGGATAGAAAGAAGGTTGCTAGTTTTTAGAGACCCTAAGTTTCCCAGACAAGCACCATTGAGAGTCAACAGATTCTCAGTGGGGGGTTTCCATTGTTCTAGGCCTTTATATGGTGACCGTTTAACACTGTCAGAACTGCAGCTGAAAGAAAACGCTCTTTTATACAACCTAAAAAAAACATGAATGTAATAGTTTTGACTATATCCAGATCGACCCCAGCCTTAATGACCATGTGATTATATTGATAATATTAACTGTCTGAAGATTTCATAAAGTTGTGTCAGCTCTCCTACCTTTTCCTACCTAAATGTTAGCCTAGATGAGGTGTTTAACCTCTTTGCATTTTTCTGATATTATTAGTCTGCTCTGTTTCTGATATATGGCACAAATGGGCTTGGTAGGTCTCTAAAGGTCGCTACTGTATCTCTTGGCTGCCAGTGTGGCAACAACTGAAACATCCAGGACTACTGCCAAATGACGCCTTGTGTCTAACATGCAGACAGCATCTGGCATAATGGCGTTATATAGTTTAGTCAAAATGTTTTTGGACAATGATGCCATTTTTGTAATTTGGCCCTGTACACCACCACAGTCGTTTAATTCAAACAGTCAAGATGTGCTTGAAGTGCAGACGTTTATCTTTAATTCAAGGGGGTTGACAAAAATATTTCATGAACTGTTCATGAATTACAGCCATTTTATACACAGTCCCCCACTTTCAGAGACTCAGAAGTGTATAAGAACATAATTTTATATGAAAAGATTATTACATATTAAAACACAATTTAACAGATTAACCCCTTGACTTAGTACTGAGGACCTCTGTACTAAGTCTTGCCTTCATGACTTCATGATATGTGTCATTTAATTGATATTTATATATCATATCATATATCATATTTATATATCATATTCTTATCAACCAAAGTACTGCATAAATTGAAATTATAATGTTGACTGTAGGAGAAAAGTTTGGCTGCTGTCATTTCAAATTACACTAAGTACATTGTGAACAAGTAACCTTTCAGACTAAAGTTGGAATTTGACTGCCAAATCAAACATGTAGATTAGTTGAATAGAAATGATCTCAAAATGTACGCCTTTATTCTTCATGCATAGCCAACTTTCACATTTTGATTCATAATATTCACACATAAAAGAACTCCGGTAATGCCAAAGGTTAAAAAACATAAACATAGTGCCTCCATAACTAGATCATTTGCAGCTTGAGCGGATGCCCCGTTAAAACCCATCTGTCTACAAACAAATGAAGCTCAGAACCATCTGGGTTCCTTTTCCTATTTGAGACCTTGGGAGTATTCAAGGTTAATGCCCTCTTATTAGGCAGAGCCATCACACCGCACAATGGCTTGCCTTTAATCTATGAGGTCTGCATGTTAAGTACCGCCTTACACTGGTTAAGCAAAGGTTTGGCATCATCCATCTACACTGCATTTATTCATTTTATTAATAAAACTGGCATTCTCCTCTGCTCACAAGTTGAATAAAATAGATTTACGTGTGTGTGTGTGTGTGTACATGTTTAGATGTCTTTGCGAGGACAGAAAATTGGTATGGTACTATACTTGTGGGGCAAAACAGTAACTTACATGAGTTTGATGGCACTTTTGAGGCTCAAAATGTGGTTTTAATGTCAGAGTTATGCTGCAGGTTAGGATTAGGCATTCATTTTTGATGATTATGGTTAGGGTAAGTGGCTAGGGAGAGCATCATGTCAATGAGACGTCCTCACTAATATATGAAAACGTGTGTGTGTGTGTGTGTGTGTGTGTGTGTGTGTGTGTTTCTCCAATATACAGTACCTGCTTGCAACTGAAATGAAATGTAAGTAAAGTGAGAACTGGTCACAATCGCTTGGGGAAACAAATCAAAAACAGAACTGATATTCTGCCATGAAGGATGCTTGCTATAAACATGATAACTGATTATCATAGTCGTATGCCTGATTGATTATGTATCATTAGCTGGTGAGAGCAGACTGAAAAAGCAATCATGTCATAAAGAACATTAAACAGCAAACAAAAACAAGGAAATGGGATCAAGAAGCACACATGGTTTGTATTTGTCAGAAGTAATAATTTAATCCAAAACTGTTACCAGTATACAGAAAGTGTTCTCTGATAAAGAGGTGGGCTTTAATAAAGTGGGGAACATTTAATATGAAACTCTGTAAAGCACAAACAAGAATAGTGTAAATCTTTTATGTTTTTGTCGCTAGAGTCAAATTATGGAATAGTCTTTCAGCACAACTGCACCGATGCTGGACTCTGCAGTTATTTAGAAATGCCTCTAAAACACCTTCCCAGCTTGTTTAAAAGCACAAATGCAAATTCTGCTTCTGAGGTTTACATTGGACTTGGACTTCTTCATTGTTTTGAGTATTGACCAGTCCAATCAGCACTGGCAAAGAGAAACTACCAGTTTGATCGCTAACAAGAAGTTAATTAGATAGTATATCCTCTATCCCTCCTCTGCACACGCCCAAACTATCGTAGCTTTGCCTCTCTAACTTTGTAAATGATAAATGGACTGGTTCTTATATAGCACACAAGTAGTGCTGGGCCATATTATACCGTTCACGGTAATACCGGTACAATGTTACGCAACGATAAGAAAATAAAATATCGCGATAGAATATGGGTAAAACTCGCATGCGCAGTGCCTTTGTTTGCATATGCACATGGCCGAAAAAGTATGGCAACAACGGGGAATGAGAAGGGGGAAGGTGGATCGTTGAGTGAAATGGATGAACCAGAATTGGTTTGTAAACGTGGTGCAGCTTCACTGATGTGGAACTGGTTTGGTGTTTGTCCATCAGATACCCACCAAAGCACATTTTTTGTACAACATGCAAGCGGGCAGTTGTTATTACCGTATTTGTTGGACTAAATTGCTCGTAAATCTGGGAGTAATCTGGGTCCAAAACTCCCCCTGCCTCATGTCCCAAAGTTAAACGAACACTGCGGCATCACTGACTTAAAAACTGTCTAAATTATTTCATCTTTGATAAAATAATCAGCATTGCTGCTTTACCAGGTGTAACAATTAAGTTTAACATCCGGGCATCCATGACAACAGAATTTATTACATTTACATTACATTTAAGTTAGAAGTTAGCATGAAGTTAGTGGAAGTTAGCTTGCTAGTTTCGCTAGTTACCTAAGCATGATATAGCATGTTCTGACTGAGAGATTTCTGAACAAATGCAAACGTACAGCTCTGCTATCACTTCCAACATAAATTAAGACAGAAAACTAAACAGCAGTGACGTTTGTAGGGTTACTGAATTTTGCTAGCTGGTAGATAATGATGTGCTACGTGATCGCTAGCGACACAGCTATGTTAGCATAACATAAACAGTGAAGTTGGAGGATGAACGCTAAGTTTTTTCCACTCGATAAAAGTTAACGTGAGGGTTCCTGATGGTTAGAAACAAATGCAATCTCATGGCAGGATGCTGTAAACAGACCAAGCTTTAGTCAGGAGAACAACTGAGAAAATCAATCTACAATACGAAGTTAGTCATTGATATACTGCAACAACATGGGAATAGAGCAGCTGTGATAGAATACAGCATTATTGAATCAATATTCAATAATATTGAAGTGGAGCTAGGAAGCAAGAAGAATGAGTTTAATAAAGTTTAATTTATTTGACTGCTTTATTTCTTGTGCCTTATAATCCCGTGCACCTTATGGTCCGAAAAATACGTATTTGACTTTTTTATTTGACACACTGCAGTTTCATGTTGCAAAGCATCTCTTTTTAACTTTAGTGGATATTATACATGGTTATGCTCAGGATATGGCAGCCCATTTCTACTGGAAATGCCCTTTGGTTAAACTTTCAGCAAGGAATTTGCATTTGCACTGTTAAATGTTTATATAGCTTTAATGCACATAAAAAATAGCTGCTTGTTTAAGTGAAAATAAATGGATGGGTTTTTTGCGCTAGTAAAGTTGTGGAGTTGTATTTTGTCTTGCATCAATTATATCGTCAGTTATATCGTTATCACAAATATATATCGTGATAAATATTTTTGGCCATATCGCCCTGCTCTACACACAAGCATTTGTTTTGCTGTGCTTTTTCTACATAAGTGCTTTCTATCTAACTTCCACATACATTCAACCCAGATGCATCAGAGAGCAACTTGGGGTTAGTACCTTGCCCAAGGATATTTGGCATGCAGACTGGAGCAACCAGGGATTGCACCCCACCAACCTTCCCATTAGCAGATAACCTAGGCTACCTCCTGAACTACTGTCTCCAAACTGCTAAACCTAAGGTGTCCTGCTGAAATACTCATTTCTAATCTTGTCCATTCTGGTCACTCCTAAAGAAAAACCTTGACATCTTTAACTCTGCTACTTACAGCCCAGTTCCTGTCTTTTTGTTAGTGCCACTGTTTCCAAACCAAACATCATAGCAGGTCTCACTACCACCTTGTAAACCTCCCCTTTCACTCTTGCTGCTATCTTTCTGTCACAAATCACCCCTGACACTTCACCTTCACCCATTCCACCCTGCTTGAAGTCTTTTCTTCATCTCTCTGTTGTTTTGGATGGTTAACCCCAGTTATTTAAACTCTATCTTCACTACTTCTGCTCTTTGATGCTTCACTGGTACACTTGTCTCCCTCTCATTCACACGCGTGTTCTGTCTTCCTTCTACTGATTTACGTCCCCCTTCTCTTTATACCTCCACCTGTCCAGGATCTCATCCACATGCTCCTTACTCTAAAGATCACAATATCGTCACAAACAGAAGACACCTGCCTGACCTTATCTCTCAGCCTGTCCATCACCATCACAAACAAGAAGATGTGCAGAGTCAATGCTTGTTGTAATCCCACCCGCACCTCTCTTTCACTCCCACTGCACACCTCACCAATGTCTCACTGCCCTTATTAGTGCACCGCCCTCACATACTTCTCTGCCACCCCTGACTTCTTCATGCATATTGGAGTTCCTCTCTTGGGACACGATCATATGCGTTCCACAAAGAGCTACAAAGACATGACAACTCCTTCTGACCCGTTTTGTACTTTTCCATCAAAACTCTCCTACTCCTGTTCAAGCATAATTTAAGTTGTTTATATAAAATCAGTCAAATAATATATTGTGAACAATATATTGCACTTTGTTCCTTTTAAAGTTCAAAATAAAACAATTTATCTATATTTCCACATTTGGACTCTGCTAGATTACTTTGCATGATTTACGTGCATGAAACCGAGTCTTGGTGCAGCCCCCTGTTCATCCTCTGTCTGAAACAAGCTGTTTCAGATTCCTTTAAGTCAGCTTTTTTTCAGTTGGCTCAAGAGAGCATTCATAGTTTTCAATTATTCATATAAAAAGTCACAGACACAGAGAGCTTTAGACCTTTCAATTCTTTTCATAGCTGGCCAGTCACAGCAGTTTGATTGACAGGTTCAGAAAGTAAAAAACTGTCAGACTTGGCCCCCACACAAGACCAGTTATGATGTTGCATAGATGTCCCTGAATGGGTTTATGTAGCAGCTAGACTCTCTGAAATGCAGAATCTTAATTGCCAGTTGATATTACTAAATAAAGTTTGTGAAATTACTTTGTGAGCTGGATGAGAGAATAAACTCTGGAGTATCAGCTTGAACCCATTCAAATTTAACAAAAGTTAGTAAATCTTTGCTGGTGTAAAATAGTCACTCTATTGGTGGCTTAATCTGTGTGCACTGACTGTCTCAGCAAACACCTGCTGTGGTTCTCCTGGCTTTAGTGTACTATTTTCCTGACCCTTTAAAGACCTCTTTGTACAGCTGGATCCTTTGTATTTCAGTCACATATGACTGAAATATGAATCGACATAATAGTAATTAAGGCTTTTTAAGTCACAGTGTACATAAAAAAAAAATAAAACAAGTGCAGCTTTATTACACCATGCCAGTCATTGTGTAAAGTAGGAGTGATCAGATTTCAGTTGTTAGAAAGTCATCTGACAAAACTTTGAGGCATACTGAGTTGACTAAGTTGAGCAATTGGAAAAGTAATGACTTTTTAATAAGTTAGAAATTATGCATGAGTGTGTTTATTCATCCTATTTTATTCTTGTAAAAAAAGAAAATCATTCTTTTGACAAAGTTACTCTTCTTCTAGTGACTTTGTGGTTTCTTATAAAGACTGCATTAATGATGTCAACCTTGTATACATAAAAGGTGTCTCAAATACCATGGGGTCTTTTGAGGAATAGTAGTGACATATAAATAAGAATGGAGAAAATAAAGATGGAAAAATGTATTTTTTCCGCCTCCAGTAACATACACTGATGCACACTGACACGCATACAAGTACTGCCTCACAATGATTCTCTATATCCTTCGTCCAAATACCCTTCAATTTATTCCCGACAGCGACATCTTACATTCTGCAGGAAATAATACCCTGCAATGTCACATCTTCAGACAATATCTCAATCATGGTGGATGGCAGCGGAAGTACACCAATAATGTTCGCCCTTTCTTTAGAGTGTTAAAATGCCCTTGAGCAACCTCCAGCTGCTTCAGTGGAGCGTTTCAGTAGAAAAATGCGGTGTTTCTGGACTGCTCTTGATGGCCACCTGTGTGAGGCAACGGTTTTCTGGACAGCTCAAAAATGTGCATAACCATGTGAACATTGTTAAAAAGAGCATATATGTTCTGTCAGACATCCATATATCAATGTGGAAAAAGAGAAGAAATAAAACGATTGAGAGGTATTCCACTCAGATGGAAAAATAGCTTGAATAGCTTGCTGGATATAAACGACTGACATCTCATGTTCCCCTAAATCAGTGGTTCCCAAACTTTTTTTGCTGGGCCCCCCTTTGTTTTACAGAAAAATGTTCGCGCCCCCCCTCGCGCGTGCACGCACTAACACATCCTCCAACCACACACACCCTTATTTTGCTCAATTGCGGTTTATTTCACACCTCAAACATTTAGTAAACAATTAAGCAAATACAAGTAATCTGCAGGTAGTAAGAAAATAAACTACTAACTCTTTTATGCTACAATACACGGGTATACAATACACGGGTATTTTTGAAAACGCAGCTGTTTCGTCCACACGTAAACGGCGTTTCGAATCACCGAAAACTGAGGTTTTTTAAAACTCATTTTTTGCGTTTACGTGTGGACGAGGAATACAGAGTTTGTCATGCAATGTTAAAGGTATGTGCCTTTTTCCACGTCATGCTGTGCGCCACGTTATTGTTTACATGAGAGGAATTGCAGAATGGCAGGTAAACAGTATTTTGTCTCTATCTTCAGGTTTTACACACTTACATATAAACACGCAGTTACTGTCCCTCTATTTAGAAAAGCAGAGGCATCACGGTGTAATTATTTTTCCTGTGTAATAATATTCAACATTGCTATCAATACATTTTTCAAAAAAAATGCCTCTCTGTGCAAAATGGGTTTAAAAACATAAACAACTGTGAGATACTGTTTGTCCATGATTTGAACCAGGGAACAAATCGTGGCAGGATCAGCCTGATGTTATTTGTATCCCACTGTAACTTGACTGTATAAAGAGATGACATCTCCAAAATGTCAGGAGTAGTTAGTTATTATAACAAGTGTTTGAACTAAAAATCAAGAATGTGGGATACTGTTTGTCCGTGAATTGAAGAGCCCAGCGCTGCTCCTGACGAAGGGAAAACCAATTCTGCAGGGGAGACCTACCTTGGCACTTGTGCAGGTGAAACCAAAGGGAAGATATGCTTCACCATGTTTTCTAGTCTTTGGCTTAGAATGAAGCTGGTTTGGAAACATATTCAGCGATGCTTCATCTCCTGCTTTGCGTTTGTGTAGGCGCCCCGTGCTAGCAGTGTCCAAGCGTTGTTGTTGTTTTTTTTTTTCCCTTTTCATGCCGCGCTCCCCCCCCCCCCTGTAATGGCTCTGCGGGCCCCACACTTTGGGCCATTATCAATTTCTGATCTCTTAGCAGTGTCACGGCGAGTGAGAAGAGCCGTGTGAAAAAGGAAAAAGAGGATCCAAGCGCAGGCAGTCGTGAAGGTGATTTATTGAACAAAAATATAGAGAGGCAAATGGCAAAACGGATAACTACACTATACTGGGACCACTAAACTACAGAGCATGAAAAAGAACACGAACCTGAACATAAAGGAAGGAAGACGATGGTACATGATGATGACGACAGGGAACACACGGATGAAACATGGTGGATACGCAGACGGACCAGCAACTACAATGACAGAGGACACGACTTAAATACACACAGACAAACACAGGGGAATTACACACAGGTGGTGGATACAGCTGGGAATAATCAACAAGACGAGACAGAGGTCAAACTGAACACACTCACATGAGACGCAGACCTTCACAATAAAACAGGAACAAGAAAGCATCACACTAAGACGCAGACTCGACATAGAGAGACAGACAGAAAATGACACATGGAACTAGACAAATACTAAGCAGACGCAACCGAAGAACAAATCCTAAACACAAACAGAAACATGAAACTTGCTGGCCCACCCGCTTCCGTCGGCGGAGATTGCGTTGACCACCGACGCGTCCAACGTGGCAGTGGGTGGGGTGTTGGAACATCGGGTTTCAGGTCTCAGGTCGTACGGTCCGGGATCCTGAATGCAATGTCGGCGTCGACTACGCTGCCATGGCCGCCGAGCAACGTGCTGACCTGGACGTCCTTGCCCTTCAGTCAACGAAAAAGGGCCTCGTGCTGGAGGACACCCCGGTGTGGGACAGCGATTCGCACCTTCTTTGCAACGTTTCCACCGGCCGCCCCCGCCCGGTGGTTCCCCTTTCGTGGCGTCGTTGTGTTTTTGACTCGGTGCATGCCCTCTCTCATCCCGGCATCCGGGCCTCGGTCAAGCTGGTCAGCGCCAGGTTTGGTTGGCCGGGCCTTCGCAAAACGGTGAAAGAATGGGCGGCAGTTTGTATCCCATGCCAACGCTCGAAAATCCACGCAGGCACCCCTCGAACCTTTCCGTGTCCCCGGTAGGCGTTTTGATCACGTTTATGTGGACCTGGTTGGTCCCTTGCCGCAGTCACAGGGTTTCACGCACCTTTTGACTGTGGTGGACCGCACGACCCCAGTTTATTTCTGAGCTTTGGTCTGCTATGGCTGATGGCCTGGGGGTCAAGGTCCACCGCACCACAGCATACCACCCGCAAGCTAACGGGATGTGCGAACGGTTTCACCGGTCACTTTCCGGGCTTCCTTAACAGGTGTCGACTGGGTCGACTGTCTTCCGTGGGTTTTGCTGGGATTGCGTAGCACGGTTAAAGAAGACCTCGGGGTTTCCCCGGCTGAACTGGTCCTCGGCCAGCCCCTCCGGGTCCCCGGGGGAATTCTTACCTGAGAGCCCTCCCCCATGTTTCGATACCTCTTTGTTGCCTTTTCGCCCCCCAAAAGACTCATTTCCCATTCCTGGTCCTGTGCACCACTGCCTGCCTGACACTTTTGTTCCGAGTTCGTTGGACTCTGCTCGTTTCGTTTTCGTCAGGCACGATGCCCATAGGACTCCGCTGCATCCACCATATGACGGGCCATACAGGGTTCCAATTATCTGTGGGTTTCCCAGGTTTGCTGACCAGCAGTCATTTAGAGATGGAACCCTGTTAACCCCCCGCAAGATGACAATTGCAATAAATGCCATTAGTTCAGGGAGGTCCATGAACCAATGAACATGCTCCATGCACCACTCAGCAGGCCATTTGTAAATATGTGTACAAATGGTTGGTTTTTTGTACTGTTTTTATCAATAAATCTCAGCAACAAAGGACATACACCCATGTGTGTTGATTTCTCCCTAAGATGGCAAACTGAAACACTCCAAGTTGGTGACTTTTGGAGATTTATTTCCCTGGATGATTGAGAATGCATCAAGATGAAACACAAAAGGAAGTGCACAGCTTTTAGCAGCTCCCCCACCCCCTCAATCACACACCCCCACTCCCCTCCCTCCAGAATTCCCAGGTAACAATCTAATATACATATGAATGACTAGCCAATTTAGCTTCCACTTGGCTGAAGCTAAAGCTTAGCTAAAAGCTTACCAGCCATTTGGCTGCTCTCCGGGTTTTATAGGTAGAAAGGTAGAAGCCTGGGGATGCTACTGTTAAACCAGGCAACAAACATTTCATTTTGGACTTTGGCGGTCGGCAAGGGTTGTCTCTGTTGACAGACTTAAGCCTGCACATGCTATGCAAGTGGATCAGGTGGTCCTGGCCCAGGCCCCTCGCCGCGGCCGCCCACCTGCCACCAGCTTTTTCTGATCGCCAGTGCCAGCCTCGCTCCCGGGCTGGGTTGCCATTTCTGGCCGTTTGCTTCCTGGGTCCTGGACTAGTTCTGCTGGGTGTTCGGGGGGGGGGATGTGTGGTGGACCACTAGAGGGCTCCACTCACACCCAGTGTTAAGGAAGTGTGTTCCTGTGTTTTGTGGCGAGATATGTGCAGTTGATGTTGGAGAGGAATAAAGAGGGAGTGAGAACTGAGAGCTCTGGTTCGTTGATGCTTACCTCCACAACTGAATAAGCACCAAGTCATTAGCATGTACCAGTTAGCACACATATAGTGTGTTGCATTTGGCTGTTTAGTGCAGGTAGATGATATATTTATTCAGTAGTCAGTTCAGAACAACCCCAGCATGCAGATTTTCACATACTGCAGTTAAGGGTCTGACAGCTAGACAGATGCACACCCCGAATATAATCTATTTGATAGATAGCTGTAATTGATTTAAGATTGTAAAATAAGCTTCACGGTCTGGATAGATTGATGCTATTTATAAACAGTACACTGTCTATAGTTTTCTCCTATCAAGCTTCAATGACTCAGCATTATTATATGCCTAGTGACATTTCTGAAGGACTCAAACAACAATACCACATATTTCTTGTATATGTGAATTGGACTTTTGGTCACTACTTTACATGAGAAACATGAGAAAGTCACATTTGTACCCATACCTAGATAGTAATCAGTCATTCCTCCAGGCATAATCAGCTTGGAAGTGTATTTGCCATGACTGGTGTCATTCTCGCTGGCGTTCACTCCTTCTGTCTATGATGTGTGAGTGTCATAGATCAGGACAGAAGTGATTTGGATGCTTCCTCACCAACCTTGAACATGAAGGAAAATGGTTCTTCTAGCTGTGATAGATCTTCTTTATGACTTAGAGGCTCAAGGTGCGATGCTCAAGCTTTTTTTTTTCCCACATTTTGATCACCCACAAGAGTCCAATAAGCACACATGCTGATGGCTTTACTTCCCAGATGTGTTGTGCCTGTGCACATATTGGTTTCCCAAACAGAAATGATTCCCATTTCTCATTCAGACGATAGAAATGAGAAGGACCATGAGGTGATGTGTTTGAGATGTTAAGTGTAAAACTGTCAGATATGTTTGGATTTGTGTGTGTGTTATAGCATGGCTGCCTCTACTGGGACAAGCTTCAGTTTCATTCGGCTGACATTGTGCAAGTGGAAAAGTGTGTTTTGTGGCTTTTTGGGGAACAAAGCTTCGGTTTCTCATGTGGGAAAGCCTGACTGTCTATCAATCTATCTGCTTTAGGGTGTGTTAATGTTAGCATTGTTTTGGAGTTGACCTAAAAAACAAAATTAATTAAAAAAGAAACATCATGTTGCAATAGTCTAATTGACTGTTGTATTCATTCATGAATTGAATAACTTCACTACAGCTGACTTTAAAAAAAACAGGAAGAAAAAACCCTCCAATGATTCGTGTCTTTACTTGACTGGAAAGAACTTGACATCCTCCCCAAGCTTAGTTTAAAAAGCATACACCAAATTTACTGAAATTAAAAAAATCTATTTTTAATTAAAACATTGAAAATGGTTACAAGGATCAATGCATTTCTGCATATTAACTGGATGCTGCGCTGTGAAAGGTTGACTTTCCCTCTATCTCTGTGTTATAGTACTGACCATGTTTTCCATTTGGAGCACGGTGCTCTAAAAATGTGATGCAGAAATTCAGGTCGGTGCTTGATCTATGGTGAAAAAAATCTTGGTCAGGTCAGTAACGCTGATGAAGAAGAAAAGTTTCCTCACTGAAAATATAAATTAACTTCAAGCAAAAGAGAAAGGAGGTTTATCTCTAAACGGTTAGTCACAACTTTGCTCTAACTGAAAATGTTCTCAAAGCAAAACCTCTGTGTTTCTGTTTGTATTTACTGTGATAAAACACAGCTCTACTAAGTTTTGCAAGACTTGCAAATCCTTCCCTTTTATTTGAGATAAATGCAACTTTAATGATTGTGTCAATATTAATAGTTCCATGTATAGTTGGTTATGAATTTATGACTTCAGCTTAAGTAAAGTACAGAGAGTGCTCTTATCCTCTTGAAGGATTTTCAACTAATTATGGAAGATGTGTCTGGAAAAATTGCAAGCCTTTGGGGGATTACGAGCTAATCTGAAAACAAAAGGCCTACTTTATTAAGAAGCAAATGTAATTAGAGTGTATCATAATGAATCACTCTCTAAGACCAATTTTCTGCTCTGTTTCTCTCTACCTGATCCCTTTTGACAGCATTTATAGATACAAATGTGCAAGAGTAAATTCTTTTTATTGCTATGTATTGGAAAGGTATCAGATTATGAGAAGTTAAATGAGGTATTATCTTTTTAGAAGTGGCAACCTCAAGGGCCAAAAATCAAGCCAACATGGAAATTGCAAAAAAATCCAGTTCCTCTACAGGGGCGGATCTAGAGAAATTTTCTTAGGGTGGCAAGAGGGTGGCAAAGTCAAAACACATATGCAGATGGTTACATGTGGTTAAAATGATTTAAATGCAGTAAGTATACACATTTTTCATATAAATGGCCTGTATTTATATAGCGCTTTACTAGTCCCTAAGGACCCCAAAGCACTTTACATATTCAGTCATCCACCCATTCACACACTGGTGATGGCAGCTACATTGTAACCACAGCCACCCTGGGGTGCACTGACAGAGGCGAGGCTGCCGAACACTGGCGCCACCGGGCCCTCTGACCACCACCAGTAGGCAACGGGTGAAGTGTCTTGCCCAAGGACACAACGACCGAGACTGTCCAAGCCGGGGCTCGAACCGGCAACCTTCCGATTACAAGGCGAACTGCCAACTCTTGAGCCACGATCGCCCCACGATTGCCCCATTATATAGTTGTAGACTATATAAATATAGTCTACAACTTGAATATTGTCTGCAGCCCACATAATTAAACACTTTAGTTACATAAAACGTTAGTTTTGATTTTATGTACTGAATAGTCTGTATAATAAATAAATATGTAGCCCAATAAGTATAAAATCCAGAAAGCTACACAACATGGGGCGGTTCATTTACAAACACAAGTCTAACTTAAGTTTCACACTGTTTTTTGTTAGAAAATAATCAGATTGTTACATACTTAAATTACACAAAATGTCAGAAATCTGCACTGTCATGAACAAAAATTGAAACCTAATTTTTCATGATTTGTTGGATTAACCCTCTGAGGTCCAAAATATAACTGGTCATTTTTGACTCCTTTTGAGTTTACGTTTGTATTTCACCTTCAAATTGTTTCATTTTATTTTTTTCCTGCCTTGCTTGGTATCATTCTTTTCAGCTCAACCTCACGTGTCTGAATTTAGTAGTTTTTTCATTGACATACTGTATTAATATTACTGATCTGAAATCACACAAAAAACTTAAAATACTAGTAGTATTTCTTTTTTTACTGTAAAAAAAAACAACCCAGACATGTTGAGTAAATTATTTTTGTAGCTTGAAATGCAAATATAAATTGTACATTTTGAAAACTTATGCACACATTTTGTAAACATATACAACTATTTATCTAAAAATGTAGCCAATACACCTGCCGTTTTTTATTTTATTTTGTACAACCATTTAAAAATAAAACTAAAATGAGAAAACAATCCAGTCTCGCAATAAGATGCCCCACAAATGATGTGTGCCGGTGAAAAACGTTGCTCCACCAAAACATGGAGGAGAACAGCACAGGGTTAAACCTGCAGGCCAACAGGAGGTGTCAGACCACATGAAAGTGGTCTTGGTCTTGTCTTGGTATCGACGGACTTTGGTCTTGTCTTGGTCTTGGATCCCTCGGTCTTGTCTTGGTCTCGCTGTCTCGGTCTTGCTGTCTCAGATTGACATAGTGGTCGGGAGATTTGGAGTCAATAGTATCCATGACACACAACGTAACATTCGATAATGTGTCATGCGCAAAAGCATCAGCTCTAAGAGCCGTGCTTAGAGAGTGCTTTGTAGTAAATCAGAAGAGTCGACTCCCATTGAGCGAGAGCCGGCTCCTCACTTAATTTCCTTTTGCTGCTCAGCTCTCACACAGTGGCTCAGCTATGCTCCAATCCCTCCATATTGTGGCCAATCACATGCGAGGATAATATCATTCTGTGAAAAACAGAGAGTGAGAGACGCGACAGTCAAGTGGAGCGTGCGTTTGCGAGTGCATCGCAAAAACACATAAATATGCCTGACACAAAGCAGCGTCTGGCTGCAGTTTAAAGACTTTTTTGTCTCAGTCACGTCTCGACTTTGTCTTGGTCTTGACTCGGTCTGTCTTGGTCTTGGTCTCGATACCCTCTGGTCTTGGTATTGTCTTGGTCTTGGTTTAGGCGGTCTTGACTACAAGTCTAACCACTACCCAAAACTTTCCCCTCTTCCTAAACAACCAAATCCCACGTGTTGACTTTTTTAAAAATTGGTTGACATGGTACATTTTTCCACTGATAGGAAAGAGGTGGCTTTTTTTCTTTCTTCACTGTTTTCGCGCTGTCCTTAGAAAATGCTTAAAAAAAAAGTTGAGGAGCCTACAATGGTAGACAGAGAACTCCATTAATCAGACAAAGCTTCTGAGCGATACCTTGGCTTGGGAAGGAAGAACTATGGCAGAACGAGGCCCAGAGAGTGTTAGCCATCTGTCATGACCAGTTGGGAGTGAGGGGAAAGCAGAGACACTTAATCCTCTTTTCCAGATATGGTAATTTCTGGCCCTAATAAAACGACGTAGTTACACTGAGGCTACAAAATGAATCTAAAAACAATAGGCCATATCACAATGGCTTGATGTGATACTAAAAATCTGATTTATCCACCCTGAAAACTTTCTTTTGGGGGTGTTCTAGAAGTTAAAGCTAAATGTTAGGAGCAAAAGAATTTTGTTGCTATTTTTTCCGTTACTGTAGAGTGTATTTATGATCAGAACTCACATTCACTTTGAGAATATATGTTCTGGTTAAGTAAAAGTGTTGAGGCATTGTTCCAAGAGATCAATCAATCTACTGAGCAGTGACCGAACTTGTTTCAAAAACTATTCCATCTAGTTTTTAATATAGAGGTTCTATAGAGACTGAAGAACATAAAATACTTGCTGCTAACTATTATGTGAGCAGCAGTGTCAGCAATGTATGATGGATGGCGCCTTTAATGTGTTACAGACACTTTGAAGTGATGGAGATAGCAGCTTTCTTGACAGCTCTGGACCTTCTGTTTTCCACTCCGTCTCTCCCAGCCTGCATCGCTGCAGAGTGAAAGACAGCGAGAGAGAGAAGGCACTGCCACATCCGCCTGAAGACATCCCAACTCCAACCTTATTGTCTGTCATGTTTGCAATTGAATTAAAAGCACAGAGGAAGACGGATGATTATTGAAGTTGTTGTTGCAAGAAATCGGGTGGGATTTAATGAGAGCCTTTTCACTAAGATGTGACTGACAGGGGCATGGCACAGGAAAAAAGACAAACCAGTGTTCGTTCCTATATGTGACTGGCAGTTGTAAACCCATCAATTCAAATTCCAGCTATGACAGATAAAATTCAACAATGAGTTTGTGCAAGGATTACTAAATGAGATGTATTAATTATACAGAGCATCGCCGAATCAACCAGTATGAACTTGCAAAGATGACATCGGTCTTTATGTATAGTTATCTAAACCTTTTTATCCATATTAAAAGGATGCTTGTATATTTTGAATATTTATTTTTAGAATTAAATAAGTGTTGAATGATGCTTGTCCTATTAGCTTAAGGAAATGTTCCAAAATGAAGTCCACCAGCTGAATGTCCTTCCTGAATATTGCATGGGGTAAAACAATAAGACAAAGAGCACAACCAATTACATTATTGGACTAGATCAAAGCCCAGTGCGGCACTCCAGGTCAAATTCACACTGACAGTATTTTATGTTAGAATACATAGTCATGCTAGCTGTTTAGTGAGCTGAAGACTAACCCATTCAAAGCAACAATGCTGACACACTGATGTTTACCTAGGAATGCTTTTAGCCACTATTGTGATGTCTTGTTTATTTGCTGAAATGCCAGCAAACACGCAAGAATTGAAAAAAAAGAATCAGATCAAGTTATATAAATCATTGTCCATGAATAAAAATATAAAGTGCAAGAACCAGTGAACACTTTGTTTGGTTGAATTCTAGACTGCTTTGTTAAGAACTGTTGAGGCTCTCTCTTTTCAACACATCCTGTGCTTGTAGTGAGGTGGATGAACAGTCCTCAGCCAGCAAGTCACTTAGCTGTCGGCTCTGCTCAATGGTGGCATGAATCACTAACTCAGCCCAGAGATTGAGATTTTTGGGGCAGCACGGTCACCCATTATGGAAAATAACCCCCCTCCCGCCGGCCCCTTTATCTGATAGATTTTGAGTGAGCCAAATTATCCATAAATTTGGTACATGGAGTCATAAATGTCAAGAAAAGGGAGGAAAACAGACTGACAAATTCCTTCAGCATGATGGCAGCGCTAATGATTACCACGGAGAGGCCGTGGAGAGAGAGAGACCAGGATAGTGTTGAAAGCAAATTGAGAGGAAGACAAAGGGTTTGAAAATAGAAAAAAAAAATAAAGAAATAAGGGAGAGGTGGTTGGGTGGGTGAATAATAAAGATGAATGTATATGCGGCACTGCGTGTGACTTAAGAACTGACTGAAGACAAAAAGAAGGAGAGGGAAAAAATGCAGGACAGAGGGAACAAAGTGGGCTGAGGTATAGGAAATCATTGATTCAAACTTGAAAGGAAAAAGAACTTTGAAACAGAATTCACATGGGCACTCTAATGAGGGCAAGCCATCATTAATGTGCCATTTTGGCAGCCATATTTGAATCTATCGCACAGCAGTAACTCAGGCTAACAGTCGTATATATTTTCATACATATTTCAGGATGTCAGTGGGGCAGTTTCAGCTCTTGTTGGCAAAGCTGGGACCACATCTGAGGATGGAGAAACAATTTCAGAGATCCGACTGACCCGCATCTAGCAGCATCTAGCTGTTTGTCTGAGAAAAACATTGTATTATTTTACTATTTCTATATAATTGTATATTGAGTACTACTGGGTGTTTTATAGCTACATTGCATTTGCTACCAACCTCAGTGGTCTCATTGGTCAGATCTGTTTTTTTCGGCTATGAAAAAAAATCGAGGTTGGTGTGAAAAATTAAATCCCACAAATTCGTCCTGTGAAATGAACGCCTGCATTAACAAGAATCCAGAATATAAAAAAATATACCTGCAAATTAGACCAAAGTTTCTTGACTCCGTCTTCCTTACTGGTCAGCAGTCTTTCACCCAGTCACTCAAGGGCCGATCAGAGTGATTAGATGAATCTGTATGAATTGAAAGACACTATAAATAAAGACCAGCTGAAGAAAGCAGCCACAAGCCAGAGCAACAAGAACGTTTTTGACTAGTTCATCTTCATGTCAGCATAGAAAGAGAAAGATACAAAAAAAGGACGAGGAACCTGGGAGTAAGAGAAGATTAAAAAATCAGACAGAAAACTCAAACGCAAGAATAAGACAGTCTTGACTCACTAGTCCAGAAGAGGAAGATCACACCAAGAGAATGAGGCAGACACACACAAGGAGAGAGACAGACCATCATGTCATCTGGGATCACTGAACACTGTAATAGGCTTGAGTCTCGTCAGTTGGGCTCAGCTCAGGTCAGCTTGGCTGGAGATTTCTGTGCTGTCTTGTTGCCAACAGCCGCACATGGGAATATGATTCTCCAGCAGACCCAGAACAATCCAAGAAGGTCTCACTTAGCTGGCTTTGCGGGGGGGAAAAAAGAAATAATAGGTTCAAGTTTCCCAGAGGCTTCATACTGGCATAATATTTGCCCACTGGTTCATAATGGAACTAAAGTGAGCTCAGCACTGGAACGTGCTTGGCAAACCCTGCAGAGGGTACGAACTGTGTCTTCTGCACCGATGTTATTCTCACTGTAATTTTCTCCAAGTGTTCCCATTTTTTCAGTGTTTGAGATTCACACAGATACACACACACGCGCACACAGAGACACCCATACATACAGTACACACAGGATTTCTCATCACATATTGGCTTGGGTAGCAGCTGCATCTAGTACAACAAAGTAGGTGCTGTTTGAGTAAGGTCCCCATCTGTTTCTAAAATTTTATTCACAATAGCATAAGGGACAGTTGAGCCAAGCACATTTTCCTAAATTATAGCTCAGGAATGTTACTTAAGATGCAGACTTCTCATTTGCATTACAGCTCAAGCTTAGAAACAATCCATGTAAATGTATTTTGAAATTTTGACCATTCAAAGTTTTGTTAAACTTGTCATTTTTTCCAGTTTACCATCATCTACAAGTTTCTACAGATACAAGCCAGCAAACCACAGAAACATAATCGAGAATGATGACTTTAAATCTCCAATATGTAGTTTCTGAAATAAAATCAACATTATATTTTATTTTATAGAGGACATGCTTACTCGTGGGCAATAAAGAAATATAGAAATAAATCTTGCCATTGTCTGGTATGACTGGAAAGCTATGTGATGTTATTGAATGTTTATGATCAGTCACCTTGCTTAAATGAACTTGCAAATCCTACTTTTGAACAGAAATGAATCTTTCAGTGTTTGTATCTATACAGTGGCTTGCAAAAATATTATATGCTTGATATAGTATGTGAGAAATAAGCGTATATACATATTTATTTATTTGAGTACACAGCCACTCGGGCTGCCAGGTTCATTTAAGTGGAGATGAGTAACAGACAACTGTAAAGCTAGCACTTGTATTTTAAGGCAGAAGAGTTAGGCAGCTGTGAGACAGGTTGGCTCAGGGACTGACAGACCAAAGGAGTAGAGATAATACTGCATCTCAGAGGTGGACATAAGTAAAAGGTGAAATCATCTTTTCCAGTTAGATCTGCCTTGAAGGATGAAAATACTAACAGGGGGATCCAAAGAAACAAATGACCAATTAGCTACATACACTGGCTTGCAAAAGTATTCGGCCCCCTTGAACTTTCCCACATTTTGTCACATTACAGCCAAAAACACGAATCAATTTTATTGGAACTCCATGTGAAAGACCAACACAAAGTGGTGCACACGTGAGAAGTGGAACCAAAATCATACATGATTCCAAACATTTTTTACAAATAAATAACTGCAAAGTGGGGTGTGGGTAATTATTCAGCCCCCTGAGTCAATACTTTGTAGAACCACCTTTTGCTGCAGTTACAGCTGCCAGTCTTTTAGGGTCTGTCTCTACCAGCTTTGCACATCTACAGACTGAAATCTTTGCTCATTCTTCTTTGCTAAACAGCTCCAGCTCAGTCAGATTAGATGGACAGCGTTTGTGAACAGCAGTTTTCAGATCTTGCCACAGATTCTGGATTGGATTTAGATCTGGACTTTGACTGGGCCGTTCTAACACATGGATATGTTTTGTTTTAAACCGTTCCATTGTTGCCCTGGCTTTATGTTTAGGGTCGTTGTCCTGCTGGAAGGTGAACCTCCGCCCCGGTCTCAAGTCTTTTGCAGACTCCAAGAGGTTTTCTTCCAAGGTTGCCCTGTATTTGGCTCCATCCATCTTCCCATCAACTCTGACCAGCTTCCCTGTCCCTGCTGAAGAGAAGCACCCCCAGAGCATGATGCTGCCACCACCATATTTGACAGTGGGGATGGTGTGTTCAGAGTGATGTGCAGTGTTAGTTTTCTGCCACACATAGCGTTTTGCATTTTGGCCAAAAAGTTCCATTTTGGTCTCATCTGACCAGAGCAGCTTCTTCCACATGTTTGCTGTGTCCCCCACATGGCTTGTGGCAAACTGCAAACGGGACTTCTTATGGTTTTCTGTTAACAATGGCTTTCTTCTTGCCACTCTTCCATAAAGGCCAACTTTGTGCAGTGCACGACTAATAGTTGTCCTGTGGACAGATTCCCCCACCTGAGCTGTAGATCTCTGCAGCTCGTCCAGAGTCACCATGGGCCTCTTGGCTGCATTTCTGATCAGCGCTCTCCTTGTTCGGCCTGTGAGTTTAGGTGGTTGTCTTGGTAGGTTTACAGTTGTGCCATACTCCTTCCATTTCTGAATGATGGCTTGAACAGTGCTCCGTGGGATGTTCAAGGCTTGGGAAATCTTTTTGTAGCCTAAGCCTGCTTTAAATGTCTCAATAACTTTATCCCTGACCTGTCTGGTGTGTTCTTTGGACTTCATGGTGTTGTTGCTCCCAATATTCTCTCAGACAACCTCTGAGGCCGTCACAGAGCAGCTGTATTTGTACACAGCAAAATCTCCAGTGTTAAATTAACACTAGAGAGTGTCTATATGGGTCCACACCTCTGAGTGTTAAATACAACACTGTTGAGTGTTAAATTAACACTTTTGACAGTGTTATATGTTTAAAAGAAACCTAGTCAGTTTTGAAGATTAACAAAGACTAACACTGAGCAGTGCTGATTTTCTAACACTGGAAAATAACTCAAAATGTTAGAAATATTCCAACACTCAGAGGTGTGGACCCATATAGACACTCTCCAGTGTTAATTTAACACTGGAGATTTTGCTGTGTAATGTCCAGTGTTGTGCAATCCACATTATTTAGTGTCTTCTGCAGTGCAAATATGCTTAAAGTGATTTAAGTGATGAAGTGAAAACAATGTCCAGAATGTCCAGTGTGTGTGTAAGAACTGTATGTGTGGGTCAGTACTGTGTGGTGGTGTGATTGAGAGACCGTATCCCCTGCGGGAAGAAGCTCCTCCTCAGTCTCTCTGTGTTGGTCTTCAGGGAGCGGAATCGCTTTCCTGACCTCAACAGAGAGAACAGTCTGTTGTTGGGATGGCTGAGGTCCTTCACGATCTTCCTGGCCTTGGTCCAGCACCGCCTGCTGTAGACTGAGTGCAGGTCAGGGAGCTCGGAGCGGATGGTGCGCTCAGCTGATCGCACAACCCTCTGTAGAGCTCGTCTGTCCTGCATGGTGCTGTTTCCGAACCAGGTTAAGATGTTTCCCGCCAGGATGCTCTCTATGGTGCAGGAGTAAAAGTTCCTGAGCACCTTGGAGGGCAGTTGGAAGTCTCTCAAGCGTCTGAGGTGGTAGAGACGCTGACGGGCCTTTTTCACCACGGTGTTGATGTGACAGGACCATGACAGGTCCTGCGTGATGTGAACTCCGAGGTATTTGAAGCTGTCCACTCTCTCCACTGGGCACTCGTTGATGACAGGGGTCTGGTAGTTCCTCTCCTGCTTAGTGCTGAAGTCCACTATCAGCTCCTTTGTCTTACTGACGTTTAGAAGGAGGTTGTTCCTCTGGCACCAGTTCTCCAGTTTCCTAATCTCCTTCAGGTAGGCCGTCTCGTTGTTATCAGAGATCAGGCCCACCACGACGGTGTCGTCAGCAAACTTGATGATGGTGGTGGAGCTGGTAGTGGCCACACAGTCATATGTGTACAAAGAGTACAGCAGGGGGCTCAGAACACACCCCTGGGGGGCTCCAGTGCTGAGCCACTGTATATGTTAAAATGTAGTGTAGTGACAGTATGCTGCACTGTGCAGAATGTTGCTTAAATGTGTAAATCAAGCTTGGGTAACACTCCTATTTCATTAAGTGAGTTTGCGTGAGTGGGTTTGGTTTGTCACGCATGAAAAATTTGAAATGCATAGTTCACAAGTGTGCCTGAAGCAACTCGCTCTTGATGTTTGAGAGTTGAAGTTTTTGTGTCACAGATTATTCATATTTATCAATAATGTTATGATGTATGGGAAATACAGTGAGGACCCCAGAATGCAGGACTTGGCAAAATGGAGATGAACTCAAAATCACATCTTTAATGCAGGTAAAAATGGGGACAAAAAAAAAACAAAGGGCAAAATACAAAACCAAACAGTAACAGGACAACTGGCTGCCTGACATCATGAGGCACCGGGGACTAAAAGCAAAGATAAACTCACAATCATAGAAGGCTCTAAACGATAGCAATGATGAAATTAGTGAGGAGGTTAAAGGATCACATACTTGGTGAACAAGGTGGGACGAGTAGCCACAGAAAAAAGAAAATCATTGTGTGTGTCATTTGTCACAGAACTCCCTTCTCAAAGATACTTAGCCTATTGTTAAAGAGTTTTAAATCAGATACCGCAAGACCAACGAGGCAATATGGTAGTGGTGCTTATTGCAAAGAAACTAAAAAAGAGCAGATGATCAAAAGCACTTTCTCCTGAAAATACAGTTAAAGAACAACTTCTCATATGTCAGATGACACCGATTGGAATATGGCAGGGGCTTAAAATTTTGTCTCAAGCTTTTGTGTTCCATGGGCACAAAAATACTAGTTTGAACAAAGTGGCATAGATGTAGCACACGTCTCCATACTTCATGCAAGTATATTAATATATAAATATAAAAGTAACACAACAAACAATGACAGAAGACAACCTTTTCCTCATTACCACATGCTTTTAGTAGTGTGTTCAGCTCGTGATAATTGATGCTCTCTTAACTTGTTTAGGCTTTTAAAGATGGCCATCTGTATGTGACGCCATACGGTAAATCGTCACATAAATAGTGTTGCTTAATGACAATGATGCTACAGTGAATAAGATGGGATTCTAATGGAGAAGTGAATGAGTATAACTGCCGTTTAAAGCGCAGGTATTTGCTTTGTAATTGTGATTCATTATAACATAACAGCTTTTTTTAAATTCTAATGACACGTGAAACTCCCCAGCTTCTCTGTCATTTTCCTGCATGCTAGCAGGGGTAAAATGGAATGTGATGAATAGGCTTTCACTGCTCAAAAACTGTATTGTGATAAATTACCTGAGACTAACTTTGTTGTTTTCTCCTTCTCTCTGTCTCTGCTGAATTCCCTGCAGATGAATTCAAAGCCTTCCTGAAGCGATTGCCCACTGATCGCTTCCTGAATGTGTCCATGATAGCCAAGCTCTGGTCAGCCGACTTAACCCTCCAAAAACGTTATGCCCAGCTGGAGGCCAGCACCGTCCTTGTCCTCAGCAAAGCCCAGAAGATCATCAGGAAACTGTTCACGCTGAGTAAACGCTGCCCCAAACAGCCCCGCATCAGTCTCCCCCAACAAAGGTAGCTCACCGGGACACACTGACAGAGAACAAACCATTACTGGTATTTTATCTGGCTGCTGTGTTTGCAGCTATGGACTCTTTAACAGCCCACCTCAAAGGGGTGCACACATACCCCTTTATAAAACATTTGTTGATTGCACTGGAATTACATGGGTTTCGGCCTTGGGTTGTCTCTGTTGTAGGTTATGCATTACAATTTCTCTCACGTTTAAACCTCTTGGGCTATTTGACTGGCCACTTTATAACATTTACCTTGCTAGTACCAGGTTGGAACCCTGTTTGCCTTCCAATTGTCTTAATTCTCAATGGCATAGATTTAGCAAAAACATTCCTCAGTGAGTTTAGTCCATTTTGAGATAACAGCATCACACAGTTGCTACAGATTTGTCAGCTACACATACATAATGCAAATTGCCAATGGAGAAAAGGTGCTCTGTTGAATTGAGATGCTCTGACCGTTGGCCATTTGAGCACAGTGAACTCACTGTCACGTTCAAGGAACCAGTTTCAGGTGATTTGAGCGCTGTGACATGGCGTGTGATTCTGTTGGAAGCAGCCATCATAAAATGGGCATACTGTGGTCATAAAGGGATGGACACAGTCAGCAACAATACTGAGGTATGATGCTGCATTTTAATGATGCTCAGCTGGTACTAAAGGGCCCAGAATCTGCAAAGAAAATACTCCACACCAATACATCGCTACCAAGATACAAGACAGGATGGATGTGACACGTCTTATTTTGTGTTTATATATGTGTGTGTGTTCCTGTCTAGCTATCTTTGTGAGGACCGAAATCTGCCTTCTACTATACTTGTGAGAACCAACAGTCACTTGTGAGGACACACACACCGGTCCTCACAAATTTCAAGGCCTTTTTGAGGCTCAAAATGTGGTTTTAGTGTCAGGGTTACAATTAGGTTATGGTTAGGTTTGGGGTAAGGCTTAGGGTCAGGCATTTATTTTTAATGGTTAGAGTTAGGGTAAGGGGCTAGGGAAACCATTATGTCAATGAAGGCCCTCACTAAGATAGCTTAATGGGCTTGTGTGTGTGTGTGTGTCTGTGTGTGTGTGTCAAGATTAGAGAAATTACATGGCCAAGATTTTATTATATTCTCTCCCTCCCTCGCTCACAGACACATAACGGGTATGGCAGTCCATTCTCCCTGCAGCACGGACTACACTGCCCATGAGGCTACATTCTTTAGTGTTACAGGCAATGCCTGTAACACTCTGCCTGTTACCTTCATATTAAATCATTTTTGTGAATAATTTTTAAAAATATTTCTTCACGTCATTATGCGGACCGCAAGGAGGGGTGACATGGGCCGCAAGATTGAGACACAGACGTTACAGCCTCTTAATGTGTGTTTTGTCAAAAGTAGAGAGGGCATAGCCGAACCTACGAAACAGGAAAATACCTCAGTGTAATCCCTTTATTTCAGCAAAGTAACTGTATTCTGAATACCACCTTTTTAAACGGTAACTGTAACGGAATACAGTTACTCATATTTTGTATTTTAAATACGTAACGGCGGTACATGTATTCCGTTACTCCCCAACACTGCACATAGATCTGTAATCTTGTACTGAAGGTTGCGACTGAGTTCCAGAATGACCTTATGTTCATGTAATTCCCAGGGACGCGGGAACTTGTGTTTGTAACATGGAACAGGCACAACTTCTGATAAGAAGTCATTGCAGCTGAACAGACAGACAAAAAAGAGCGCTGCCTTTGTTGAAATCACCTCTTCAAATCATGTAACGAGTTAACTGACTCCCACAGTCTGAGTGAATTCTGCACGTGACCTCACTCAGTTTCAGTGTTTTGATTGATTGTTTTGTTTTTGCTGTTGTTTTTTTAAGGGAAAAATGAAGAAAGACCTTCAATTCAAACAATGCCAAAATGCCTCAAGGCGCTTTATATTGTAATGTAGACCCTACAATAACACATAGCAAAAACCCAACAATCATGTGACCTCCTATGAACAAGCACTTTGGCGACAGTGGGAAGGAAAAACTCCCTTTTAACAGGAAAAAACCTCCAACAGAACCAGGCTCAGGGAGGGGCGGGGCCATCTGCTGTGATCGTTTGGGGTGAGAGAAGGAAGACATGATAAAGACATGCTGTGGAAGAGATACAGAGATTAATAACAAGTATGATTCAATGCAGAGAGGTCTGTTAACACATATTGAGTGAGAAAAGTGACTGAAGAAGAAATACTCAATGCAACATGGGAATCCCCCAGCAGCCTACACCTATTGCAGCATAACTAAGATAAGATTCAGGGTCCAGCCCTAACTATATGCTTTAGGAAAAAGGAAAGTTTGAAGCCTAATCTTAAAAGTAGAGATAGTGTCTGTCTCCCAAACCAAAACTGGAAGCTGGTTCCACAGAAGAGGGACCCGAATACTGGTATACTGCTCTCCCTCCCATTCTAATAAAAACCTACAACCTATGAAAAGTATGTGGGCCTTGAGAGGTCAAATGGACTGCAGCTTAAGAAAACACCAGAACATGAAAGTGTCCTTCTATCAGGATTTCTCAGCCGAGGTGGCACGAAAGAGAAAGGAGTCGGTGAATGCGCGTTACTTGTAACGCGTTACTGTAATCTGATTACTTTTTTCAAGTAACGAGTAAAGTAAGGGATTACTATTGCAAAAATGGTAATTAGATTACCGTTACTTTCCCGTAGGAACGCTGTGTTACTGCGTTACTAAAACCGTGATTTTTTTGCGAGAATGTCTCATGACAGTGACGTAAGCAAGTGCAACGTTGGTGACAACAGCTGTGTACAGATCAACAACGGATCACATATCGAGTGCGGAGAGAGTATGAGCGTGCAGCGTTTAAAGCGTGGAAGTACTGACCTTACTTTGATTTGAGTTTGATTCCATAAAAAGTGACAAAAACATTAGCGTCCGTTGTGCGTGGGAAGAAAACTTCTTTTTACAGCGACAAAAACCCCTAAACTTCCAAGCAAGCACCAAGTGCGCTATGACGTAATGGGAAATTCACAGAGAAACTCGTGGATTCTTCCACTGACCGCTGCGGCACACCTGCACCAGGGTAAACCTCCGCCTACTCTACTCCTGCTTTACAGGTGAAAATAGAGCAAAAGGACCGCTAAACCAAAGGACTTTATTTATTTTCTGCTGTGTTTTACTTGAATCTATTTGAAAGAGTGAGTGTAAACACACACAAAAAAAAAATGTATGTGCTGGAATGTGCAGAAAATAGGTTTAAATGCTAAACTAATTTCTTCCAGTCAGAGAATGTTGCATATAATTAAATTTTTTGCTTGATGCATAAAGTTAAAAGATTAAAACCAATAAAACAAGTTTTAAAAAGAGACTTTTCCATTTGATTACATTTTGTATGATGGATTATGCAGAAAAAGTAGAATTGGGCTGAAAGATCTATCGCTTTATCACCTCTTCAGGTTGTAAATCGCGTTTTTAAAAAGTAACTAAGTAACTAAGTAATTAATTACTTTTGAAAATAAGTAATCAGTAAAGTAACGGGATTACTTTTTTGGGGAGGTAATCAGTAATTAGTTACTGATTACTTTTTTTCAAGTAACTTGACCAACACTGCTCGCGACCATCCAGGACGTCAAGGACTATGTGAGCAAATTGCCAAGACCTAAATAAACTGTTGGTGCACGACAGTGCCATTCATATGTAAGTTACAAACTCGAGGCTTACAGCATTACAGTACTGTTAACGAGCTAAGGTATAGAGTATACTTTGATTTTTGACATACACTCCAGTGCGGGGATGGTACGCGTCTGTATCCCCCTACAGCTGTACTTTAGAGCAGGGTACATCTAGATGTGTAATTTATTTTACTTTACTTTGTGTTATTTGTGTTGGGGAGGGTTGAGGTTTCCAGGCTTTGTGTTCAGGTTTTGCTGGGAACCAGTGTTCTTGTTTTATGTTCAACTATTTTGGTTAATAGGTTAAGACTGGTCAAATGTAGATTTGGTTAAATATGTAAACAGCATATGCTTTTCTTGTATGTCAGTTAAGATAAGTACTTGGAATGTTAAAGGGTCCAACAATGTGATGAAAAGAAAGTCAATTTTAAATTCTCTGAAGAAAGGTTTTATTCACATTGCTTTTTTGCAAGAAATCCATCTGACAGATGATGAACATAGAAAATACTGTAAAGAATGGGTTGGTCATATTTTTTTCTCATCCTACTCCACAAATAAAAGGGGGGTTATTACCCTTATACACAAAAATCTTCCCTTCACTGTTACAGCCACTCACAAGGACAATGATGGAAGGTATATATTGGTTAAAGGCATGTTGCATGGGGAAACTGTTTTCCTAGGTAATATATATGCGCCGAATGCACAGGATGATGAGTTTTACACAGTATTATTTAGTCAATTAGTGGACATGGACTGTGCTAATATAATACTAGTGGGTGACTTTAACTGTGTTCTATGCCCCAAAATGGATAAATCTCCCCCACAATCTACTTTGTCAAAAAATCCCAAAACCCTTTGGCAAATTATAAATGAGCTTGACCTTATAGATGTCTGGCGACACTATAACCCATTATCTAAAGAATACACTTTCTACTCTAACCCTCACTTGTCAGCATCTCGTATAGATTATATTTTTATGTCCAAGTGTATCAGTCAGTTAGTTCAAGCAGGTAAATATTGGTCATATAGGTCTCTCTGACCATGCTCCTGTAGTCCCAACCCATGAGACATATTGAGCGCTCTAGGTCTTGGAAGATGAGCACACTGTCTCTTTTGGATGAGAAATTTATACACTTCATAACAGAGCAAACAACATTATTTTTTAGAAATAAATGATAAAGGGGAGATAGACACGAGAACTTTATGGGATAGCTATAAGGCTTACATGAGAGGGATGATTATTTCATACACAAGTCATAAAAGAAAGCAACGATTAACAAGGCAGTTAGAGATCGAGAATAATATAAAAAAGCTGGAGAAACAATATTATGTAACAAAATCAGCTGAAACATTAAGTGAGCTTAATATTGCCAGGACATCTTTGCATAATTTGATAATGCGAAAGGCTGAAAGAGACGTCCTTCTTGCCAGACGACGGCTTTTTCAATCAGCTAATAAGCCTAACCGCTTTTTGGCTCGTCTTGTAAGGAATACTCCATCAAGTTCTTTTATCACAGCTATTGTGGATGTGAATGGTGAAAGGCAAGTAGGAAACCATCAGATTAATGAGTGCTTTAGAGAATTCTATACAAACATATCAGTCTGAGATGGATATAACAAGGCTTAACTCAGGCTTTTTTCTAAACGACTTAGTATTCCCTCAGCTCTCTGAAGATCAGGTTAGCCTGCTGGAGTCACCCATTAGATTGATGGAGGTGGATAAAGCTATATCTGCACTCCAGTCATGGAATATATAAGAATTTTTTAAGATAGTGAAAGTGAAGTTAAATAGTTTATTATTAAGGGTTTTTAATAAAGCATTTGAAGAATCGAAACTCCCTGAATCTATGTACCAGGCTAATATAACATTGATAGCTAAAAAAGATAAAAACCCGGAGTTATGCTCATCTTTCAGGCCTATTAGCCTTCTTGGTGTTGATAATAAGAAAAAGTGATGTGCTCTATTGTGCATGCTGACCAGACAGGCTTTATTAAGGGGAGGAATTCTTACAATAATACTTGACGTCTATTTAATATTATTCATTTTTTTAATTTTTATCAGATCTCTGGGGTTGTTGTTTCTATGGATGCCGAAAAGGCATTTGATAGAATTGAATGGGAATATCTGATTGAAATAATGAGAAGATTTGGGTTTGGAAAAAACTGTCTGGGGTGGATCAAAATTATATACAAATCACCAACAGCATCAGTGTTAACTAACGGCTTGTTATCTTCCCCAATGACATTGAGCAGAGGTACAGCACAAGGTAGCCCATTGTCACCACTATTATTTGCTTTGGCCATTGAGCCCTTGGCCATGGCCATTAGACAAAATCCAAGTGTTGCTGGAGTTAAAATTGGGAATAGACAACATAAAATCCTGCTCTATGCTGACGATATTCTTCTGACACTGACTGACCCTGCTAACTCTCTACCTGTTCTTACTAGGTGTATCAAGGACTTTGGTCTTATATCTGGATACAAGGTAAATTTTGATAAATCTGTTATAATGACTCTGTGTAGTGGAAAGGACACTGAACCTTTATATGTTAAACCTTTTCATTAGGCACCATCAGGTTTTGTATATTTGGGACTTAAAGTTACACCAAATGTTGGTCACTTATATAGAGAAAATATTAATGGAATGGTTCAAGATCTTCAAGAGATGCTGACAAGATGGAGGTGACTTCCAATATCATTTTTGGGAAGAATAAATCTAATTAAGATGGTAATCCTACCGAAAATACTATATTATAGTAGAGGTGGGAATCACCATACATCCCACGATACGATATTATCACAATACTTAACGCACGATACGATATTATTGCAATTTTTTAAAATATTTTGCGATATTCAGATTCTGTACATAAAGGTAAACTTTATCAATATTCATTTATCTAATATCAAAGTCTCGCACTCAGTCCTTCTCTCATTTCAGTCAGTTTTATTGTTGACAGACTGAACGGTTTGTATTACAGTCTAGTCCAACTTAACTGAATGCAACCATCTGGTACAATTATAGCTATTCTAAACTATGCAATTTATGAAAACTATGCAGCCCCTTCAGCAACTGAAGAATTTGAAAGTAAATTAAAACAAAATATAATTTTACATTAAATAAAAAAGTTTTAAACTTAATTAAAATAAAACATGTCTTAAATTAAAATAAGTAAACTGTCATGTTTATTGCTGTCAAAAAAAGAAGTTAAACACATTTGGACAGTGAAGGAATGTCAGGATTCTTGCTCAGAAAAAGGATCAACATGCTCTGAAGTCAGAGCATGTTCCAGTCCACAAAAACGTTTTTTGTAACAAAATATCGATTTCTGCTGTCCCTGTATCGATACATTATTAGCAAACAAAATATCACGATACTACAAAGTATCGATTTTTTCCCCCACCCCTATATTATACAGGCATGTTGTTTGTAATTTTGAAATCAGAAGATATTAAAGCAATTAACAAGGCTATGGTGGATTTCATTTGGGCAGGAAGAAAACCCAAAATTAAATTGGAGACACTACAGCTACCGAAAGATCTGGGCGGATGGGGAGTGCCAAACATAGAAAATTATGTTCTCTCAATGCAAGCGAGGTTTCTTTCTGCCTGGATACATGAATATTCTGATCTGCCATGGCTAAATATTGAGGAAGTATCATGTAAACCATCCTCACCTGTTAACTTTTTAGGGAAACGTCTAAATGATTTACCTCACGTAATAAAGTATAACCCACTAATATATAATGCTATGTGGACTGAGAAAACTTTTTAACAGTAGTCTTCTGTTTAATATTTTGTCAACGTTTATAAATAATCCAGATCTTCTCCCGCAAAACATAAAGTAGGTGTAAAGAGGTTTTATGACCTCTTTAAACATGGTGAGTTTAAATCATTTGAATCCTTGAAGTCCCAGTATTCTATGTCAAAGACTGAGTTTTATAAGTATTTGCAATTGAGAAATTATGTGTGAAAAAATGCTAAATCATTACAAATCGCAACAGCCTCTTTTCGGTTGGAGAAATTCTTTCTAGATAATAGGGAGCATAAACATTTTGTATCGAAGTTTCATTCAGAGATTTATGCCCTAATTGTGGATAAACTGGCATGGTTGAGAAAATCTTGGGGGACGTTGCTTAAATGTGAAATAGATATACAGGCATGGGACAAAATCCTGCTCCTTCCATCTAAAATCTCTGTTTGTAACCGATTTAAAGAACTGCAGTACAAAATCCTGCACAACGTATATATTTCTCCGTATATTTATAGTAAGTATAATATGGGAACATCTCCAAATTGTCTCAAGTGTAAGGTCAGAGTGGGCACTAGATTCCACTGCTTGTGGGAAAGTGCTATTATTCAATCATTTTGGAAAGAGGTCTGCGCCAATATTAGTACAGCCATTGGTCAGCAGGTGACAGAACACCCATTAGCTTATTGGGATATATCCCTGTTTCACTGGTACAACATGAGCATGTAATTCAGTCACTGTTAATGTTGGCCAGGAAAAGCATTATGTTGAGATGGCTGGCAGCTGAGCCTCCCTCCATTTCTCTATGGAAGTCGCTCATCATTGATGTTATGACTCTGATCAGTTTGGGACATTACATTGATGGGAGCTCCCGAGGTTTTGTGGACAAATGGAAGAAACCACTGGAAGCACTGGGAGTAACTTGTAAACTGGACCCTAATGGACAATTATTATGGACATAATGTTGTAATATTCTAGTGCTGTGCAGAATTGTTATTTTGGACGTGAACCAGTCTTGTATTTGTTGGGGGGAAAAGTTAAATAAAAGTTTAAAAAAAAAGAAAACACCAGAACAATGCTGAAAAAGCACACAAAACACAGTGGAGATGGGAATAAAACACAACAGAAGTTAAATAAAACACACTACAAGTAGAAAAAAATCTCACAAAATATGACAGAAGCGTTTTTGGGGCGATATTAATGTCACGGACCAGCTGTGGAAGTGACAGATACCAAAACATGCGAAGGGCTGCACTGAAATATGCTTAAAAGAACCGTAGGATTCATCAGTGTTGTGAGTAAAAAAAGATGTAGGTAATGTGGGTTTTAATGGCATCATCCATATAATACTGCGGACCCATTTTTGCTATTAGCCCTTCACTGTTAGCATATCACTTCCATTGTAGGAGGGAGAAGAGATAAGTGCTGACTGGATCAAGAGAAGAGAGGAGAAGAGAAGAGGGGTCTAGTTACAGGTTGTGGGGGCCTTTGTAGGCTGAGGTACATGGTTCTGTGGCATGCTGTAATCAAGTCCTCTCACAGACTGACAGCTTGGCACTTGTTTACAGAGGACTTTAATTTCCCTGACAGTCCTTTCCCTCCACCAATCACTCCATCTTCCCTTTGCCCATTCTGTGTAGAGTCTTGTCTTTATTTTTCTCCCTCAGTTACCTTTGTCTCACTCTCGCGCTCCTTGCTCTCTCTATCGTACCCTGTCACTCAGTCGTAACCCCATTTGCGCCGGCAACAAGTTAATGGTTGCTGCTACAGCTGAAAAAGCTTCCTGTTTTCTTCTGCACAAATCCATTTGTTTTATCATCATTTATTTTTGTCTATTTACACAGGCCTGAGGGGGAGGAATTGCTGAAGCATTTGGGCAATTTTTTGTGTTATTTCCCAAGCTTAGCCTGGGGATAGAATCTCAGCAGAGCTAATTTTCAGTCTAAACTTGTTGCTACTGTTACTGCACCAAAGTGGATGGTAATTTATGTATGCTTTCATTTCCATCTGTACTGTAGGCACACCGAACACCCACCCTTCTACAAAAAGGTGTCAAGTCATTATAGTATAATCTTATGTATTAAGAAGATGGAGCAAACTATGGATTCATTTTTCACTTGTTGAAATCCAAAAAGTGTGAGCAAAGGGCATGACTATTTAGAGCTACAACAAAACAAAGATATTGCCACTGATGTACTATTAACCAACACTGTCCATTGGTTTTTTACTTCTCTTGACATCGAGTCAATAGATTTAGTTCTACAGTAGATTTCACCTGTATTTGCTTGATTTTATTATTATTATTATTATTATTATTATTATTATTATTATTATTACTATACATTGGGACACTGTTCTATTCTTGCTAATTTGCCAGAATTGTCCAGGGTTAAATCAATACTTTGCTTTTTTCACTTTACCTCTTTAACTTGGAGAACACCCTGATACTCAATGACAGTTACATTTGGATGACTGATGCTAGGTGCTTCTATCTGTTTGATTGTGGTTTCCAGCTTCTGTTCCAGGTGTACACATCTTTTCTCAGTTTTCTCCAGTTTACGGACTTTATCTTGTAGGTCTGTCTCTTACCCGCTCGCCTTCAATTCTTTCGTGTTTTTTTTTTCCATTTATTTTATTTTTTAACTACTGTTATAAAGTAACAGTAAATAAGAAGACCACATACAAGGACATTACAGAAGGCTTTGAGAATTTGAATGTTTGAAGATACATTACACACTATTTAGCTTCTAAGAAAAAAATCTCTGTATATGTCTGTTACCCATGGTAGAATTTAACAACAACAGTATTGTAAAGTAAAACTTGCAGGGCAAGATGTTTTTAAACTTTATTTTGGTTCAAGGTAAGAAAAACTTTTGAGCATGTTTTAAAAATTAGATTTATTATTGATCCTGAGCACTGAAAGCTAAACTCATTGTAGATAATGTTTCCAAATAACTGTTACAATATAGCTCTGTTTTTTGTTTAAAAATAGCTTCTGAGTAGCAAAGCTCGGTAAACTGTAATAAAGTGCCTTCTAATGGCCTATTAGAAGAGTTTTAAAATAGACTCGAGGAGAAAATAGTCTGTAAAGGTTAGTGACCAAAATAAACAGCTGTGTTTATTGAACAAATAAACAGCTGAAGCACTGAACTAAAATGTAACTAACTAAAATGTTAGCACTCACATTATTAACTAAAATTCTCTAATACTCACTACATGGAAAAAATACACACATTAATAGATGACAATGAACACAAACAACACACTAAATTCAAGATGGGGAAAACATCACCTGAATTAGCCAGTAATTTCAGTGTTAAATGTGGAAACCTCTAGTAAACTGCCCTAAATGCTTAGGACTCAGGTTGGCTTTCTAGAGTGGGTCAGGTCGACACTAGAGGAAACTGTGGATCTGAACCATAGTGCAACTAAACTTATTGTGACTTGCAGTCTCCCTGCAAATTTATAATTTAATATAACAAATACTGATTTTTTGCAAGGGCAAGTTGCTGAGCTCACACAGCGCTGTTGCTAATCCTTTACAAGACCCTAACCCAAAACTCCAACCCCAATTTTTTTTATTAGTGTGTGGTCAAATTTGGGACTTTGCAGGGTGGCTTTATGATTATTATTTTTGTTGTGTTTTAATATTCTTATCCAATATATCCAATACACTGGGGACAGATTGTAATTCATTTTTATGTAAGAAAGGCCAGAGAAAGTGTCAGGCTTTTATCTTTAATCATTTTTGAGATGCATGCATCTCCATGTTTGGACTTTGCCTTGGATTTGAAAGTGCAAAAAATACATGCTTGGAATTGGTCGACATATCATTTTACAAAAAAATATAGCTTGAAAATTGTTTTGCATGTGAAATGAAAATTTTAAAAGGAATCATTATATGTATAGCCCAAAAAATTATAAAATTGTTCAGCAAATCAGAGGTAGTCAAGCAGAAGAGCCACAATGGTTTAGGAAGGAATGACCTTTAAGTGAGTCAACACTGAAAGGTTGAGTCCCAAAAATTTACATGATTGTCTTATGTATTTTAAGTCTTTCTGGGAGGGAGGGGGGGGGGGGGGGGGGGTAACTGTTTTTAACTGTTGTTGTTGGTTTCATTCCACAGATCTACCCCAGTCTGTGTGAAAGGTGTTATTATAGGACACAATGACCACAACATTACTTCAGTATTTACCAAAGATGTTGCTGTGATGTATAGATAACTGCATTAGTGTATCTTCTCTTTGCCCACTGCAGGCCTGTTGGGTTTTGGCTGACCAGGGCTCAGTCTCTGCTCTACTGCAATGAGCATGGAATGCTGGGCTCCTTCTCTGAGGAGGTGATGAGCTGTAGCTGCCCCGTGGAGCAGCCAAACTGCCAAGGAGTCATCCCCTGTGTTGTAGGGACTTCCACCACCTCCTGCACCCTCTGCGCCTCTGACAACGCCACCCGTTGTGGAGCCTGTCATCACGGCAACATCCTCCATCTTGGTTCCTGTCGACCTAGCATTGCTGCATCGCTAGATCATTACCTGAACTTTGACTTGGACATGCCTGATGCCGAGGTTCTCAAAGCTCCTTAATTATGTATTCCACTGGTTCTCAAAGCTCTTTGGGACAAATTAAACAAACAGTGCCTCAAAGGGCTCACATGCCATCAATTGTTAAATTGTTTTTGTGTTGAATCTTTATACTGAACATACAAGATTTACATAACAGTACAAATATTAGTCATGTACAGTTTTTTTGTTCAAAAAGGAATACAGTATTAAACAGGGATTGAGAGGGGGTTTCAAAATAGAAAGCTGACTCTGAAGTACCTACAGCGCAAAGAGTCCCTTCATTCAGCAAGCCCAGGAGCAAAAACTCATACTATGCTTTTTTAATAAATCACCACAGCAGTTATTTTCTAGCCCTCAAGAGGTCTAAGTTGTCACTGTTGAACCTCTGCCTTAACTCTAATCCTAGTTCACAAGCCTTCAAATTGTGGCTCTTTAGACCTACTTGAGTGTCTTCCTTTGGCTTTGACAAAAAACTTGATAAATATGAAAATGATCCTCTTAATTTGCTGAACCTCAATAGCAATGGCTAGCAAAGATGTGGAAGCAAATAGGTGATCTCTAGTAAATGGTATGCCTTTACATTTTTTCTTTACAATAGTTCCCTTTTATTGCTTTTGACTATAATAAAAATAACTTATATTAAGCAAATTTATTTATTATGTATTTATTATAGTTAAATAATCACATTTTATAATGCCAATGCCTAATCAGAATGTCTAATTTTTGCTTTTTATTAAAATGTCTTTAAAAATCATTAAAAGTTTTACAAGGGGTCTAAGGAGCTTGGAAAGAAAAGCGTCTGGACTTCTTTAAGTTTCATTTGAGAAGCTTCTTCAGTTCTAAAAGCAATTGGTGGAGAGTCCCAAATTTTAAGCCCTATGGGAGTGTCCCCAAGAGGGTCATGGACCCCCTATTGATCCTCTGCCTAATCACACAAGCCATGGTGTGAAAAGGATGTGAGTGGGCGTTAAGGCGTCTAGGAAGGGATCTCAAAACTGGATTATAGATGGCAGACTTTCTCGGATGAGAGGTGAAACGTCTTCAAGAAAACTTAAAGAAGTCCAGACGCTTTTCTTTCCAAGCTCCTTAGACTACGATGACCTGGATGACTGAGAACCTTCACAGACATTTTACAACGGTTTTCAGCATTTGTAAACTAAAGTTGTAAAACATCCATTGTGGCTCTTGATGAGATTTATAAATTCTGGCAAAGGTGGTAGTTGAAATTTAAAATTTGGTAATAGCTCAGTTTGAGAACCAGTGCATTAATTATCTATCTGCTTATTGCATTGACTGCAGCCTCACGGTTTGTTAATCCCTCTTCAGGTAAAGTACCTGCTTCAGCGACTGGACAGCAGGATAGAGGTCCATGCCATCTATATCAGCAATGATGTCCGCCTGGGAAGTTGGTTCAATCCTGCCTGGAGGAAGAGGATGCTACTAACACTCAAGAGTAACAAAAACAAGTCCAACCTCATCCACATGCTAATGGGCATTTCTTTTCAGATATGCTCAACTAAAAATTCAACACTGGAACCCGTGCCTGCTGTCTATGTGAATCCTTTTGGGGGAAGTCACTCAGAGAGCTGGTTCATGCCAGTGAACCAGCCTGACTTCTCTAACTGGGAGAGAACTCGACTGGACAGCGTCACCACTGCACAGTGTTACAACTGGACTCTGTCTCTGGGCAGCAAGTGGAAATCCTTTTTTGAAACAGTGCACATCTACCTGAGAAGCCGCATAGTCACGGATGATCCAACAGTGAATGAAACTCTCTTCTATGAGCCATTGGACTTGGATGATCAGACCTCCAACCTGGGCTACATGAAGATCAACACGCTGAAGGTGTTCGGATACAGCATGCACTTTGACCCTGAGGGCATCAAGGATCTGATTCTCCAGTTGGACTACCCCTACACACAGGGTACGCAGGATGCCGCCTTTCTGATGTTACTGGAGATGAGAGACCGGATTAATCGGCTATCTCCACCAGCACCACAGCCATTAGATCTGTTTTCTTGTCTCCTGCGCCACCGCCTCAAGCTGTCAGCCGGAGAGGTGGCACGAATCAAGGACTCTCTGCAGATCTTCAATTCCAAGCTTCCCAATGCTTCACCTGAACCTGAGCTGGCCCAGCTCTGTAGCTAGCTAGTTTAGCACAATCGCCAGGTTCAGGAATGATGCTGTTCGTAGAAAGAGGAATTGCTACTTCAGGGACGACTCTGCTGAGATGGCCTTTGGACCCGAATCATCTGGATTAACGTACTCTGAAGAAGGTTGAATGCTTGGCCTTTTTATGGTCACTCTCAGTTGGTTTTCTGGTGTTTTACCTTTGACAAACAGCATCATGTCCTTGACTTTTCGGAGAACGAGGGATACTTTGACTCTGTTTAGGAGGCTGTACTGAACCCACCCGGAGGTTCACTTTTGCTATTACTGCCCTGCAAACTGCATAACTGGACAAGGCTAAAAAGGTTTCTTTCACTGACAAGTTTTTGTGATTTGGAACAATAAAAAGAAGATCATACATAAGACACCTGCCTTGCAAAGACAAACGCGGTTTTCTTATAAGAGGAACTCTTCAGAGGTCTTCAAAAATTAGCGGAAGAGGATTTCCCTTTTCTAACCCTATTTTCTTTGGCTACAGAACAATCTTGAGGGAAGGGAAAATGGGATAATTATATATATGTGGTGAATGAGTTGTTATGTTATGCTTAACAGTTTAAAATTTGATAATATTGAACCCTGTCACTGTCTTTGAATATTTCTTTTTAAACCCTACCTTCCATTTTATCTGGCATTTGAAAACTTGTATCTATGCTTAACATCTGAGTGAGAAGCCTGTTAGTGATGTTCTGTCCTTGGTGGCTTGTCTGTACCAAAAGAAGGTAACACATTGGCAATTTGAATGGCAAAATATCGTAAATGTTGAGTTATTATTCTTTCACTTTTGAGCTGAAATAATTCATAATGGAACCTTCAGATGTGGTAACAAAAAGGTCTGCGGATATAGCGCTGTAAATAACGCTCCATCTAACCCAGGTTGTGGACAAGTGCACATTGCTTTTTAGATAACTGAGTTCAAAGACCAAAAAAATGTTTATAACAAAACAAACTCATGCCTTATATGGAGAGTCAATGTTAAGGTAAGAAGCACATTTAGTTTCTGTGTTTGGTTTCCCTGCGAAGGTTGTATTGCTTTTTATATTTCAATATTTCTACCAAGACAGAACAACAGACGCATTCTCCAGAGTACGTGGTAATGTAGCTTTTCCATGTAAATGCCAGTCACTCGTTCTGCAGGTACTTGTTTTGATTTGGTGTTGTGAAACTTTTGAATCACCATTCACAGTGCACACCAGTACATGCATAATGTAATTGTTCTGCAAAATCCTCCAATGAGATAAACTTTCAGTAAATAATAGAACATGTTCGAATTTATGGTTTTAAAAGGTTTTCAGTGGTTCGGTTAGTCTCAGGTCTATGAAACCTTTTTCTTTTTTTTTTTTTTGACATATGGGTCCAATGTGAGCTGCAGTTACCACGGCAACTGGAGTTACAAGGTTTCTGCGGGGCGGTGATGGTACACTTGAAAACTGCAAACTTAACCAGGATGATACTTGATATGATTTTACTTTTGCTTCACTAATTTCTCACTGAAAGTTAGAAAACCTTGTATGTCATTATCAACAGTTCTTCTGTGCTCAGCTTGCTTAAGTAAAAACAAAGTGATTTATCTATCTGAGAGCCTTTTCCTTGTTTACAAAACTTTAACCCTCACTGTTACGTCTGTTATATAGCATTATTGCCATATTACCTCTTTGCCTGCATGTTACAACATTGTCTTTGGTCAATTCAAAGACATATTGATAAGATTAGCTGTGAAGATGGTGTCATGGAAAAGTGCAATGATGATGGCGGATGTGGTCAGAGCTACAGTAATAGTGGTAGTAAGGGGAGGGGGTGACGCAAGACCGTCTCATCTTACCACCACTAGCTGTTCATTGTTCTAGTGTAAGCACAGTTTTTCACATTTGCATTTATTTATTTCACAGACAACACAGATCTGTTGTTAAGTAATTTCTTGTTAAGTACATGTGTCACACTATCACTATTGCAAACACTGTTTCTGTTTCCGGTCCACCTAATGGGTGCCAGGCAGAATTATCAACGTGGAAAAATGGGAAACTAATCAAAAAAACCAAAACAAATTCAGTCATTTATTTTGTTTTCATGTCCTTACTGAAACCATTTGACTAATTTGCAGCTGTTTTTATGCCAGATATGCTGGTTAGAAACCAGCCTTGCATAAACATTTAGACCTTTTCAACATAGTCATGTTCGATAATATTTGCAGCTTTTGACGGTGGACTTATAAATTAGGTCACCATGCTGCAGTTTCCAACTAAGTTAAAGGCAGGTAATGCATTTTCTGTGGATCAATTTTTCAAATGAAGAGGAGCATTCTTGTGCATCTACAGGGAGGCAAAAGGAAGAAGTGGTAACAGGTCAAATATTTCAGTATTTTATCTCAGTCTCAAAGCCAAGTAAATTATCAGCAACTAAGTGATGTTGTTAGACTTTAAAATTATTGTTGCTAGTTTGTGCACTAATCTTATACTAAAGTCTTATACCCTTTTTAAATATTTAGTCAGCTGTTGCCTGCATGTAACAACCAATTACAGCAACTGGAAAGAAGCCAGTCAAAGCCAAACAGAACAGGTTAATCTGATCTAACAGGTTAACCTTAAGAACAGGATTAACTGCATTAAACTCCCTGCCTCAGAGGCTCATTTATGGGAAGTTAGAAACAAGAGTGAAAGACAAAAATGTGCATTTTACAGTAACATTCTGTTAGTATGGTTCAATTAATTTAATTTAGAACATTACTATATTTTTACAGGGTGACGCTATAAAACTAGTGATGAAGGAATTTCTACTGTATTTTCTCCAAAATTGTTGCTATTTCAAAAGTAAATATCTATTGAGTCTGCAGGTAGTGTAATTTCACTTGGTGATGGTGTTCTTTCAGTCACTGTCCACAGTTCATGCAAACAAATATGCTACTATAACTACAGTTAAATGGAAGCACTCAATATTTTAAAACATACTACTAACACAGACCCTTATTCACTAATATGTGAATATAAATGTTCTCACTGTGTCCACAAAATAAAAGCACAGAGGAAATTATCATTGGATTCATGAAACAGGTTGAATGGAGAGGGTGAGAAAAACAGCTGGAAGACAATGGCAACCACATCTGTCAGCTAAAGATTAGGAAACTCATTGCAAATATAAGAAAACACGAGTAAGTGGAATATTGCAGAGAAATTAGACTGTCAATGAATTTTCAACCATTATGTTGAAGATTTGTTGGTGTGTTTGGATCATTGTCCAGTTGCATGACCCAATGTCAGCAAAGCTATGGATAGATGGCTGTACATTTGATTCTATAATAATAATAATAATAATAATAATAATAATAATAATAATAATAATAATGGATTGCATTTATATAGCGCTTTTCAGGGCCCTCAAAGCGCTGTACAATGCCACTATTCATTCACTCTCACATTCACACACTGGTGGAGGCAGCTACAGTTGTAGCCACAGCTGCCCTGGGGCAGACTGACAGAAGCGAGGCTGCCATATCGCACCATCGGCCCTTCTGGCCAACACCAGTAGGCGGTAGGTGAAGTGTCTTGCCCAAGGACACAACAACCAAGACAGACAGAGCTGGGGATCGAACGGGCAACCTTCCGGTTACAAGATGATTTGAAAATGTCCTTTTTACCCATTCCAGATTGATTAAATTCATTTCAGTTTTATTCATATACTGGTAAATCACAACAATAGTCATCTTAAAGCACTTTGTATTATAAGGTAAAGACCTTAGAATAATACAGACAAAACCCCAACAATCAGATAATCCCCTATGAGGAAGCACTTGGTGACAGTGGGAAGAAAAAACATACTTTCTAACAGGAAGAAACCTCCAGCATAACCAGGCTTAGATAATTTGGGAGAAATATGGTTTATTTCTAGTCCCTGTCATCACTGCAACATGCTGGATCAAGTGAAGGCTTTTTAGGAAGTTGGTCAAAAATGACTGGTAATGCCATCCAGAGTAAGTATGTGGTTTGTCGCCAAGTTTTTAAAAGATTTTTAAGGCTGAGAACAATAACTTCAGTTTATGTGACTTTAGAAGTAAGGAATTAAAGGTCCTCCAGGCTTTAAGACGGGGGTCTCAAACTCACGGCCAGGGGGCCACCTGCGACTCACATCGCCCCTACGTGCGGCCCATATATTGACGTGAAGAAATATAATGCAGTTTGGCACTTGAGGATTTGTTTGTTGTTGTTGCAAAAGTAGAAATTGAGTCTAATAGACATATTGCTTGCTTAAGTAATAACAAAGTGGTTTATTGCTTTGAGGACCTTTTTGTGTTGATTAAGAAGTAACATATTAGCAATAAAGTATTATACAGATAAGACTGTCTTCAGCTTTTCCAACACATATTGGTGAGATTCACTATGAAAATGTTGAAGTGAAGTATGAAGTGGAAAATGCAATGCTGGTAGTGGGGTTAAGGTTAAGGGGATGAGGTCTGACTGAACTAGACATCTAATACAAAATACAATCTAATACAAGGAGGGTAAAACATTTTTAAAACTTTATAGTCCTACATTCTTAAATTCATAATTGGTATTTTCATGTTTCCTGTTCAACAACCAGGATAATCAGTCAGAAAAAATGGGCTACTATCCATTGATGACAGAACATAGATGGCCTGAAAAGCTTCAGGTTTGCTTTACTCTAGGTGTTTATAAGAAATTTGATTGATTGTTTTGATTCACTTGTATCTCTGAAATAGAGAGTCCATTGAGCCTCCAAATCTTGTTCTTAAAGGTGAATTATCATTATTATTATTAAAGTTGAATATTTCAGTTTCTCATTGAAATATTCACTATTAATTTTTTTAGTATAGTGTTAAATTGAACTGAAACGATTTTGTAAACTTGGAAAACTAACTAAAATTAAATAATAATAGAGGAAATATCCCTAGCTTTAATATGCATTACTTTGGTAAAAATTGCATTACACGTTCCTGTTGAGACATTGATGGATGTGCTTATTGGGACTTTAGATGTCTACAAAAGGGTGAGTCAACTGCTTTTGAAAACGCCTGTGTTTTTATTGTAATACCTGTACTAATTTTTGTAAATCTTGCCTCTAACGTATGCCCTCCATATTATAGTAATTAAAAAAAGACTAAACGCTGAAAAAACTGAACTGAAAAACTATACAATTAAAAAGTAAATACTCTGGGAAATAAGCCTGAAAGCCTAAGAGTGATGTGCTCTATCAGGATAACGTGGTACTGTCGGTCTTAAGAGATGATAGGCTCTGATCAGTTAGGACTTGAGTGTACGAGAGAAGGATTTCACATTAAATTCTGGATTTAACAGGAAGCCAATGAAGTGTGACCAGAGGGAGTCCCATTCCTACTGCGGTACTTTGTACCAGGAAACTAGGACAACCTGATAATACAGAATTGTAACAGTCCAGCCTAGAGGTAAGAAATGTATGAACTAATGTGTAGCGTCGTTCTGAGAGAAAAGGTTTCTCATTTTTGATAATATTACACGAAAAAGAGAACATAGTCCTAGAGATTAAACATTTTTAAAGTTTCGAATAATACAGCTAGAAGGAAAAGAAAATTAGAAATTCAGAAAAATAATACACCACAGTTTTATGCTGGGCAGAGATGGCAAATTTGAACAGTGTTCAATTAAAGAAACAAAAAAAAGCAGATGAATACAGATATGTAGAAATGAAGGGAAAAGACAGACAGACAGAGGTTCTACAAAAGACTACACGAACAAAGAAATGTGACAGAAATGTCATACTTTCATCATAATTTCCACCATTTGCGATTTGACTGGCATTTATATAATTATACCGTCACATTGTGCCCTTTTCTTCTGTAATGTCACGTGAGACTAGAGAGATGGCTTCAACACTATCTCATCGCACCAAGTTTCTAAGATAAGTCTAACAGTAGTTTGGAATATGTATTAAAAATGTAAAAAGTTAAATGGAAACTTTGCTGTTGGGTTTGAGGTAAATAAAGGCTGGTTCATATTCTCTTCTTCACAGCAACTTTCTGTGTTGTATTCATTATGCTTGCACAATCAAACTGACCTCAGTGCATCCATGAGGCAACTTGCAAAGCATCGCAGGCCTTAGGTTCAGACCCTCTGAGGTCTACATCTTACCTAATTCTGTTATTAGAGCATTTGTTCTTTTAAAAAAATTGCTCTCTCAGGTCTTTGCACTCAAAAAACCAAAAACAAAGAACAAACAAACAAACAGTGGATGGATGGCATTCTACCTCGAATGCATCAAACTGCTCACATGTTTTTCCTTTTTGCTTGTCTCCAACACATAGTGTTAGGGTATGAGTTATCACTGATGATGATCTAGAGGGTGAACATTTGATATAGTTTTCATCCATTATGAACATTCAAATGGAAAAGCTTTGAAAATAAATAAGAAGCATATTTAGCATGTCTAATGTCAAAAGATATACAATTTTATTTAGCATGTCACAAAAACAAAACATATCCCATGACAGTATCCACTACGTTACTGGTGACCTAAGTGATCTTCTAGAAATTATTTTCTTCAAATTCCCTCAATTGGGTCTACAATAAGAGGACAATTCACACTGCATGTAAATTGCCTAAATGACATTGAAGCTGTGACTTTAGCCTGGTGAAATTTTTACATGCAACATCAAAATGTTCACCACAAAATGTTTAATATAATGGATGCACAAACTTCCAATTACCATCAGCTCTTCATAATAAGATGAATGTCTTCTAATATATGGGAGGCAGTATTTTTTGTAAGATGAAAAGCCAATTTCCTGAGTTGTCAGGGCGCAAACAGGAACCAAACGTACACTGTCACATTACATCAGGCTGCTGGTTTATCTGCAAGAGGAAGCAAGAGAGGAATGGGGAGAGAGAGAAGAGAGAGTGACAGAGATGAGGTGAGGGAGTGCTACACTGGCCAGCTCAAGCTGTCTGTATTTTTCCCCCTCTACCCCATAATGATGTGGGGAAGGACTCACTCTGCATTGGGTTAATAAACAGTTATTCATCTTCAGCAAGGCACCCAGGAAACAGAAGTGGGTTTGCCCTTGGGCTAATCTTCAGGCCCGTGGAAGACAGCCAATCCATCAGAGCACTATTTAGACTGCAGACTGCAAACTTTCTGGACCTCCCAAAGAAGTGAGGGGAAGCAAGAGAAAATGAGAGAGTGACTGAGGAAGGAGTAGATGACATAGAGCGAGAGATGGAGAGAAGATAAGGTTAAAAGAAAGTGGGAGGGAATGAAAAGGTGAGGAGAGTTGGGCTCCTAGTTCTGCTGTGATTTATGATGTTTAGAAAGTCAGACTGCTTGAATTAATGAGGTAGATTTGGTGAAATCGACCAGTGTGTGTGTGTGTGTGTGTGTGTGTGTGGACTTTATGCCTGTGTACCTGTAGGTCATTTGACACAGTCATCAATAATGGTGTAGATTTGAGTTTTGAAATGACTTTCAAATTACATTATTACAAATGTATCCAGAGAAATGAGTCATGTTTGCTAACAGGGTAAGGCATTTAAATGCAAAGTTGGAGCTTGTTTGACCTTGACTGAGAGAGAGGCAGGCAGGGAGACAGTTGTTCTTATCATAAAGTGGTTTATTGTAAGTGTATCAACAGCAACATCATGGCTGACAAATCTGAAATTCAAGTTTCATAGAGCTCATCAGTTTCACATGACAGCCTGTAAAAACATCCCAAAAAATAATTTATTCTCTATATTGCTTCCCAAGACTCACTAGGCAAACACATTTATTACCTCCGACCAAGAACAGACAAGGTCACATTACAAATTCACTGGTGCTGCAGAAAGAGTTTTTTTTCTTCTTTGTCAGCATTTTGAAGAAAAACTGCGATGAAAAATTGCTTGTTAGCTCTGACAAAATTACATGTCTGAACACATCTCTTTCTATTTAAGAAACACGGTAAACAATAAAAAACAGTTTTTTTCTTTACTTGTAATGCAAAATTTTTAGCAGTAGTATTTTGGTTTTCATCTACATGTACATAGCATGCAATTTTCAACTAGTGACAAGTCCTAACAATGTCAATGTGGCGACCCACTAGAGGGCTCCACTCACACCCAAGCTGGGAGGAAGGGTTCTGCTGTGTTTGAGCGCAATATGCTCAGTTCATGTTTGGAGGTGAATAAAGTTGGAGTGTAAAACTAGAGCTCCTGTGTCGTGTGTCACATGCCTCCATATCAATGTATATAAGATAACTATAAAAATTTAACTATCTTTAACAGTGGAAATACTGCAAACAATAAAAATACAGACAAATAAGTGAGGATAAAATGACAAAATTTTCTTGCATAAATATCAGCTAATATATTTGAAAAACCCAATAATTAATAAATATGCATCATGACTTTGGACAGTTTCACTGTGACCTTTCGTCTTAGCTATAACATCCATCCACCCAGGTTGTTGGCAGGTAACTGAACTACACTGTAGACTTGAGTAGTATCTATTATTTTTTGTATTAAAGCATACTATCATACAGAGTGACTAAATTCCATTTAATTTTATTTATATAGAGCCAAATTACAACAACTGTCACCTCAAGGCACTTTATATTGTCAGGGAAAGACACTACAACAACATAGAGAACAACAAACCCCTATGAGCAAGCACTTACAGTGGTGGAAAGTACAGCAAAAAGTGGTGACGGAAAAAAGTGTATTCTCTGGAAAGAGGAACAAAGATAAGGAGACCTGGTAGTGGAATAAGGAAGTGCATTCAAAGTAAGAGCAGGAAAAAACAAAAAAGAAAAAAAAATGCATATATCGATCACCTGGATCACCTGTTGAGAAAGAAAAAAGAAAACAAGCAGAAGAGAACAAGAGTAGGGGAGACCGGGGATAGTTGTAACGTGGGTCAGTTGTAACACTTCCAATTTCTCCAATCAGGGCTAAGTTTCAAATGATGTGACTCATCCTGTGCATGCCCAATTCAGTTCTGCTATCACATGTGAAAAATCAGCACATTTTGTCAAACACAGACAATTTAACATGAAAAAAAGTAATTTGTATGCCAAAAAGTAAGTTTTTCTACTTTATTTCAATTTCTAATAGCATTATCTGCTTTGCAGTTAAACTCATCAAATTTAAATGATGTTATTTGTATGTCTATGGGAATATATTCTGTGTAGGTCTTTAGTGCTAGTGTTTTAGCCGTTGGCTGTAATGTTAGCTAGTTCATGGCTATAGGAGTCTGGGTCAGTTGTAACAGCAACAGTCTGGGTTAGTTGTAACAATAATGCAGATGTTACAACTTACCACACTATTACTTTAACTTATATTAAACAAGTTGGGGCAACGACATCAGCAGAGAGAGGTTCACTAGTCGCTTTTGTATATGCGGTTAATGCCATTGGTAACAAAATTACTTCACTGTTTGTGTTCCCACACATACACATTCTCACACTGTGTCAGAGATGGACCAGTAGGAAGTACTGGTAGTGGAAATAAATCAGGATGGATGCAAGAAACAGATTTCCTCATCTTTCTGAAGCACTTTGCAAACCACACCAAGGTAAGCCATGATAAAAAGTAATGGAATTGCGATGCTGGTGAACAACTACATTTTTTCAGCTTCATTGTTATGTTTAAAATTGGTGCAACAGTTGTAGGTTATAATGCCCACTGAGCCAATGAGGCCAAACTCAAGGAAGACCAATCGAAATTAATGAAATATTCAGTTGCAGAAAATTCCATAATTTGTCTTTTTTGGGGGGTTGGAATATGTTCAAAAGCTGGATTTCTGCATTCTGTCACACACACACACAGCTACATAAATGGCTCTAAGTGCATTCATGTGTTGAATAAACAAAGATTACATGTTAATATTTTGTCAGTACCCTTATTTCATTGTGTTACATTTCACCCCAGGATATGTTACAACTAACCCAGACTATGGGGTTAATTGTAACATTTCACTCTTTGTGTTTGAGGCCATACATGCAATGGGTAATTGTGCTGCAGAGAAAATAGCTGCACTATTTAGTAGCCGAGACATGTAAATACTTTGCATTACATTTTGAATCCACTACCTTAAACGAGCTCCAATTTACAGACAGAAATGTCAAAAATGTTACAACTATCCCCGGTCTCCCCTACTAGAATAAACAACATCACAATGATATATGGGAATATGACAGTAAATACTGAATATTAAACATTATTGTGCAGCTCATAAGATCAACAGAACACAGTGTGCTTTGAGGTAGGAGCCAAAAAGGGTGTAGTTTGTGGGTGTGATCACCCGTGTGTACACCTGTGAGCATGGACGCGCTTGTTTTTTTTTTAAAAGGTTCCTTCATGTAATGATCTGCTAGAGGGTGTGTGTGTGTGTGTGTGTGGGGGGGGGGGGGGCACAGCCCCGTCCTCCAGGGCATGAAGCAGGTATGGAGGAGATCAAAACTCCAGACATCCAGAGGCCCCCAGAACACAAGAGACCAAGGAAGACCAACAGAGGGGCAGCCGCGCCACTGTCCCAGAAAGAGCTGAGGAGAGTCCCAGATGAGGGCTCACTCAGCAGCCGCGGAGCAGAAGCCAGGGGGGGTTGCAGTGACGCGCCCGTGAGCTCCACCGGCAGCCAGCTGTGCCTGAGTGACCGAGCCCCAGGCCGAGAGGCCGGGGGCACCCCACCTCCGAAGTGGCCCGAGCGAGCCCCAGGCTCCAGGCCCCGATAAGCGGCCGCCAAGGAGTGAGCCGGTGTGTACCCGGACGCCCACCCCCAGACACAAAGAACCACCAACGCACCGATGTCTGAGGGGGGCAGCTGGAGATGGGGAGGGAAGGAAGGGAGGGGCAAGTGACCCCTCCCTGGGGCCAGCTCCCCCGCTGACCCCAGTAGGCAAGATAAACTTTACTTGTCACAATGAGACTTCTTCCCCGTCTCTGTCAGTCCCTGCATCCCTAAAGGCCTCCAGTTGTCCCGAGTTCTCTCTGACTGTCTCCTTGGTGCATTTAAACCCCTGTTCCTCCCTGTCCTCATCGTCTGTTGTCTTCGTCTCCGTTATCAGTCATCATAATTTTACCATCTCTGTGCAAGTCTGCAAATTTCTTTATTAAATCACAAGTTTCTTAAATTCATCAAGTCTCTCTGTGCCTGGGTCCTCGTCACAAAACATGACATCACTGTTTTGTACATTTTAACACAATTTAATCCCACATTTGTGAAAGAAAAGCAAAACAGTTTTTTTGAAAACCATCAAATCTGATAAAGGTTATTTAAATGCTGCAAAAGAAGAATGGATTGGAATAAAAAAAACAAAACATTTCCTAACCTTAATTACTGGGGAAAATGATGAATGATGCTCACAGTGAGTAAAAAGTAAACTGAGTGCATTTTTTGGACAGAGATTCACTTTTAATGTGTATGTATAATACAATACAGATGCATAAAAAAACACTCCCAAAACAGAATAAATTATTACAAATAAATTATTACAAAATATTAAAAACAATATATAAAAATGGAGGCAACTTTGCCTGTGGTAGAATGTATACCATGCATGAAAAAATCTTTACTGCAGATACTAATTTTACTAATTTAATAATACTAATTTTGTGTTGTAAGATTTATGAGTTTCATGCTTTCATAGTGGTGCTTGGGAGAGCTTGACATTTTTATCAGGTGGTCCACACTGTAAAAAGTTTGAGAAACACTGATAAGTGTATGTGTGCTTTTGGAAAACATTTAAAGCTGCAGTACAGAATCTTTGAAACAAGCTTAAAACATTTTTAGAATAGAAACAGAGCATCTGCTGCTCTTTACAGCTCCTCACTCCACCAGGGCTGTTTGGCTCTTTCTGATAGTGTGCAAATTTGGTGCACGTACTGCAGCAGTCATACAGACAACTGGACGGTCCAAAAGTTGGCCTACCTATTACTGGCTGAGGTTTTAGTAGAGTTGTGGCTGAACCACATAAAAATATATAATTAATTTTAATACATTTTAATATTTTAATATTAAATACTTAAATAATTTTTGTTAGTGATCTTAATAGTATACTATTAAGATCACTAACAAAAAGACTCCTACCTAACTATATAAAGAGTAACTGAAGGTTAAATGCAGCTAATATGTCCTGTTTTAAGGCAGGCACGTACACCTCCGCTCCGCTGCGTCTCAGCCACCATCGCTCTGGCAGAAAGGGCGCTAGAGAGTAGGGGAGAGGCGAGCTGGAACAAACTATTATGGGGGAGGGGGGTATCTATACTTTTGTTGTTAAAATTTTACGTCCCAACCAAGTACTGTATGCTTTTTATACTTTTAGTAGTGTGTCACACAAACAGGAAATATTGTCAAAAAAGTAAGAAATCTTTGGGGGTGCTTTGATTCATTTTTGGGGGTGCTGAAGCACCTCCAAAAATGGGCTAAAATCGCCCCTGGTTGAAGACAAATCAGAAAATCTATTTTGTCAGTTATAGTCAAGATACAAGTCTTCCATCAATTTTCATCATTCCTGTTCCTAATTTCATCTGTGAGAATTCCATTAACACATGCTTTCATAATCTTTGTCAAATTTCCTTTCCACTCACACTCATTTAAGAAAAAACATTTGCTGCTCAATCAACTGCTTTCTGTTTTTCATCTTTTCAGATTTAGCCAACGTTGTGTGAGAGGTGAATGTAAATGTGCTTTCTGCGCTTTGTCTCTGGCTCTTCACTTTCTGAAGAGCAGACTCCCACTCTGCTTCTGTGTAGTAATGTTCACTTAGTTTTCACTTGTTAAAGTCTGGCCATCATGAACTAGACAACTGTTAGCCATGATGATATTTCCAACCTCGATTTTATTTGAAACTGTTTTACAGAGAGAAGCAGACAGGCTGTTACTCCCTGCATCACAGGACATTTGCATAAAGGGAAGTTTTGAACCCAGCGACTGTCAGATAGAAGCAGCATTTGTGTGATTTCTTTCCATCGAAATAGATCTTTCTTTATGTAACTATAAAGGATATCAAAAAGTGTATTTGACTGCAGGAAGCGAGGACTCTAAAATTGGTAAATGTGGGACATAAACACTTTGCTGGCAAGCAGCACAGAGCAAATTCACAGTGGAAGCCTGTACGCTGTAATGCCCCTCGACAGAATCAAACTTTGTCTTCACTTCACATTTCACACTTCACATTTTAGGCATCAGTCGCAGAAGCCTAGAGACTGGTCACACCAGTCAATGAGAACATTCCAGTTCAAAGTAAAAGTTGTGCCGTGCTGTGAACCCCCCCCTCCAAAACAAAACAAAACAAAAAAAGGGAATGTACATTTCACCAGGGGGTCACTGACCAGTCTCAATACAATTAGGTACACATGTTAAGTCTCACATGATAAGACTCAAGCTGAAAAGATTAACAGGTTATGGTGATCATGCTAAGGTGGAACTCCACAAAGGTCTTTAGTCAGTGACCCAATTTTATTGTAAAATGCTGTTTTCTTGTTCTTGGCAAAATAAGCAAGTTCCCAGGACCAACACTAGGGTCACTACAACACTTTTGGGTCACTCCATGTGATTCATTTGGGCTACTGAACCATTTTGTCTAATAATATTAGAAGACTTGCATCATTATTTTTATTTATGTTTGACAGGCGCCAGCTGGAACTCATCCAGGTCAGCCAGAGGCAGCCTCGTGTATATAATTCCAACCTGCTCAGCAGCAGAACTCTAAGCTCTGTGAGCCCATAAACCACGGAGTCTCAATGGAGACTCAACATCAGCATTTCAGCTTGGGGACAAGAAAAATTGCAACAGGGTGGTGAATTGATTAAATTGATAAAAGCAAAATCCATCAAGTGTACTGAAAACACAGTGATGATCTACATTAAAAGAAGCAATCACATCACCAAAGACACAAACATTATATTTGATTACTTTCACCTATTCTTTTTTTTTTTGTTGCTTCTGGTGTGTTGTTTTCCCCAGATTAGTCCTCAGTATAATAAAAACTTCAATTTGTATGTGTTCATTATTCATCCTGTTTGTTTCCTGTATGTCTGTATGTGAGTTGGCCACCATTTGGATTTATAGATATTGTTTTGTTGCCACCTTTTGGACTTTTTGGACATAAACCTCTTTTACAGAGTTAACTTGGGATGGAATAGCCGCCCTGAATGGGCACATGGTCAGCTGGCCAGGTTATTCAGAACACATCAAGGGAGAACTAACTGACTCCAGATGATGGTGCACAGTACCTTGGTCAGTTGCTCAGGAGGCTCTGAGAGTTCAATGATTTGTGCTGACAGAGTCTTCACTGACAACCAATATTCGAAGGAAGGGCCCCAAGGAGTTGACTTGCCCCTAGAGGAAAACAATTACACTCCATTACAAGCAAGAAACTTATTCCCAGAACGAGAGCCCTTCGTCTCATTCAGATCCTGTGGAGATAAGAGGGACCCACAAACGGCCCTGCAGAGTCATGGTGCTCGGAAAAGGAATCGTTATCAGGGATCAAGCAACTGAGGATAACTTATTGCAAATGATCTTGGTCACTTCAGGGAAGAGATGGCTGGGGTAACTGTGAATGGCTGCATCTACTGCTCCAAAGGGACTTTCTATAATTTCAGACACCCTCACTGAGTTTACTGACTTAGAACCGAAGCTCTATAATAAAAAGTTTAGGAATAGTTTAAACAAAAGAAGAGATTCAGAGAAGGAGAAAACTACAGGAATGAGATTTAAAGGTCAACTCAAATGCTGTAGAAGAACGTGACCCCAGTGTTTGGCTAAACAGTTAGCCAGAGTTCAGAGAGAGATCTTTGATGAAAGAAGAGTAAGTACACACAAGGTTGAACCTGAGGCTTGGCATAAAATGAAGATCATGCGAGTAGGAAAAGGTTGCCTGGATGGATTTAAACAAGAATGAGGTTGGCTGAGAAAAGAGCCTTTAAAGCCTCAGGCGAGAAATAGGAAGATGAGCCTACTTCCTATTTCTTCCAGAACAGGACTGACACAACAAAATAAAGAAAAAAAAAGTGGTGAACGGGCACCAATCAAGTCTAAAACTGGCAAGAAATCTTCAGTTTAGACCCATAATGACCAAAGATGGCAGGAAGGCCATCAAAGAGATGCAGATCAAAGAGATTATCCCACACCAAGTGTGTGGAAGGATAGATAACAAAAAACTGTTTTCTGCACTAGGTTCACCTTTTGAGACCCAGCAGCCATACCCATCTTTTATATACAGTCTGTGGTTGTTCCTAATCTTTTTAAATATATGAACCATTAACTGACACTGCCTGCTTAGCGAACAGCCCTGATGCTGCGACTTCTCTGCACACTGTTCAGTTAACAGGCCAAAATGCTGAACTCACGCTGGAAGTCCCAAACTGGCTTTCATTCGGTGAAAATCACTATAATTTCAAACAATTTGGCCATATCATCAGTGCTGATAAATGATACAAAGACAACATTACTGTTTGCAATTTTTAACCCTTTAACACCTACCATAGAACCAAGTCCGCCAGAGCTTATATTATATTTTTACATGCTGTAGTGCCACTTTTGGGAGCATTTCAAGTTGCTATACATCAATACAACCATTACAGCCTAAATTTTAATAATATGCATGCATTAAGTGCATAGTAATTACATAAATTGCAAAAAAGAGCAATAAACTACAAAAAAATTTTAAATCGTTTTTGTTTTTTAACATATATTTCTAGTTAGAGAAATTTAAGAGGCTTATCCCTCAAATCTGTAAATACAAAAAAGTTGCACAAACTAGTTTCCCACCACAGGAAATTTATTTTGAGTGTCTTCATAGTTTTATTTTTGAAATACACCAATTTCTATACACTGCAGGAAAAATGAAAATAAATATTATAGTGCAAATTTGCAAAAAAGCAGCATATGCATCAAAATAAACTATTTCCAGCAGTGCAATTTGACTTCTAAGCATCCCAGAAACGACACAGAAAGTCATAAAGTCAAACATAACTTTTAAAAACACCAGTATAGGCTCAGGACGCCTTGATGGTAAAAAACTATATGTCCGCGGAAATGACGTCACTTCCGGTTTCGGGCAGGTCATGGCGGACATGTGATAGTTCATGCTGATGGACATAGGAAGTGTTATGAACAGCTGATCGGATCGGCAAAGCTGTTTGTGGAATATTATGTTTTTTGTCTGCAAGCGCTTTTATGCAATGTTTGCAAAGCTATATGTGGAGGGAAACCGTGACCTAGGCTGATGGCATAAGATGTAAGTACAACTCCTCCGGTTTCATATGCAAAAAAAATTATTGCGCTAGCTTACGCGGTTGCAGTGCTACCGGGATTTAAAAATAGTTACACAAAACGGAGCATGCCCGTGCTGACCGGTTTTAAAGGGTTAAAGCTTCTATTAATTATGAATATGATTTCTTTCACACTTGGGCAAAATTCTGAAATTAACTGAGGAACAACGTGGAGAAAAACATTGCTATAATATTTGATATGTACCTAGGGTTGCCAACCGTCCCTTAAAAAACGGAATCGTCCCATATTTAGAAACAAAAGTTCACGTCCCGTATTGAGCTAATAAGGGACGCACTTTGTCCCGTGTTGAAATCTCCCAATTCTTTGAATCTTTGGGCTGAAGGAAGGACAATACTCAGTGTATTTATGCTCAATCAACAATACTTTATTTCCATACAATTCAACACTTAAGAGCATAAGGACCATCATGATGGGGAGACATGCCTGAAGAGGGTCACCGCAAGTCTCGAAATGGTGATGTGTTACTCAGCTTCTTATAGCCGCTAGTGGCCCCCATCTACTCGTAAAAGCCCAAACATTCACATTCTTTCTATGTTACGGCGCCTAAGTTATGACCTCGGCTCCCTGTCTTTCTCTGCTCTCTGTAAAGGTGGGGGTATGGAATGTGGTCTATCTCCCCTGTCTTAGGCACAGAGTCTCCTGAACAATCTTTCTTTTTATGATTCAACAGTAAAGCATGTCAAGAAAACAGTGTAACACATTCACAGCAGATCAAGGATACAGAGTGATGCACACTTATCTAATGAACTACAAAAATGATTATGTTCTTTTAACCCAAAAGTATAATGAGGACTAAACTACATACACCGCACACCATCTAAACTAAAGGATAATATATGTCCTACAGCTGTTATCATAATTCAACTACTTTGATTACATATATAAGGTAACATATGATAACAGAATAATATCACACCCGTAATACAGTGAGAATCAAAAGTAGTCTATAAATGTTTATGGAATTAACGCTTTGTTTGAAAACATAATTCCCAGCCCCTCTCCTGCTTTGTGACACATGAGCTGACAGCACACTTATGACAATTCGAGTATGACAATTCAGATTACCGCTTATCTCATTGGTCGAGGAAAGGTCGCTTACAGAGAAAATACCGGAAGACAACAGATGACCACAACAAGAAGCATGGCCAACAGGGAAACAAACGCCGACACTGCGGTGCAAGTCTCGGATGACAGTACACCTAAAGCTGGGCAGACACTGTGCGATTTTTTCAGTCACGTTATTCAGCTCCTGCTCAAACTGTACGATTGACTCGCAGGGGTTAGAAGTTGGTAGGTCACGATGCAGGGTCTCACACTATACCGCCCGATGCTCTGATGCGACCTGAGTGCTCACACTGTGCCTCCATAAAATGAAGGTTATAACAGAAAATCTGTCGCTCTCTCTCTCGGTCTTTCACTCACACAGACACACCACCACCATCAACTTTGCTAAATTGCTAATGAAAAACATTGATCAGGCAGCTGTGATTGAGCAGCAATGTAGATCCAACTATTTTCACAGTTGTTGTGGTCGTGATAATTTTGTGATGCCACATCGAAAAGGCTCGGATGAGCTTTCCAAAGTTCTACAAGTTGTGCCTCCATCGCTTGTGTCCAGATCACAGGCTGCACTGCCGTGCTGCTCCGTCTTTTACACCGACGTTTACATGTTTGCGCGTGAGCAGTGTGAGCGGCTGCGGTGACACCCTCACGAGCGATTGATGATCGGGAGCTGGTCGTGAGGTGTTAATCGCTTCTCGTTACCCCACGTACAGTGGGGCAAAAAAGTATTTAGTCAGCCACCGATTGTGCAAGTTCCCCCACCTAAAATGATGACAGAGGTCAGTAATTTGCACCAGAGGTACACTTCAACTGTGAGAGACAGAATGTGAAAAAAAAAAATCCATGAATCCACATGGTAGGATTTGTAAAGAATTTGGTCATATCACAAAGAATATGCATCTGCTTAAATCAAATTCAAGTCAAATGGTTAAAAAATAATTTCACACACAAAAAAAGAGCTACAAAATTCACCACACTGTGAAGGGTGAACTGGGTTGCCCGGCCCTGGCCACGAGGTGTCCCTTATTTATTTTTCAGGGAGTTGGCAACCCTATATGTACCTATGTATTATCCATCTATCCAGCCTTTCTCTTCTGCTTTAGCAATATAAACTTTGAAGTTGAATCAATGTCAGGCCATATTTTTGTGTTATAGTACTTCGTACCACAACATAGTCCAGTGAGTCATTAAAGTTAATTTAACAAGCCAACTCATCAAATCTGTCATACGTGTGCTTTATGGCAACATACAAAAAGCAAAGCCTATTTAGACCATGAGGGTAGGGTTCAAAAGAAATATCATAAGTTAAAATAAAAGCAGTCCACAAAATCATACCAGTATCTGCTGTTTCCCTGGTGAGGAAACTCTGAGGAACATTTTGCAGAAGTTAATGAGAAAAAGTAACTTTAGGTTTTAATTGAATCCAAATTATGCACGCCTTTTGCTCTAGAAAGCAAGAGCTCCAGTTAGCATGTGGTGGGATAACAGTACCCCATCGTACATAGTACAGTTCTTCAACTGAAGAGAGAGAATCAGTACTGAGCCTTTTGGCAAATGCAGCTTTCTGCAGCTTTCTGTAATAAACATGTTTGGTTTGGTGTCTATACAATAAGAGCTGTAATTAGCCCAGTGGAGTGGACTGAGCTTTATTATATTCACAAAACAGAAATACAGCAATTTAAACAGTGACAGGAACATAAAGCATATCCAACTGTATTTCTGTGAGAATATCTCTGTTTGTTTCTTGCAGCTCTTTCACATTTTTCATCCAGCATCCACTGAATGAATGAGTGACATAAAGACTGTGCTGGGTAGAATAAAAGAAGGAACTAAAAAAAACTAGAAAATCAGACAATGAGAGGATGACAAATTGAGACAGGAAGAGGCAGACAGGCTGGCTGACATGCAAATATTCCCCAGTGGAAGTAGCTGTCCCTTGTGATAGTGATCCTGTCATTTGAGCAAGCGCCTGAACAAAAAGAGGATGGCATACAACAGAGGAGGACACTTTATCCTGTTGGGCAGAGCGAGGGGACTACTGCCATAGCCAGATACAGGGGATGGACAATATACATTAGTACCTGTTAACTGCTATCACACAAATGTAATTTCACGCCTTTTGGGAAAAATTTCACAGTCTTTCATGGAAAGAATATATGAATATTGCCAAATTGTTTGTTAGCAAACTGTACAAAACATCATCCAGCACAGCAGCAAATCACAAGATCAAATATTAGTATGTATAAATACTGTTTTTTGGGCTTTTGGAAAATTGGGGGGAAAATGAAAATTTTCAATCATACCAAGTTCCTGGGAAAGTTTGATATGTTTAGTGATGAAAACACACTATAATACTCGTAGGTCTTAGCTGTCATTAAGGAGAATAGCCATAACCTCACAAATTAAGCCAATGTAGAAATGCCAAAAGCTGCAGGGGCTGTCTTCAAAAGTGAGTCAACTACACAGAGTCACATGTTAAAATGCTTGATTTTACAGCACAAATGCAAATGTTTATAGTTTCATGCAAAAGATTTCTCACATCCGTTCCAATAATGGTAAAGCTCAGTGTAATAGAGAGAGTTAGAGGCCTAGCAAATCACCATCTACAAGGCCTCCCCTCCACTTTTTACTGAATAAGAGCTCACAATCATGTTTGTGTTGTTGATACCTGCTGTAGCATTTCATTAGACCTACCTACAGTGTGGTACAGGCCCTGTGCTTTATTTGTGGTGAGTAAAAATGTAGAATTTTAGTAGTCCATTTCATAGCATTAATTAGCAACATTGTGTCCATGCAGGTTATAAATGCATCTTGCTAATCAACATTGCTGGATGTCTGATGTCACAGTGGGTATCCATCTTTTGTATACAGTCTATGAGAATAATTCTTCCACAGAGATGGATATTGTTAATTATTTCCCCTCTATAGTGAATTGTCATTAACAACAAAATACAGTTTTATGTACTTTTAAAAACATTTATTTTTTAAAATACATTTTTGCAGTGCAGCTTCTGATCATTTGTTGTAAAGAAATACTTCATACATAAAGTAAAAAAATCGGGGCATTATGTTGTAATTATCCCAGCTATTTTATAATGAGAAAATCAGGTAATGATTCTTTTGAAATAATAATACTATCACATATAGTAAGGCATACAAACATGCTTTAGAAGCCAAAGAATAATCAAGTTTTAAAAATGTCTGACCAAAAGTTAATTGCGACAGACTGTCCAACTATCTATGAAAACAATTTCATATAGTAAACAACATACAAATGTAAATGCTAAGTGTAACTATTACTGCATTTTCCATTTCATGCCATAACCTGCTGATATATTTTGAGTTTTTAACAACCTGTTACAGTGGCTTGCAAAAGTATTCGGCCCCTTTGAACTTTCCCACATTTTGTCACATTACAGCCACAAACATGAATCAATTTTATTGGAATTCCACGTGAAAGACCAACACAAAGTGGTGTACACGTGAGAAGTGGAACGAAAATCATACATGATTCCAAACATTTTTTACAAATAAATAACTGCAAAGGGGGGTGTGGGTAAGACTTGGATCAAATAAATTGGAGACAATCTTAAACAATGACGTCGAACCCTCAAGGCCAGAGATCACAAGGCCTAGAAGTGCATCGATGACCAAAATGACACAGTGATGTATTGGCTTCGTGGAAGACCCCCTGCCGACTGCCAGCTAGGGACAAAAGAAGAAGAAAAGTAAAGATATTGCTGCCTTTAGGGTTATCATAAATTAATTTTTACTTTAGGTCAGCTGGGATAAATAATGGAGGGAATTTTTCTGCAATGTGTAAATGTGTGTATTAATTTTTCTCCCATTTATTTTAAAATACCACACTGAAGCATTCAGGCCTTAATCTAACACACTAGCATTAATAGCTGCGTTTTCACAGACATTTCACTTTTATTTGGTACAGATTCAGCAGTGAGAAGTCACACACTGTTTGCACACTGCTGAGAAAGACATCTCAGTTCAGTTCATTCCTGGGAAAAGCGTTTTGCATTTCCATGACTCATTTAAATATTCTCTTCCCATAAAATGGAAACTCTTACTCCTGTCCACAACTTTAAGTCACAAAACTGATGCAGTGCCCCTTTAGCAGTGTTGGGGAGTAACGGAATACATGTACCACTGTTACGTATTTAAAATACAAAATATGAGTAACTGTATTCCGTTACAGTTACCATTTAAAAAGGTGGTATTCAGAATATAGTTACTTTGCTGAAATAAAGGGATTACACGGCGGTATTTTCCTGTTTCATATGTTCGGCTATTGGTTACCACGCCCCAAACAAAACACGCATTAAGAGGCTCTAATGTCTGTGTCTCAATCTCGCGGCCCATGTCACCCCTCCTTGTGGACCGCATAATGACGTGAAGAAATATTTAAAAAAATTATTCACAAAAATGATTTAATATGAAGGCAACAGGCAGAGTGTTACAGGCATCGCCCTAAAGAATGTAGCTTCACGGGCAGTGTAGTATGGCTGCAGGGAGAATGGACTGCCATACCTGTTATGTGTTTGTGAGCGCGAGGGAGAAAAAGGAGAGTCAAAAAGTACGAATTGTAGAAGAAACAGGAGATGGAAGCATGTAATAACCACTGCAGCCAAGAAGAGTGCCTTACGAGCCCAGTTGTAAGTAAGCTATTAAGACTCGACTGTACACTTTTTTCGTGTTTTTCTCCAAGTTCAGTTGGAGCAGTCTTTCAACGCCTCTCTCTGTCTCTTGTAAGCAAAGTTGACCCACACAACAAAGTAAAGCTAGTTTTCGGCTACAAGCCCGACATGAACTCGAGGTCCCTTTACTACGGTTCGGAGCCAGGGACCTGTTTTATATACGCGTGAAACAGTTTTCTATACGAGATCGCTGCAAAAAGTGCAGCCTTACCTAATGTCCACCCTACTGTTACTCATTTTATATTAAGATTTAAAAATCTAGCCAGTATTGGTATGGCGAGTAGCCTTCAGTGAAAGTAATAATTCACACAGCAATAGTAAATTCATGTAGTTGTAAAAAGCATGATAATATAATAGGTAATCCAAAGTATTCAGAATACCTTACTCTCATTGAGTAACGTAATGGAATACGTTACAAAATACATTTTGGGGCATGTATTCTGTCATCTGTAGTGGAATACATTTTAAAAGTAACCTTCACAACACTGCCCTTTAGTACATCCAATAACTTTTTAACATTAAAAAAGGCTTTGGACTGCTGTAGACATTATTAAAGCTGACCCTAAATGCTCCTTTTGCTGTAAAAAATTCACATGCTATTCTTGTTTAAATGACCTGCATAAAACAACACGGTTAAAATATGTTGGTGTAAATTAGGGTGCACATTTTGTAGTCTATCTTCTGCACATTCCACTGCACGTTCAGCGTGTATCATTGCATAGGAGACTGTGATGACCCACTGCACCCTGCCTTCCTTTTGGCTCATGTGTGTCTTGTTTGCAGGCATTGGAGAGGTGGAGTTCCCATTTACAATCAGTGACACTGGCAACACCTGGGCCAGTGTGCCAGCACTCTTTATAAAAAGCCTTTAGGGCATAGTTTTGTTTGGCTCTAAGACGCCAGGTTGGACTTTGGCTGTGTTAGGTTTGGTTTTTGCTTTTGACACGATTACATGCATCATCTCCACTCATCCATTCCTTCACACACTACTGATGGTAATGATTACACACACCACTGTTTGTTTTTGACAATAGGGTTTCTTTTCTGTCTTAGTTTTTTTTAAAAGAATAAAGCAGCTTGGAATACATTCCTAACCATGTCTGGGGTTTTTTTTTTGTCATGACCATATGGCCCGGTTCGTGACAGACTGGTTCTATAATAAACTAGCTCTTCCTTTTTCCTGATAAATTGTCCTGTCCACTATAAGGTTACAAGACAGGATTGACTTTTGGAACACACCCTGATATTAAGTTTATAAGTTTATTAAGTTGACTAAAGATGGAAGACAGGTGAGACTTTACAGTGTTTCTTCAGACTACGCCCACCACTTCAAGAGATTGGCTAATTTTCAGTCACACCCATTCCCCACCAACTGCAGAGAGGGATAGAGAGAACAAGAGGATGAGACAGAAAAAGAGGTGTGGCACCTGAAGGACAGTGGAGACCATGACAGATATCTTTGCTACCAAAGTAAAGCAGTGAGATCCATCAGTGTACAGTGAGTATACACAAATACTATCTTTTAGCAAAGCATTTTCCAACATACTTGGTTGACAAAAAAACTTTGTTAATATTCAAGCATGTAATTACTATTTAATCAAACAGAATTAGTGCGTGTGTCCAAACTGTAATGATTGATAGCAACCTTAATAAGATCGACAGGGCAACAGAAAAATGTCAAAGAGCTACTCTGGACCTATTAATTGTGTTTTTATCATTTGCTTTTAATGCTTAAACAGAGCAAAAGAAGACACATGACCAAAATAGGTCATCCTAGAAGGCTCATGTCAGCATTTAAATGTTTATTTTCCACCCAATTTAAGTGTGAAAACTGCCTCCTTGTCTGCAATTTGATGATACTTAACTTTCAAATTCAAATTCAAATTTTTATTTGTCACGTACACAGTCATACACAGTACGATATGTAGTGAAATGCTTGGACAACTGCTCGTGACCTAAAGAAAACAAAAAAGGAAAAGGCTATGAGTAAGAAAGGAAATAAATATGAAAAATTAAAAAGGGTAAATTTAACTAGGAAGGAATAAAATATAAATTAAGGTTAAAAATGAAATAACTGTACAACACAAATTAGAATGAAGGGTAAATTTAACTGGGAAGAATAAGATAAAGATAAATATATAAATTAAAGTTGAAAATAAAATAACTGTACAACAAAATACACAATACACAATATAGAACTATATAAGAATGTATGAAGGAATCTAAATATAAATAAATATATACACAATAACAGCAGCTGTACAAGTATTAACCGGAAATGAAGAATATAGTGACCAGTGTTGTGCAAAACCAAAGTCCAGAAAGTCCAGTGTGTGTGTAAGAACCATATGTGTGGGTCAGTACTGTGTGGTGGTGTGATTGAGAGACCGTATCGCCTGCGGGAAGAAGCTCCTCCTCAGTCTCTCTGTGTTGGTCTTCAGGGAGCGGAATCGCTTTCCTGACCTCAACAGAGAGAACAGTCTGTTGTTGGGATGGCTGAGGTCCTTCACCATCTTCCTGGCCTTGGTCCAGCACCGCCTGCTGTAGATTGAGTGCAGGTCAGGGAGCTCGGAGCGGATGGTGCGCTCAGCTGACCGCACAACCCTCTGTAGAGCTCGTCTGTCCTGCATGGTGCTGTTCCCGAACCAGGTTAAGATGTTTCCCGCCAGGATGCTCTCTATGGTGCGCGAGTAAAAGTTCCTGAGCACCTTGGAGGGCAGTTGGAAGTCTCTCAAGCGTCTGAGGTGGTAGAGACGCTGTCGGGCCTTTTTCACCACGGTGTTGATGTGACAGGACCATGACAGGTCCTGCGTGATGTGAACTCCGAGGTATTTGAAGCTGTCCACTCTCTCCACTGGGCACTCGTTGATGACGGGGGTCTGGTAGTTCCTCTCCTGCTTAGTGCTGAAGTCCACTATCAGCTCCTTTGTCTTACTGACGTTTAGAAGGAGGTTGTTCCTCTGGCACCAGTTCTCCAGATTCCTAATCTCCTTCAGGTAGGCCGTCTCGTTGTTATCAGAGATCAGGCCCACCACGACGGTGTCGTCAGCAAACTTGATGATGGTGGTGGAGCTGGTAGTGGCCACACAGTCATATGTGTACAAGGAGTACAGCAGGGGGCTCAGAACACACCCCTGGGGGGCTCCAGTGCTGAGAGTGGTGGAGGCTGAGACATGTCCGCCCATCCTTACTGCCTGTGGTCTGCCAGTTAGGAAGTTGGAGATCCACTGACACATAGATGAGCTGAGTCCCAGATGCTCCAGCTTGGTGGTGAGTGTGGAGGGAATTATGGTGTTAAATGCAGAGCTGTAGTCTATGAAGAGCATTTTAACATAATTCCCCCTTCTAGTGTCCAAGTGAGTGAGTGATGTGTGGAGGAGATGAGAGATGGCATCGTCTGTGGAACGATTTGGACGGTAAGCGAACTGTAGTGGGTCCAGTGTGTCTGGTAGTGAAGAAATGATGAAGTCTCTGACCAGGCGTTCAAAGCACTTCATCACTACTGAGGTGAGGGCTACAGGGCGATAGTCATTGAGAGAAGCAGGGTGGGGTTTCTTCGGGACATGAACAATGATGGACTCTTTGAAGCATGTGGGGATCACCGACTGAGATAAAGAGATGTTGAATATCTCAGTGAACACAGGAGCTAGCTGGTATGCGCAGTCTCTTAGGATACGACCTGGGATGCCGTCTGGTCCTGCTGCTTTCCTGGTGTTCACTCTCTTGAAGGCTCTCCTTACTTCATGCTCGGAGATGACGAGCACGTTTCCGGTGCTGGCAGTATCTTCCGGTCTGCAGCCGTTAGCGCCGCTAACACTAGCATTGTTGGAGACCTTAGCTGCAGCCTCGAAGCGAGCATAGAAAGTGTTCAGCTCGTCTGCCAGAGTCACGGCCGCGTTCGTCATACCGGTTGTTGGTGCTTTATAGTCCGTTATTGTCCTTAGTCCCCGCCACAGGCTCCTAGAGTCACTCTGTTGGAGTTGTGACTCTAGTTTCCTCCCGTAGCGCTGCTTCGCCTCTTTCACCGCCCTCCGCACGTTATATGACGCGGCTTTGTACGGGTCCATGTCCCCCGTCATGAGTCCCGTGTTGTAGGCAGCGGTGCGGGATCTCAGAGCGTCGCGGATGGTTTTATCCACCCACGGCTTCTGGTTGGGAAACGTTGTGATAGTCTTTGTCTCCACGGTATCATCCGCTAGTTTCCCGATGAATCCCACAACCGCTTCCGTTGTGCCAGCTGTTTATCTCAATAACTACAACTATAAGCATTTGAATTTTTCATTGCACATTAATTGTCTTTTGCTGATTTTCTAAAAATTTTCATCAGATTGACTAAAAATGCTTTTTCTTAATATGCCAATAGTGTCATGTTTTGAAATGAAGACCGAAGAACCCAACCCAGAGCCAAACCATGTAGGATGCTAGTATGCTAGCAGACCAATGAAGTTTCCTTCAGTTATCCAGGACAGCTGCTGAAGTTTGGTTGCAAATCAATGTAGTTTATGTTATACACAAGAAATAGCAATTTGCCCTTCCTCTTCCTGGGAGGGAAACAAAGAAGGTAAGCACGTAGTCTATGGAGACCTTGAAAGGTGGTACTATTCCTCCAGGAGTAGATGAAGTGTTTTGTGGGCATATTTAATCTAAGAGAGGTCAGTACTCCAACTGGATGGATTGGCAGAGGCAATGCAGCATAAGTGTATTTTGGGGGATGGTCTCTACTAACAGTAGGCCCTAAAGCCTTACAGAAAGCTTCCTAATCCCAAGATGTGAACTGAAGGCTACTGCCTGACACAGTGTACAGGGGAATGCTGTGCAGGCAGAACACATGTTGCACTAAGAGCTTTGGTATTTCAAACGCTGTAGGTAGCTTAACAAGGGTTATGAAGAAACCCTTGTTCAGGGAGGGTAAAAGTAAAAAAGAGTGAAAGTCTCAAGATCTAGAGCTACAGTATATGCGACCAGACCGTACTAGGTCCAGGCATCAGATAAAAAACCCCAAAACAAAACAGTGGGTGATTTGAAACTAGACTTATTACTTGAGCAGGCAAACACATAAGATCTAACATAATTTTCGACTGTAGGCCACCAGAACATGCATTTAAGCAAAATAATAGTTCTGCTGACCCCTGAATGGCATGCAAACCCATCAGTGTGAGCCCACCTTTAATCCACACTAATACAATGAATGAGTCTTATCAGTGCACTTAAGCTTCATGTGACACCTGACAAGTATTTGCAGTATCTCTGGTCAGAGAAAAGCACATTTCAGGAGTTGCATGTATGTATGTCTAACCCAAATAAAATGCACAGCAAATAGAATACAATTATTTATACATATAATTTAAATTTAAAGTGAAAATTTGACAACTACAAAATTTGTTGTATTTATTATGTTTGTTTGTTTGTTGGGAAAAGTCATTTTGAATTTGATAACAACAAAAAGATAAAAACAACAACAAATAAAAAAAACAAGATTCAGAATACTGGAAAAAATGTGTAGAAATTCCAGTTTGATCAACCATCAGCAGGATGTGCCAGATCATCCTGACGCACTGGACTACGCTGTGCATGCCCATACAACCTAAAGGATTCTCCATTAATGTATCTGTCACGGTTCTGGGTCCGTTGGACCCAGTATTTTGAGTTTATTATGTTTTGGTTTAATTTTGCATCATGGATTGTTTTCTTGTTCTCTTGTTGTGGTTGTGATGATTATTATTTGAGTTTCATGTATCTGTTATCCATGTTTTAGGAATTGTGGTTTCATGTATAGTTCAGTTCCATGTGTCATTTTCTGTCTCTGTGTTGAGTCCGTGTCTCTGAGTTGTGATTCATGTTTCCTGTTTTATTGTGAAAGTCTTTGTCTTATGTTAGTGTGTGCAGCTTTGTTCCCCATGTCTTGTTAGCCCTGATCTCTCCCAGCTGTGTCTCCCTCCTGTTGCCGATTCCCCCGTATACCCTGTGTATATAAGCCCTGTGTTTTCCCATGCTCGGTGTCACGTTGTACCCTCAGATCCTGCCTGTTCCTGCTTGGTTTCATGGTTTCATGGTTTGGTTTCAGTTTCATGCCAGCAATAAAAGCTGTGGTTTTCAGTTACATTTCGTCTCGGAGTTCTGCATTTGGATCCACATTTCCACCTGCCCGCACACAGAGCCCTGATAGTATCAGTGTCAGAAATGACATGTCCCTCCCAAAGCTTTTGAGCCCTGTTCTTGTATCTGATAATGGTGGGATCAATAACCACCCCGAGGCGCCGGTTTAGCTCAGTTAAATGAGCATGTATCGTATTTTCGTATGGCCGAGAGTGGCCAGCCCTGGTTAGAGTATGACACGTTCCCTTTTTAAAAAAGAAAATTATTATTATTATTTTTACTCAATTTCCATCTGGGATTAATATAGTTTCTCTGATTCTGATTGCTGGAAAAACAAAAACAAAACACGCAATAAGAGACTCTAATGTAAGCGTTCTGTTAGCAGTGCACGGGCAGGACTGCATCTCTTTCTTGGAAATGGGATGGGCAAAACTTCAGTATCTTCGATGTACTATTGCTGTGTTATCTTTATTACTATTAATTAAGGCTACTCGCCACCGAGCTAACATTGTTGGCTGGTGTTAGCTGACTGCAGACTGTTAGGCCGTTTCTCAATACTCAAGTACGTCCGTCCGTACTCGCATTTTCGCTAGTCCGGACTAAGTTAACACGGGAGTCCAGTGTCGAGAATGCAGTGCGTGATGACATCACAGCTCCAGAGTTTTTACTGCCATCCCCTCTTAATTTAACTGTGATTAATATTTGCAATGGAAATGATGCATGACATAAAAAATTATACATGATGTAGTAGTTTTCTTTAAGAAAACCCCCCTGAAAATTTACATTGATTTGAACTGAACAAATATTTAAAATAGTATCTGATCATTTTTGGAGCAGCCTTCAGGATCTCCAGGTATTTTACCCTACTGTTTTTAGACTTGATAGCATTACCAACAACATGCTAGCTGCAAATAATTATGTGCAGTTTCCAATGATTATTTACAGGCAAAAAGAAAACATTTTACTGATACAGAAACAGTTTTCTATATAAGATCACTGCAAAAAAGTGCAGCCTTACCTAATGTCTGGCCTACTGTTACTCATTTTATATTAACTACCCTAACCCTAACATTAACTGGAATAATGACCTCAAACACTTTCATGCTTTTTCAGTTAAACTAAACCTCTAAAAGCTGATAACAGAACATAGAAAAAGCCACTTTGGTCATACTACCAGTTAAAGGGGCAGACCAAAATTAATGAAAATGTCAAGTGAAATAAGTTTGCGTTCACATTTTGCAATGTTTCCTAAGTTAGGAAGGGGTGTTTTTTCCCTCAGTGTGTGCTTTTAAAAAACATGTGGTAACATCTTCTTTATTTTATTACTCAGAGCTTTCAAATGACTCACTGATAAATATTGCTTTTTCCTTGCTTGTTGTCAGGGTTACTGCAAATAAATAGCTTTTCTGACTAATATAGCTCACTCCATGTGAACAACTAACAGACATAACCTTTTAAAGCAGCAGCTGTATAAGTATATTCGCACTAATGAAAACTATGGTGTGACTGTATGTAAAAGAGAGATGAAGGCACCATGAAGGATGGCTGCACCTGCTTTATAATGGCATCACCCTTTTGTTTTTGGACTTTTTTCAAGCATTTTAACGTCTATCAAATTTTTTTTGAAGACAGAAGTAAACACGTTTGGATGGAGTGCTAAGTTATCAGGCAAATCCAGTGAGCTAGTTTGGCAAACAGCATTCATAAAATATATGGGGGCAACACAAGGACACAGATGACTGCTAATTAGTGCTAGCTAACAGAGTAAAAGAATTTCATCAAAACTGGAGTAAAAACTTCTTGGACTGCAAATATATTTGGCAGAGCCTGTCAATGTTTTGAGGGGAAGAAAAAGCTATAGAGATTAAAACCAAGTAAACTTGTGATTATTGGTGCTGAGGTTGGCCACTCTGAGATTGCACCCAAGCCCAGTGGCTAATTGATTTGCATTTTCTGGATTCAGACAACCACAGTGGGAGATGTGAATGGAAAATCCTATTAAAACAATCTAACCTAAGGACATTTTTGTTGTTTTTGTGTTTATATTTTTTTCTAGAAATATCTCTATGAAACCTCAAATTGTGTTAACTGTATGCTAACCTATAGTCTAAGAGAAAGTAAGGTTAATATTTATTTGGAAAGTCAGATCCTCTCCCAAAGTCAATTGAAAACATAGAGGCAAAGTTAGAACCATAATGAGTAGAAATAAAATGGCCTTTCAGACTGAATATCAGTCCCTGAGCTGCAGGATGATCACTTCTGAGTTTCTGCAACACCACACTCCCTGCTTTATCAGTCTTACTAAACACCACTGGCACACCGCTTTTTTATCTCGTCTAAAAGAGCAATATTTCTTGTCACAGCAAAACAAAGTTTAGAATGGATTATTTACCTTTCCTGCCAAACCTACTGAAGTTAAAGAGCAAGCTAGAGTGAGTATGAACTGGGGAGAATGCGAGTATAAGGAAAAAAGGTAAAAATTGGACAGGAATTGGCATGCAAGCATTTGTCCATGGGCAAAGATCAGTGAATCAATAGGCTGATGGAGTGCTGACAGAATGACAGCTCCATGCTGATCACTGAAGGACATCTAGGAGAGAGAAAGAGAGAGAAAGTGAAGAACAGACTAGAGAGAGAGAGAGAAGGGCTGAGAGCTAGCAGTAATGAATGATAATTGTTCATCAAGTAAACATTCTCAATATGTGGAGGCGAACATTCACCCAAGTCACTTCTTATACCTTCTACAGATCAGAGCCATACTTGGTAAGCACGCTTACCTTTGTAAGCCTACAAATGCACACCCATTGGCCTGACTGAAAAAGATGCAGTAGCCTCGGGCACTCTGTATTTCTGTTTGTATAATTAATGAATGCTAGAAGCAATTATCATATGCTGTCTAGCTTAAAAAATAAACTAGTTTAAAAATGACATTAGTTTTGACCTGGGCCACCAATTATGTGTCTCTAAGAAATGTTGAACAACAGATGTATTTATAATGTATAAATAGCCCATCAGACACTGAAAAGAAAGATTATTTTATTGCATAAAATAGCGCTAATCCCATCAGCTGATCAGAGTTCTGATCTAGAGTCAGAAATTCTGAATCAGAGTTTCTGACTCAAACAGGCTTTCCTCCACACAGTCCTCAAGTGCTTTACAAACCAAACAATGTGGCTACGGCAGATTTTTCCATTTGAGTGCAGCTAGCCAAACAACATTCTGCCACTTAGAGACAGACAGTGAAAGTGGACAGTATATCCTCAGTGTGGCAGTCAGGGGCAGCACAAAAGTGACCCCCGTAAACTGATATTTAGATTTAGTGTCATTATTTTCATCTAAGTTATCAATTCTGTCACTAGTTAGCTAACATAAACTAATGTAAGTCTATCAGCCGCAACCAACCACATGACGTCATGTTCCTTACTGACAGAAGATGGTGCAACACACAATCTCAAGTTATTTCTTAAATTCAGCTTCACAGACATCTTTGTCAGTTTTTGAGTGTACGGCTCCATGATGTGAATTAGCCTTTATATGTCTAGTGTTTCATGTCCTCTTTAAAGAAATTTAATTTAGGGTCTTTACTTCTGTCATATGTCTGGACACTTGATCTAAACAGAATGCAAGAGTTAAATATTGATTTTAAAAATAAATGCTTTAATTTTCCCCTGTTTGTACTCAAACTTACGGAGCCCCGCAGGGGACATGGGAGAAAAAAAAATTAAGACAGACTTTTGCAAGATCCCGCAAAACTTTTGCGAGATCTCGCAAAAGATCCCGCTCCTTTTTTGATAGCGTTTCAGTTGAAGGGTGCGGTGCTATGGTATGGGGCTCCGTACGGTGCGGACATGGAGGAGGATTTAGAACATTTCTTGCGGTCAAGAGAGGTCCCACACGACGACATCATGCACATGCAACAAGACAAAGTACGTATAAACAACAAAGCATTAAACACCGCGGTTCAAAAGGCGAGTAACTTGTTGAAAAACCGAGGTCGTATATGCAGGCCTTTAATGTTAATTCTTGTAAATATGTTCAGGTTCATTAAACATAACTCATTAAGTGCACATATGTTTTGAAATTTCAAATCGTGTCCAAATTCATGGGCTGCATCCTCCCGAGAACTCGGGCTTCGTGGTCTACGTGGGCCGGGTCCTCAGAAGGTCGGGTAGGCCGGAAGTAAACGGCTGGGGAAATTGGATGGTCTAGCCTTCTGATTTGCGTCACCGCTATCTCGGTGGAGTTTAATAAACTCGGCTGCCCGCTCCTTGCTATCTAAAATATAAGACGACACTGGAGTAAATTCTCGACCATCTCACACTTCTGTTTAATCAGTTTTCTGTTTGACGTTGATTAAGTGGTGTAAAACCAAGGAGGAACCCACCCGGGGGATTAATAAAGTTTTATTTTATCGAATTTAATGTCTCCTCCTTGAATCGCTACCTTATCGTGGTGGAGGGGTTTGTGTGTCCCAGGGATCCCAGGGGCTATGTTGTCTGGGGGCTTTCGCCCCCTGGTAGGGTCTCCCATGGCAAATTGGTCCTGGGTGAGGGACCAGACAAAGAGCGATTCAGAAGACCCTTATGAAAAGAACACCGAGGGAACAGTTTACCCTACCCGGGATAGGGTTACCGGGGCCCCGCCCTGGAGCCAGGCCCGGGGAGGGTGCCCGAGGGCGAGCGTCTGGTGGCCGGGCCTTAGTCCATGGGGCCCGGCCGGGCACGGCCCGAAGAGGAGACATGGGCCCATCCTCCCGCAGGCCCACCACCCGCAGGAGGTGCCATAGGGGTCGGGTGCATTGTGTGTTGGGTGGCGGCCAGGAGCGGAGGCCCTGGTGGACTGACCCCCGGCTGCCAAGACTGGCAATAGGGACATGGAATGTCACCTCTCTGGTGGGGAAGGAGCCTGAGTTAGTGCGTGAGGTTGAGAGGTACCGGCTAGATATAGTCGGGCTCACCTCTACGCATGGCTTGGGCTCTGGAACCAGTCTCCTGGAGAGGGGCTGGACTCTGTCTCAGTCTGGAGTTGACCCTGGTGAGAGGCAGCGGGCTGGGGTGGGTATTCTAATATCCCCTTGGCTTGCTGCCGGTACGTTGGGGTTTTTCCCGGTGGATGAGAGGGTTTGTTCCCTGCACCTTAGGGTCGGGGAACGGGTCCTGACTGTCATCTGTGCTTATGCGCCGAGTGGCAGTTCGGAGTACCCAGCCTTCTTAGAGTCCCTGGGGGGGGGGGGGGGGGGGGGGGGGGTGCTGGAGGGTGCTCCACCTGGAGACTCTGTTGTTCTGCTGGGAGACTTCAATGCTCACGTGGGTAACGACAGGGAGACCTGGAGGGGCGTGATTGGGAGGAACGGCCTCCCTGATCTGAACCCGAGCGGTGCTTTGTTATTGGACTTCTGTGCTAATCACAGTTTGGCCATAACGAAGAGTGTCCATAAGTGCACGTGGCACCAGGACGCTCTAGGCTGTAGGTCGATGATCGATTTTGTAATCGTATCACCAGACCTGCGACCATATGTTCTGGACACTCGGGTAAAGAGAGGGGCTGAGCTGTCAACTGATCACCAACTGGTGGTGAGTTGGATCAGGTGGCGGGGGAGGACGCTGGACAGACCTGGTGCACCTAAACGCGTAGTGAGGGTGTGCTGGGAATGTCTAGCAGAGGCCCCAGTCCGCGAGATCTTCAACGCAAACCTCCGGCAGAGCTTCAACAGCATTCCGAGGGAGACTGGGGACATTGAGTCCGAATGGACCATGTTCAGCGACTCCATTGCTGAAGCTGCTGCATTGACCTGCGGCCGCAAGATGGCTGGTGCCTGCCGTGGTGGTAATCCCCGAACCAAATGGTGGGCACCAGAGGTGAAGGGAGCCACCAGGCTGAAGAAGGAGTCCTATCGGGCTTGGTTAGCCTGTGAGGCAGCCGACAGGTATCGACAGGCCAAGCGGAATGCGGCTCGGGCAGTGGCTGAAGCAAAAACTCGGGTGTGGGAGGAGTTCGGAGAGGCCATGGAAAAAGACTTTCGGACTGCCTCGAAGAGATTCTGGCAAACCGTCAGGCATCTCAGGAGGAGAAAGCGGTGCTCTACCTGCACTGTGTATAGTGCTGGCAGAGCGCTGCTGACGTCGACTGAGAAAATTGTCAGGCGGTGGAAGGAATACTTCGAGGACCTCCTTAATCCCACTGACGCGTCTTCCGAGGAGGAAGCAGAGTCTGGGGATGAGGGGAATGACCCGCCAATTTCCGGGGGCGAGGTCACTGAGGCAGTTAAACAACTCCTTGGTGGCAGAGCCCCTGGTGTTGATGAGGTCCGCCCCGAGTTCCTGAAGGCTCTGGACGTTGTAGGGCTGTCCTGGTTGACACGCCTCTGCAATGTTGCGTGGAGATCAGGGGCAGTACCTGTGGACTGGCAGACCAGGGTGGAGGTCCCCATCTTTAAGAAGGGGGACCGGAGGGTGTGTTCCAACTACAGGGGATCACACTCCTCAGCCTCCCTGGGAAAGTCTATGCCAGGGTGCTGGAAAGGAGAGTTCGTCCGCTAGTCGAACCTCGGATACAGGAGGAACAATACGGTTTTCGTCCTGGTCGCGGAACACTGGACCAGCTCTTTATCCTCTCGAAGATACTTGAGGGTGCATGGGAGTTTGCCCAACCAGTCTACATGTGTTTTGTGGACTTGGAGAAGGCATTCGACCGTGTCCCTCGGGGTGTCCTGTGGGAGGTGTTGCGGGAGTATGGGGTGTCTGGCCCATTGCTACGGGCCATTCGATCCCTATACAACCGTTGCAAGAGCTTGGTTCGCATTGCCGGCAATAAGTCGGACTCGTTCCCGGTGGGTGATGGGCTCCGCCAGGGCTGCCCTTTGTCTCCGGTTCTGTTCATAATTTTTATGGACAGGATTTCTAGGCGCAGCCAAGTGGCGGAGGGCTTTCGCTTTGGTGGCCTCAGAATCTCATCTCTGATTTTTGCGGATGATGTGGTTCTGTTGGCCTAATCGGGTGAGGGCCTCCAGCTCGCACTGGAACGGTTCGCAGCCGAGTGCGAAGCTGCGGGAATGAGGATCAGCACCTCCAAATCTGAGGCCATGGTTCTCAGCCGGAAAAGGGTGGAGTGCCCACTCCGGGTCGGGGATGAGTTCCTGCCCCAAGTGGAGGAGTTCAAGTATCTCGGGGTCTTGTTCGCGAGTGATGGGAGAAGGGAGCCGGAGATCGACAGACGGATTGGGGCTGCAGCTGCAGTAATGCAGACGCTGCACCGGTCCATCGTGGTGAAGAGGGAGCTGAGTGTAAAAGCGAAGCTCTCAATTTACCGGTCGATCTACGACCCTACCCTCACCTATGGCCACGAGCTGTGGGTAGTGACCGAAAGAACGAGCTCGTGGATACAAGCGGCAGAAATGAGCTTCCTCCGAAGGGTGGCTGGCCTCTCCCTTAGAGATAGGGTGAGAAGTTCGGCCATCCGGGAGGGGCTCAGAGTAGAGTAGTGATGTTCGATTTGTGAACGAATTGTTCAATACTCGAGAATCACTTTACTGACTCGTGAATCATGATTCACAAGCCCAACTGACTCACTGACTCATCCCTGTTGCTGTTAGCAAACTAATTCCATTAGTAGAAATATATCTAGCTTATAATTAAAATTGTGGGGGGAAAAACAACAGCCAGTTTCGTAACAAAAGCATTCTGCTCTGAACTGGAACAAAAAACCCTGAGTAGAAGCTCACATCAACAAAATAGCTCCACGGTTCACAGTAGCATCGCGCTGCTAACATGCTAACAACACATTTGAGCTACTCACCCCGTCCCTTCCTGTGCTGAATCGTAAGCATAAGCGAATCACTCAGGAATCGCTCACCCCCTCCCTCCTGTGCTGAATCAAAGAGCGAACGAATCACTCAGGACTCACTAACCCCCTCCCTCCTGTGCTGAATCAAAGAGCGAACGAATCACTCAGGACTCGCTCACCCCCTCCCTCCTGTGCTGAATCATAGAGCGAGCGAACGAGTCACTCACTCACTCACTAACCCCCTCCCTCCTGTGCTGAATCATAGAGCGAGCGAGCGCGTGAATCACTCACTCACCCCCTCCCTCCTGGCTCACAGCTTCTTCTTCTTCTTGGTTGGCAACCAATGTTAAGGCGCATTACCGCCCCCTGGCTCATAGCGCAGTGGACATTTAGATGAGAAAATATATATTTGACACACTTAAGGAAAATACTAATAAAATAAAAATAAACAAAATAAATGTTTATTAAGCAATTTGGATAGGAAATTGCTTAATTTTAGAAATGTCTTTGCTCTTTTTTTTCTCTATAAAATAGTTGTTTTGGTTTTTTTTTTAATCATTCATCTTAGCAGTGGGATTTACATGAAAAGGGAAACAAATTAAGTTTGAGTGAAAATGTAAAATTTTTGCACTCTCTGATCAACTGACTCAGTGAATCAAATGACTCAAAACACCCGATTCACTTTGGTGAGTGACTCATTAACACTCGATTCAGTAAAAAGAATCAAATTTACCATCACTAGAGTAGAGCCGCTGCTGGTCCACATCGAAAGGAGCCAGTTGAGGTGGTTCGGGCATCTGACAAGGATGCCCTCTGGGCGCCTCCTGGGTGAGGTGTTCCAGGCATGTCCCACCGGGAGGAGGCCCCGGGGCAGGCCCAGGACACGCTGGAGAGATTATATCTCTCGGCTGGCCTGGGAACGCCTTGGAGTTCCCCTGGATAAGCTGGAGGAGGTGGCTGGGGAGAGGGAGGTCTGGGCCTCTTTGCTTAGGCTGCTGCCCCCACGACCCGGCCTCGGATAAAGCGGATGAAGATGGATGGATGGATGGAATTTAATGTAATAACTTTAATCTCAGCCAAACCGTTTTACTCACGAACAAATGAAACACTGAAAAAAGCCAAACATTAACATTTTTAGGATGTCTAAGTGTTTTATATATTACGTTTAGCCTGAGTAGCAAAAGTCCGTGGTGATCTGAAAATAATGTGCCGGGAGTTGTGCCGTTCTCCGCGGCTTTAGTGACCCTTGAGCTCTCGGCTACCTATTGAGCTGGTGGGTAACAGACCTCAAGGAAAACGTCGAAGCACTTTTGCAAATATGCGATATCTTGATAAACCGAGCAGATATTTCAAGTTTATACACCCACGTTCTCCCCTGAAATATGTTAAAAGTTTATTTTGTGACCCAGAAAGATTAATAACGGTCAATTTAAAAAACTTATTAGCGGCTGCCATTACCGGAAACTGGAGTTTGGCTGGGCCGCACTTTGAATTCTGGGATATGGTGGGCCACAAAACACACACCCAACCCATCCTTCAAATTCGGTGAAAAGTGAATGTTTGTAATTCTTTGTATTACACCCCCTGGCATATGTTAATTTTGTTCTGGTTGTATACGTGTTCTGTATACTGTTTCTTAATAAAGTTCAATAATTAAAAAAAAAAAAATCGGTGAAAAGGAGGACGCATTTGTCCGCTGCATTCGGAGGAGTTTACGAATTTAAAATAGAATCTTTGTAGAGATTGCCATAATTGTTGTACATTTCTGTGCAAATAAAAAAAAAAAGGAGTCTACGAATTTGGATAGCCTTCGGCGCATCGCTGTGACATAATCGGTCTACAAAAGGGTCCTCAGGAGGATGCAGCCCATGAATTTGGACAATGTGATAAATAAAGTAAAAAAAAAAAAAAAGAGGTTGCAGCCCATGAATTTGGATGTTGTTATCTGGCTGTGCCATTACCATGGTAACATGGACACCATGGCACAAAATACTTGGTGGTGGAACTTACCTTACTTATACCTTACTAGCAAAATATTTTTTAGTAACGTAGTATATAAATTAGAGATGGACCGATCCGATATTACGTATCGGTATCGGTCCGATACTGACCTAAATTACTGGATCGGATATCGGAGAAAAATAAAAAATGTAATCCGATCCATTAAATATCACGAAAGCACCTCACAAAACTTGCAACACGCTGTAACTCACCTCAGAACGTTAGCACGTCGGAGCAGTATGCATCACGTGATAGAGCGGCTGTGGCATGCGGGACCTGTGGTCTGGATAGCATTTGGAGCTTCGCTAGCAACCCGGCATTTCATCTCCGACAAAATTATCCCCGAGAGAAGTAAAGCAAGTGTGTAAGTCCATCTCTGAATGTTTGTAAAGCATTCCTGCGTTAAGCTTAACAAACGATATATGGAGCGACTGCCTCTTCTTGCTGCTACTTCAATCATGAAACTGATTAATGATCAGCTGATCGGCTTTTCTGTCTCGAGTCTGTCTCTCTTGTTTGTTTTTGGCCCACTTTGCACCAGAAAGAGGAAACCAGTGGATAAACAACGCAGCACATTTAAGCTTGATAAGCTGTTGTTAGAATTTATTTAATATTAATTTCTACACCAGGATCTTTTTCTACGTAGCTGACGCTGGTAACTGTGCAGGGGCGGATCTAGCAAAGTTTAGCCAGGGGGGCCGATAGGGCATTAACAGGGAAAAGGGGGCGCAAAGACATACTTTTCTTTCTTATTCTCATTTAAAATGTCTAGCTTTTAATAAATAATTATCTGACACCCAAAGTTTTAATTTGATGTAAAATGAATAGAAGTCAATTACTGTATATAGTGACTATTAAGTCACTATATACAGTAATTGACTGTATATAGTGCAGCAAATGCAGCAAGATATTTAAAAAAACAGTTTTGTCGATTAAAAAACACTATATCGGATTCATATCGGTATCGACAGATATCCAAATTTATGATATCGGTATCAGTATAGTAATAGTAGTAGATATTTATATTAGAGATGGTACGATACCACTTTTTTATGTCCGATACCAATACTAACACAACAACAGTAAAGTAATAAGATAGAAGTTGACAGAGTAACTTTTGATAATGATCATGAACAGTGATTAAGAACTCTATTCTAATACAGTTAGTATTCCATGTGTGCTAGTGTGGCTTCCTAGAATAAAAGTATATTAATAGCATTTCTCTAATGTTTTATGTCTGCAGGTGGATAAGGCAGTGCTGTCCGTCATGACTGATGGACAAATGGCAAAATACATAAGGACATATGGTGACAGAGTAGCTGTCCAGTCCTTCTGTCAACAAACTAAGTACAGCACAGATAAAGAGACTCTTCTGCAGAACCTAAGAGATAAAATTGCGGCACGGAAAGTAAGATCAAAAACCAAAGGAGTGCTGTGTGGTTCATCAGGTGTGTTCCACAAGCAAAGTGAAGGGATGGCAAGACATTTAAATACTGCAGGAGAGAAGACCTGCAGAAAAATAGAAATCGGATGGCTTCATTTAAGCAGTAATGAGTACCGTCAAGTGAGAACCAGAAATGGTGGAGGAACAAGACTTGCAACTGTGGAAAAAACTACAACTGTAGCTAAGATTTTGGAAATGGGAAAGGACCTGTTTTTTCCAGATGGGTACTCACCAAAAGGGAGAGTTGAAGACTTTGTCATTGATGTCTGTGATTTTAAAAGAAATCCGATTGCTTTAGATGACCCTGTTGGCAAACTTTATGAACAAACCAAATTGAAGCTCCTGAGATTTTACATTTGCACGAAAGATGAAACACCGTTAACAGTTCAGTCCTCATCTGAAGAGGATTTTTCTGTCAGCATAACTGAAGAAGATTCACCGGTGACATTACTTGGATTTGACAGTGAGACAGATGATTTTGTCCCAGATCTACTTGAACATGGGGATTCATCTGACAGTGACACTGGCAAACAGGTTTGTTAAAATAAGAAAGTTATTATTACAAATAGAGATGGCACGATACCACTTTTTTATGTCCGATACCGATACCGATATCATAAATTTGGATATCTGCCGATACCGATATGAATCCGATGTAGTGTTTTTTAATCGACAAAACTGTTTTTTAAATATCTTGCTGCATTTTGTATAAGTTCATACTCAAGTTTAAAACAACAACTACCCTAAAGCTATTCTGTTATACCTGTATGCAAAAAAAAAATTTAATAGTTCAGCAATACTGATCAATCTAATAAACTTAAACCTACACCATCCTCCCTATTCTGGTATTTTAAAGAGTACTTAGCGTAAATATTAAGCAACCTAACTAATAGGGTTCCAACTCCCAGCAACAACAAAAATAAATAAATAAAAAATAGGGAACCACCCCTCACACTCCCCCTCATGATGCTTAATCGACGTAATCAACCTTAATTTGATGCAGTGTGAAAAAAAATGCACAGAAATCAATTATTTTTCAAGAAATATTAAATAGATTCAACATCTTTCTTCAACAAAATTGCAGACTGCACAGATGGTACCTTTCCAAAGGAAAAAGTACTATAGCTTACTAGGGTATTTATATTAGACTTAATAGTCACTATATACAGTAATTGACTTCTATTCATTTTACATCAAATTAAAACTTTGGGTGTCAGATAATTATTTATTAAAAGCTAGACATTTTAAATGAGAATAAGAAAGAAAGGTATGTCTTTGTGCCCCCTTTTCCCTGTTAATGCCCTATCGGCCCCCCTGGCTAAACTTTGCTAGATCCGCCCCTGCACAGTTACCAGCGTCAGCTACGTAGAAAAAGATCCTGGTGTACAAAGTAATATTAAATAAATTCTAACAACAGCTTATCAAGCTTAAATGTGCTGCTGTTGTTTATCCGCTGGTTTCCTCTTTCTGGTGCAAAGTGGGCCAAAAACAAACAAGAGAGACACGGACTCGCGACAGAAAAGCCGATCAGCTGATCATTAATCAGTTTCATGATTGAAGTAGCAGCAAGAAGAGGCAGTCGCTCCATATATCGTTTAAGCTTAACGCAGGAATGCTTTACAAACATTCAGAGATGGACTTACACACTTGCTTTACTTCTCTCGGGGATAATTTTGTCGGAGATGAAATGCCGGGTTGCTAGCGAAGCTCCAAATGCTATCCAGACCACAGGTCCCGCATGCCACAGCCGCTCTATCACGTGATGCATACTGCTCCGACGTGCTAACGTTCTGAGGTGAGTTACGGCGTGTTGCAAGTTTTGTGAGGTGCTTTCGTGATATTTAATGGATTGGATTACATTTTTTATTTTTCTCCGATATCCGATCCAGTAATTTAGGTCAGTATCGGACCGATACCGATACGTAATATTGGATCGGTCCATCTCTAATTACAAATAATGATCACTTTAAAGTTACTGTATTTTGTTGTGTTTAGTAGTGCTCGGTGGTAACATGCGACATTTTCTAATTTTGTTGTACTATTGTACTAGGTATGACTGTGTAACTGCAATAAAGAGTTATTCAAGTGCTTTATGTACATCTACGAATATTTGCACTTCTGTAGGATGAAATTATTCCAGGAATTTGTTGTTGACTTGTATGGTAAGGTACATTTAATACATCTGTGAAAGACTTACAGCTTTGTATTCATTAACATGTACAAAATGACTGGCTGCTGAAAAAATAATTGAATTATTTTCGTTTGTGTCTTGTGTTTGTTTTCTGGTTCACAGATTCACAATTTCCAGATGGAACACAATCCAAAAAAACTGAAATCACTCTGTGAGGCAGTGACAACACAAAGTCCAGGAAAATCCCATCATATGCATTCAACCCCAACAGACATTAAAAACACTGTCGTGGGAAGCGGCAGCAGACTGACTCAAGTGATCATGATTTCCCTGACCACTGCTCTGAAATTATTGATCTGACCAGTATAGTTCCTAACAAATCCTTCAAACTAGAGTCCTGGGACAAACTTCCAGAAGATTTTGAATTTCGTTTTCCACACATAGACGAAGCGGATACGGTTGTATGGAATCCTGAAGAGGATCTTGTCAGAGCAGATGGTGATGACACAGTCGTGATAACCCTGAATTATGTCAACAGTGAGGATCTCAGACAGGTAAGACCATGGACAGTTGTGGTTGATATGGTTTAAGTGTGACAAAATATGGAAATTTATTAATAATCAAATTCAGTAACTTGCATAGTTCTGATTTAAAAAAAGCTGATCATGCATTCCTGCTTGGACAAAATTTAAGCATGTGTGTTATTTTCTGTAATATTCTTTTGGATCTTAAAAGAAATAACCTACAGTACTGTGAAACACTTGCTCGATTTCTATTAATCAGAATTAATCTCTTGTTTGTTTAAAACTTGATTTTTTTGCAGCAATAATACAACATTTTAAGTAGTAAGAAGTACATGAAGATATGATAAAAACGTGGAATTCCACTGTAATATGTTTTTTTACTCTTGTAAGTGAGACATGTAGGCTGAAAATAAAGAGGTGTATTTTTGTTCTATTTCTTAAGACCTATTGACATATTTTGCAGACTTTTTAAGAACATTCATGATTTGGAATAGGCCAAGGTAGAAGATTGAAGAAGAGTCTTCTAATCTTGAAGGGTTAAGGTGTCTGTTGTCAATTAATGCCATACTTCCTTCTCAGAATGCCGACACAAATGGATTACCTATGGATGGTTTCCTGCTACCATTGTCTTCAGCTAATGGCTTGCCCACACCCCATATGCAGTCAATACAGGAGGAAGCACCCCAGATTGCACAGGTAACATGGATCAATTCAGGCAACCATAAACACCTACCTTTACATACTGTAGAGATGCCAAAATTTCATGCTATTTTCGGAGGATATGGCAGTTTGTGGGTCCATTTGAATTAAAAGGATATTGTCAGTTGACAGAGAAAATTCCAGTGTTTTACATTAAGATAAGATTAAACAGGAAATTTAGTCTGTCATGATACGTTGTGTGGCAGGCAGGGGAAGGACCCAAGATGCAGATTCGCAGACACGGGGATAAACTCAAAAACACAGCTTTATTGCTGGCCACGGGAGGCAATACAAATAAACTAAAACTGGGAAAACTAAAGCATGAACTGTACAAGGGAACCGAACCACGGGGAGAATTACACACAACATGAGGGAGAACGCGACGCCGAACAGAGGGAGACTCAGACAGAAATACACAGAGGGTAAACGAGGAAAGTGGGCACACACGGGGAACACAGGTGACACTGATAATCATAACGAGACAGGGCGGGGTGAACTGAACATGACATGTACAGGCACAGAGGTTCAGACAGGAGGAGAGAGAGCACGGGGAAACACAGACGTAACGGGCTGGGGAAACATGAAACAACCACAAAGGGAGACGAGGGCTCATAAATACATAGAGGGCACACAGGGGGGAGAGAGCCATGAAGGGAAAACACTTAGGGAACAACACAACAGGGCAACTCAGAAAACATGGCCTAAATAAGGAACAAAATACAAAAATACATGAAAACTAAGAATACTGGGCCCACATGGCCCAGGACCATGACACCACCCCCCCCTAAAGGGCTGGCTCCCGACAGCCCAAACCCGAGAAACAAAAACAAAAACAGAAAACAACCCACCCAGGGCGGGGGGCGGGGGACCAGGACGGAGGGACCAGAACGGGAAACAAAATAAACCACAGAAAACACGGGAGCACATGACCATAGTCAAAATAAAGTTCAGGGGGCTGACCCAGAGCCCACAGGCACCAGAGTTCACGGGTCACACGGTCGGGGGACCGACCAGGCGGGTGGCACAGGTGGCAGAGCTGGTCCGGAGGCCGGCCGCGCGGGAGGCAGCGGCGGCGGCGAAGGAGACGACGGAGCAGTTCAGGAGGCCGGCCGCGCGGAAGGCAGCGGCGGCGGCGAAGGAGACGACGGAGCAGTTCAGGGGGCCGGCCGCGCGGAAGGCAGCGGCGGCGGCGAAGGAGACGACGGAGCAGTTCAGGGGGCCGGCCGCGCGGAAGGCAGCGGCGGCGGCGAAGGAGACGACGGAGCAGTTCAGGGGGCCGGCCGCGCGGAAGGCAGCGGCGGCGACGAAGGAGACGACGGAGCAGTTCAGGGGGCCGGACGCGCGGAAGGCAGCGGCGGCGGCGAAGGAGACGACGGAGCAGTTCAGGGGGCCGGCCGCGCGGAAGGCAGCGGCGGCGGCGAAGGAGACGACGGAGCAGTTCAGGGGGCCGGCCGCGCGGAAGGCAGCGGCGGCGGCGAAGGAGACGACGGAGCAGTTCAGGGGGCCGGCCGCGCGGAAGGCAGCGGCGGCGGCGAAGGAGACGACGGAGCAGTTCAGGGGGCCGGCCGCGCGGAAGGCAGCGGCGGCGGCTCTCCAGTGTCAGGCGTACTGGCCGAGGCCCGGTGGGCACAGGACCAGTCGAGGCGGGACCAGTCGAGGCGGGACCAGTCGAAGCACAGGCTGAGGCTGCAGCGGACGAAGACTCTGAGGCTGCAGCGGACGAAGCACAGGCCGGAGCTGCAGCGGACGAAGACTCTGAGGCTGCAGCGGACGAAGACTCTGAGGCTGCAGCGGACGAAGACTCTGAGGCTGCAGCGGACGAAGCACAGGCCGGAGCTGCAGCGGACGAAGACTCTGAGGCTGCAGCGGACGAAGCACAGGCCGGAGCTGCAGCGGACGAAGACTCTGAGGCTGCAGCGGACGAAGCACAGGCCGGAGCTGCAGCGGACGAAGCACAGGCCGGAGCTGCAGCGGACGAAGCACAGGCCGGAGCTGCAGCGGACGAAGCACAGGCCGGAGCTGCAGCGGACGAAGCACAGGCCGGAGCTGCAGCTGACGAAGCACAGGCTGGAGCTGCAGCTGACGAAGCACAGGCTGAGCCAGGCGTAGCAGAAGGTGGCTGGACGGGCTCCTCGGGCCCTCCAGCTGAGACAGGAGGCTGAACGGGCCCCTCGGACCCTCCAGCTGACGTGGCATGAGGCTGGTGCGGTTCTCCTGAACCCCCAGCTGACGAGGAAGGTTGCTGAACGGGCCCCTCGGACCCTCCAGCGGAGACAGGAGGCTGAACGGGCCCCTCGGACCCTCCAGCTGACGTGGCATGAGGCTGGTGCGGTTCTCCTGAACCCCCAGCTGACGAGGAAGGTTGCTGAACGGGCCCCTCGGACCCTCCAGCGGAGACAGGAGGCTGAACGGGCCCCTCGGACCCTCCAGCTGACGAGGTAGATGGCGGCGTGGGGGCCGCGGAGTCCTGGATGAGCTCATCCGAGCTCCCAGCAGGAGCTGATGCAGAGCCAGAGAGATTTGAGACCCCTGGCTGGATGTTAAGCTGACCAGCGGACCGTACTGCTATCGGGGCCTGCGCTACAGGCGGCACTGGAGCTACTGGGGCCTGCGCTACAGGCGGCACTGGAGCTACTGGGGCCTGCGCTACAGGCGGCACTGGAGCTACTGGGGCCTGCGCTACAGGCGGCACTGGAGCTACTGGGGCCTGCGCTACAGGCGGCACTGGAGCTACTGGGGCCTGCGCTACAGGCGGCACTGGAGCTACTGGGGCCTGCGAGGGAGCTAACTGAACTGAGGGTGGCTGCGAGGGAGCTAACTGAACTGAGGGTGGCTGCGAGGGAGCTAACTGAACTGAGGGTGGCTGCGAGGGAGCTAACTGAACTGAGGGTGGCTGCGAGGGAGCTAACTGAACTGAGGGTGGCTGCGAGGGAGCTAACTGAACTGACCTGGGAGGAGAAACACGAGCAGGAAAAGGAGCAGGCTCAGAAAAAACTGTCCGAGAAATGGCAGGCTCAGGGTGCCGGTGGCGAGAGTGCCGCTTCTTTTTATCCGTGGAAGCGGGCGGGGTGAGCGGTGGAAGTCCCTGGCAACTCCGGGGACCCCCAAGAGCCAGTCGAGTCCCCCGGAAAGAGCGCTCGTCATGATCAGGAGCGAGCCACGGCTCCCTCCCGAACTCTTCCACTAGCTGTGCGCCTGCGGCGTGCTGCTGCCCCTCGTGATCGACGTCCAGGACCCCCACAGCGTCCGCGGGACGCTTCGTGGAGGGCGAGACAGGACGTAGCAGTGCGCGACGGCGGCGCTGACGCCGGTTCTTTCTGGAAGTGTGTACGATGGATGCTGGAGCCACCGAAGCAGAGGGTGATGTGGCGGCGATCTCCTCGTCGTCCGCCCACATCCTTGCCAGAAAAGAGGCAGGCGAAGTAAAGTCTGAGCAGTGTGGGGAGGGCGAGCGGCTGGTCCGAGGCGGTGCAACAGGTGTGAGTTCCTCCTCTGAAATGAGCCAGGGCTTCCAACGAAGCTCGTCCTCCCGTAAGGCTAGCAATACCTGCTGTCGCTCATCGTCGTCGAAATCTGTGGCCTCCACCATCTCGGTGCGCTGGGCTATGTAGTTTGACAGTGGCGGAGACGAACTGTGAGTTGATGGCGGTGCAGCGGTGAGCCTCAGAGTCCCTACTCTGACTGCCTCCGGCTCGCGAGGCAGCGGCAACGACAACCGTTTGCGGGTCGGAGTCGTAGGTGCGGAGGCGGCGTTTAACACCCTCTGGGCCAGCGTGCGGGCGCGAAGCTCCTCCTTCAGGGGGGCCAGAGAGTCGAACGCCTCAAAAAGCTGGGGAAACCGCCGGAGCTGTGGCGCTTGCTGGAGGATTGCGTCAATGGCCGCCAACCCGGTGGACACCACTCTGGGGTCCGTGCACCCACAGATGCGCGTCATGAGCCGGCAGAGCCGTTGCAGCTCCTCCCCAATCTCGTCCGGACTGTCCGCTGGGTCTGACATGGTCAGATCGTACTGGAGGTCCGCGGAGGGGTTGTGAACTGCTGGGTCCATGTTGTGGTCGCGTTCTTCTGTCATGATACGTTGTGTGGCAGGCAGGGGAAGGACCCAAGATGCAGATTCGCAGACACGGGGATAAACTCAAAAACACAGCTTTATTGCTGGCCACGGGAGGCAATACAAATAAACTAAAACTGGGAAAACTAAAGCATGAACTGTACAAGGGAACCGAACCACGGGGAGAATTACACACAACATGAGGGAGAACGCGACGCCGAACAGAGGGAGACTCAGACAGAAATACACAGAGGGTAAACGAGGAAAGTGGGCACACACGGGGAACACAGGTGACACTGATAATCATAACGAGACAGGGCGGGGTGAACTGAACATGACATGTACAGGCACAGAGGTTCAGACAGGAGGAGAGAGAGCACGGGGAAACACAGACGTAACGGGCTGGGGAAACATGAAACAACCACAAAGGGAGACGAGGGCTCATAAATACATAGAGGGCACACAGGGGGGAGAGAGCCATGAAGGGAAAACACTTAGGGAACAACACAACAGGGCAACTCAGAAAACATGGCCTAAATAAGGAACAAAATACAAAAATACATGAAAACTAAGAATACTGGGCCCACATGGCCCAGGACCATGACATAGTCTTGAAATAAAATTATTTACATAACACAGCAGTGAGACATTGTTTTGGTGTCACTATTGTGTTCTCTACCTATTTTGCACAGGAGTCTTCTCATACATGTAAAGAACACTTGTATAATTTTCTGTGAGGCATACAAGGACATCCATCAGGCCACAATATTAATGTTATAGATAAATTGTCAGTGCAACCATGGTTTGGGAATATACAGCCCACTAAAATTAGACAAATAAATTTCAAACTTTTTCAGAACATTGATATTGTGTAATCTGTACAATTCATTTGCATTTCTTATGGAATGTGCATGTTTTGTCTTTTACTCAGGACCATGGACTGAATTTCATCGCACAAGGTTTGCCTTTAGATTCAAGCAACCAACTTTCCCCATCAAATTCAGGAGACCCACAGAGCCCCCTACATGTATCAATTCGCAGGATAAAAGTTGTTGATGATCTTTTGGCTGTATTTATGGACAGTCGCATTCTGAATGAGACTTTAAAGATGAACTTTGTAAATGAAAATGCTGTTGATGATGCTGGGGTGTCAAGGGAGGTTTACACTGCATTTTGGGAGCAATTTTTGGAACAGTGTGAAGGTGAAAATGAACGAGTTCCAAGGCTTGAGGCCAGACTTTAGTGAGGCTGAATGGCAAGCAGTTGGGCAGATATGGATGAAAGGCTTACTAGACCACGGTGTCTTTCCAGTGAGGCTGTCAAGGGCTTTCATTTTAGCTTGCATCCACGGAATGGACTCAGTTGATGTAGACATTCTGATTGCATCGTTTCTCAACTATCTCCCTCCTGTTGAGAGATCAGCTGTTGAGAAGGCTCTCCAAGGCACAATGGATGAAAATGATGAAGAGGACCTGCTTGACCTTTTACAAGGATGGGTTCCCACTTCCTACCACCTAAGAACAACATGCAGCCTGCCATTGAAACAATGGCTCATAAGGCCATTCTCCAAGAGCCAAAGTTTAACCATCTTCAGCGTTATGTTAAAAACGCTGATGAAACCAAAGCTGAAAAAATCCTGCGCTTCTGCACAGGATCTTCTGTGATATGTGTTGACAAAATTTTGGTGTGCTTTAATGCTGAAACTGGGCTCAACAGAAGGCCTGTTGCTCACACCTGTGGAGCTACCCTTAAAGTGCCATGCACTTACAGTTCTTATCCTGAATTTCGCACAGAGTTCGACAATGTCCTTTCCAGCAATTACTTTGAAATGGACATCATTTGAACTTGATGAGTGTACTAATGGTTACAGCTGTAATTGTTATTTGTATGATTATCCTTGAGTTCATAAATTCTGTCTTGTTTCATTTTGTCATTGAAGCATTTGATATATTCAGCCGTATAACAAGCAGTCACAAATTTAATTTTCTGATGGTTTAGTTGTATGTTAGCTCAGATTTCACAAGGACTCTTTATTGTTTAAAATTCTTTGAAAATGACCGCATCTTTAACTTCTGTTGAAAACAAGGTTTGTGTTTAGCGTTAGAGGGACAGATCACATCAAAATTTGCTGTACACATTGTCATTGTTTTCTTTTACTCCTGCCATCAGCCAGAATAAAGGCTCGCTTTTGTTTTAAGTTCAGTGTCCTCTCTCTCTCCTTGTCTGCTTTTGGGTACGTTCTCTCAACACACCTGCATACCCTGCAGTGACACACATTGGCTTGCTGTTTATCCATCTAGAATGTTTTGTCGTGAGTTGCCTAGTTTTGGGAAATATTAGCTGTAGAGATCTCTTCCTTGTTGAAAAACTACATGAAGCTACATAAGGTCTACATAAAGACATTGCTACTAAGCATTAAGTACCACGTGAAACAAGAGAAGGGTAGGCTTGTACAGTCAATATCTCTAAAATTGGGCAACTCACACTAAAACAATGTGGATTAAGGAATACTACAGCTAGCGAACAGAAAAATGTGTAAATTTGATTTTAGGGTGAAAAGTCCATTAATATTAGTAAAGAATGTCACTATGGTTGCGAAAAAAGTTATTGAAAGTGAATGATAATGACAAATTCTTAAAGCTGATGTGGCCTATAAACATCATCTTGTAACAATAAGTCCTATTTTCCCTTGATTAGCTTCCAAAATGTTTACTAGTTGTTTTGTTAAAAAGCATTTTGCCATCACAAGTTATTTTTTTTGAAAGGACTTTGCCATAATGTGACATACAGATGATTTACAATTCTTTATACTGTCTTATATAATTACAAATTAACAAGCAATGATAATCAGATTTAACAGTTTCTTGGATAAACAAGATTGTAGGCCAGGATTTCTAATTAGATTAAATAGTATATATGGTTAATTATAAAATATTGCTACATTTTTGACAGATTATGCACTTCTGTCTACCCTTCTCTGAAATTAAAGTGCCTGGGAACACAGGCAGTCAATACACAGATGTTGTCGATATGCTTTTGTCATTTGCAATTTTTTAGTTGTCTGTACTACATAGTCCAAAAAAAAATTAGAAATTGATTAGATTTCAGTTTATTTGTCCGGTAGTTCAACAACACATATCATCCTTTCAGAAGTGGTGAGTTTTGCAAAAATAGCATTCGAATGAAATTGCTGTTCATCAACAGAACAGGTGGGTGCAAAGAATTTGTTATTCAACTGATAAAATAAGCTTCAGATAAATTCAGTGACCAAAAAAAGAATGTTTATATCTATTAGAAATTCTAAGAGTTCAAAAGGTCTCAATTTAGTTCTTTATTTTTTCAGTTTTGTTTAACCAACATTAGAAAACTAAAGCTCTTCTGGAATCAGAATAAATAGTTAAAGAAAAAGAAGCAAAAATGACATGAAATAATTATATTTTTAGCCAGAGAAACTTGAGTTCAGAAAAATGCCAAGGTGCCCCCTCTCAGATTATGATGCCCCTTAGTACCATTTCATGTAGCCTGCCAGTGTGACAGTTGGCGTTATAATATATATAAAGCAACAAGGCATAATAGAATATCTCTTCGATTTTAAACTGTATTCTAGCCAACATCAACAACTAAACATTCCCATCATTAACAAATAGAGATGGTGTAAATAAAAAACAACTCACCATTTAAAAATTATTACAAAATACTCAACATAAACCACCATTATCTGAGTAAACACTGTACATTAAAACTCCTAACACATTAAATTAAGATGTGTCTTATGTTTTGATCCATGTATCAAGCCAAATACACAGTTAAAGTAATTCGAAGTAATACACAGACATAGAACTTGATAACATTTGACAGAACATTACAATGTTTTTGTGCTAAAGAACACTCAGAATATCATTAGTTCACTGACCCTCCTGGAACACAACAATAAATATTTCTATATAAGATATTCTCATAAATAACTGTGTACTAGAAAGCTTACAGTTTACAGTCTGTTTAACATCCAGAAGTTAGCTTTCTCACATATAGCACAGGTCAATTTTGAGAAATGTTCTCTGCTGCAGTGTATCCAATTTACACTAATGCCATGATGTTCTCTCTTAAATGCATGTACAAGTTCACAGCCTGATATGGGTCTGTTGGTGGAGAAGATGGGACTCAGTCATGATGATATTGCACAGTTCATATACATCGGGGTCACATGGTTTGGTCAGTCAAAAAACACACTCAGTTTTACACATTTCAACATGTTCTTCTTCAGTGGGGCAAAGGAAGTCTCTTGTCCTGTAGAGCTCAGGTAATGTATACATTACATTAGGTCGACCACTGGGGATATTGATGTTTGTTGATGGCCTGATGGAGTGTGTATTCCAAACCTGTGCAGTGTCATCCAGCTCATCCTCATCCAAAGAATACAGAAATTTAAGAAATGCGATCGCATGTACTTATATACATATACGCAAATCACGATGAGACAACTCACTCACTGAGAGGAAGGTTTCTTATATTTATGCAATTTATTATTTTTAAACAATCATGTGCATTTTTGTAATCATGTACTTTACCTAATGTCATCTGTACAAGTGTTTCACACACTAACTACGGTTACTGTTATGCTGTGTTATCTTACATTAGTACTATTAGTCTTATTACTACCTGCTTGGCTCATCTACTCCCCTCATAATAATCAATTTGTTTTATGTCACTGATCAGCGTATTTTGTATTTGTAAGTTATTTTGATATCACAATCGAAATAATTCCAAATTGTAAATAGTTAATATTATAGATAAGAAATTTTCATATGCCATGTCAACATAAACAACATAGATGTTACTGTAGTCTTGGTTGTTGAGCTCTTCCTTAAGGCGGCCGATTGCTTGAACCTAAATTATAGTATTTACACAATTTTTCATTTCATTTACTCTCTGCTCCTGTCAACCGCTTCTCCCTGTCTTGTCTCTTTCTTCCTGCAAGTCTCTCCATTCCCTAAACCTGGCACAGGTCTCATCTCTCACAATACTTAGTGTATTACCTCTCTATCACTTCCTCAGTTTTCTTTATCTCTCACTCACACACGCATGCATCCATACACTCAACAAAACATATTTTATTAACTCACCTGGGTGAGTCCCATGCAACAAAACTGAAGGAGGTTTTTGTACAGAAACCCACCATCAAAGTACGCGTTGTCTCTGATGTCTGCAAATAAGGATAACCAGAACTCCAGACACTGGCTGCGAAGAAAATGCCACCAGTATTCAATCCTTTGATTGGCGGTACTTGCTCCCTCCAAGTAACTCTCAAGGGTGTCGTTAGGAGCCACGGGCACAAGGAAACGCTGAAAGTCTCTAACATGGCCATTTTCAGTTCCAAGATCGCCCCTCACAACTCTAGGGCAGCCCTTTAAACGCTGCACCGCTTCTATGTAATACCCCCCGATCACTTTCGGATTACTATTTGTTGTGTACGCATTGTGCCAGATGAAATTCGGCCCTTTTGAAAAATAGTTCCTTCGCCTGAAACGTCTTGCCTGCCTCAGTGCGACGCCTCGGGGATCCAGCTCCTTCAAAACCAAGCGCACATCCTCTTTCCTCACGCGTAGTCCATGTGCCCTGCATTTAGCGTACATCCATCGGTATCCGTGAAGCTGCCCAGAGTACTGCAATTGGTTGTCTATAAATTCAACCAAGACGGCCAGGTCAGAGTACGCTTTGTGGCGAGTGTGTCCCCTTGCGCTAAGAACTCTCTTCAGATGTCTTTCGCTTATATGGAAACTGTGTCTACTGCAAAGCACAGTTTTAATGTCTTTATAGTTTAGTCCAAGCTCAAAGTAAAAATCGATGAATCGCTCAAATGGGTGTGTGTCCTCCATCTCTGTGGTTGTTTCTAAGGTTTCAGTGCTGATTTGGAGGTGTATGGTACAGACTTTTGCGAGATCTCGCAAAACAAACTCGGGATCTTGCAAAACTTTTGCGAGATCTCGCAAAAGTCCGTCTGAATTTTTTTTTCTCCCATGTCCCCTGCGGGGCTCCGTACAAACTCTCCCACACGAAATGCCACGCTACATCTCAATGTTACATGTGGGTTACAGGGAAAAAGTATGTAAAGAAAAAATAAGTAGACACATTTTAAATTAGAGTTTTTGTTTGAAATCTTAGTGTTGTGAAAATCCTGTACAACTAGTAGCATGGCTTCAGGTAAACCAGTGTTCATCTAAAATCTTATCAAATGGGAATGCCATGAAATTACTGCAGACAGGAGGTCTTATGAGCATGTCAGCATGCTAATGCTATTTGCTTTGTTTAATCAGTTTCACTTGTGTCAGTATGATGGCCAGTGAACACATTTAGGTCTATTTTTTTAATATAAGAAAAAAATCATACACAATAAGTAATTCCGCTGACCGCATCTATTGCCCCAGCTGCTGAGGAGATGAAAATGAAAAGCAAGAAGAGAAAACTTAACAGAGAGCAACAATAAAAATGAAATGAAAAGAGAAGAGAAGAAAGTAGAAGTGAGTGTGATAGTAGAAAGACAAGGTTCCAGCAACCTAAAGGGACAAGAGAAAGATGATAAAAAAGAGGAGAGAGTGAAAGAGCTGCGAAATGAACTCAATTCATTCAAAAAGGGAGACCAGAGATAACTACGGCTGTGAAAAGCAACACAATGAGCTTCTAATGTCAGAAATAAGGGAGCAGGCATAAAATGGGAGGGCACAAGAAATGACTCATCATCTTTAAGTCCCGAGGGCAGGGAGTAGAGAGAGCTGCTTACACTACTGCCTTAAAAATGATAAAATAAGAAATAGAAGAGCACAAGTTGACCTGACACAGGTGCTCTAGCTATTGTATGTAATTTAACAAGGACAGGCAATGGGACTTCTGTTATTGGACATCTCTCATTTCGAGGCTCAAAAAAAAGGTCTGAGAAATCTTTGAGGTGTCTCTGAGGTGTTGTAAGGATCTGAAAGTGTAGACTCCGATAGGATGTTTCCTGAGCATTTGATGGCTGGGGAAGGAAGGTTTCAATCAAAGGCTGGCAACATGATGTAAAGTTACAGCACAGAGGACACAGACAGACACAGAAAACGACAACTATCACATGTACATGGATAGAAAAAGGATAAGACTATTTATTTTATCATCTACGTGTAATGCACAACATTTCAAAGAACTCTTAAAACTAGAGCTCCTGAAAATTATATTGTTAATTATTTGAGTATTCCAGTAGAAATCATCTCCAGTAACATGGTTTCAATTTTTTTTTTTTTAATTATAGGTTTATAGCAAAAATATAATGATTACATGTCATGCAACATTTCATAAAACATATGGATACTGATTCTTTTTTAAAATTGTCTTAGAATGCTCTAACCTACGAAAGTGAAATGCATTCACTTGGCTACAAAAAATGTGTCGTGTTTTTATTAATTACTGAGATAATCATCTGGGAAATTTGTAGAAATTTTTAATTAGAAATAATTCAATTAGAAGTTAAAACTTTACTTTGTTTTTCCAAAATATTGAGATAATTGTCAGAAATTTTGAGAAAGCTTTCAAAAACATAAAATCCAAAAGACCTTCCACTAACATGAACGCTTAAATGTTATGAACATTTTCAGTTTTTCACCTCTTTTCAGCACAAATTCCGAATTCGTCAGCTGTTTTCACCACAAACTTCAGCTTCTTCAGCTCTTTTCAGCAGATTGTTCTCCTTCTTCTGCTGTTTTCAGATTCCACTGCAAGGCATTCACACTGCATTTTCGCAGGAAATGCAACTTTTTCTAGTATATATAATGTTCTCCCCCTTTTTTTTGCACAAGTCGAGGAGCGTGTCAGGTTATATTTCACTGTGTGTTATACTTGTACAACTATGCATGTGACCAATAAAGAACCTTGAACCTTGAAATAATTTAACACAATTGAGTGGGCGACATGCTGAACTTAGAGGATAGAAAGAAATCGACCCTGTCACCATGGTATAGATCCAATACCAATACCATCATTGGTATTGTTACTATCGATCCGCCCACCTCTACTAAGCAGGTTCCCCTTATTAACAGGTAGCATGCCATAAGAACAATAACAAAGTCTCAAGTGTCAACTGTATGCAACCTCAAAACTAAAAACATACAGTACTCAGGAAGCAAGAATAACAAAATCAAACAAAACAGCGTTCTTACCAATTTAAAGGTGGCCCCGACTCTTGTATAACAGCCTCAGCATTTTGTTATCTCAGTAGAAGTCCATTCAGTCCTTTGTTTGTAATCATTACTTCAGTATGAGTTTGGTAGATGTCACTAAATTCAAATCAAATTCAAATTTTATTTGTCACACACACAACCATACACAGTATGACATGAGGTGAAATGCTTGTAGCTCTGCAATGCAATGCTAATACTAATGAAAATATCGAAGGTTCAAGCTGGACATCAGGATGATGATATTTTGTAAGCTTTCTAAAGAATTTTCATTTGTTCATTTATTAAAGGAGACGTGAAATCCAACACTGTCACTGTCATGATCTTATTTTATGTCTCTAGTTTAGTTATGGCTCCTTTTGTCTTTGCTTTGTCTTTTGTATTTGTCTGTTTGTTTCCTTGAAGTCTCTCATGCCACCATGTTTGTTTACCTTTTTGTCGTGTTCAAGTTTGTATGTGTTAATTTCTCAGTGTTTATATTTCCTGTTTTATCTAAACAGTCCCTTGCCTCATGCTTGTTGTGTTTAGTTTTGCTTCCCCACATTTTGTTAGCCTGTCTTTTTTCCCCTGGCTGTTCCTCTAGCCTTAATTACCTGCTCATATCTAAAAGAAATAGAAAAAACTTATAAAAGACTTGCATAAGATATGGCCTACTTCATATAGTGAATCATATAAGGCTTATATGATTTACTCATGAAAGTGGCCACTTTCTCATTACTTTCATATATTGTTTTAGTAAGTATCCAAAACATACACGTTTCGTTATATAATTTTTCAAGGAATCTTATATCTGTTTTCACTCTTATATGCTTTTCAAGTTTCACACAAGACAGATACAAACTTTATAAGATTTATATACATCTTTTCCATGTGGGTGATATGTGTATTTGCAAGTCTTCAGTTTTCTTTCTGCTCTTTGTCATGTCATCTCTTGCAGTTTTTCCTCTTTGACGATTTGGTTTCTTGTTTTTCACTTATTTTGCATTATTTTGCAATATGTTTAAGTTCAACAATAAAAACTGCTTTTCAGTTTAACCTTTGTTTACAAATCCTGCATTCAGGTCCAACTCCTACCCGTCATACACAGCCAGACTTGACAAACACTGCTAAAAGGGATAATTAGACACCAGAAATGTTGTCCATACAGTTAAAGGTATCCTGTGATGTTAATTTATTATTTTTGTCTTGTCTTCAGATGAATTTGACTTAAATAAGCAAGATTATGGCTGCTTGGTGTTCAAACTATTTATAATTACTGTAAATTTACAAAAAAAAAATAAAAAAAATAACCAGGCACTACTGTACGTTTATTACAGTTTTATATTTAAAGGCTTCATCACTGATAAAGCTTAGAGGCTGTAAAAAAAAATACAACATAGTGAACATCTCATCAGCTGCAAGCTGAAGGTCACCAGCAGGGAGTTGGCTGACATATGGTTGGTCAACTTCAGACGCTTCTCATCAGCAATCAGCAGTGTGGCCTGCTGCTGATGAAAATCCTCCTCATGCATGCACAGCAAGTTTGAATAGATTTATCAGCCTTTGTATACAGTACATTTCTTTTTATCTGAATTTCCCTGACATTGGAGGTCCTGAATAAGCAGAGAAATTTAGAATAAACTAAGAAAACACCAGAAGTCTAAAAATGTCCTAAAAAGCATGAATGCATTGAATGTAAGCTGCTATTTTATTGTACTTTCTATTAAAAATGCATTTATTTGCGAAATAACAGCAATTTGGGCCAAACAAGGCCCAAACGCATAGAAAAAGCAGCATTTTCAAAAATACCTGTGTACATGTAGACGTAGCCTGTGGCCTGACATCCAATGTCAGACATTTATTTTAGCTGTCTTTATTTTAATGATAGTTACCTTTACATGTGTTGTTTTTATATATTTTCAATTGTCTTCAGTGTATTTATTCATTTTTGTTACCAGTTTGTGTGCTGTTGCTGTTTAAAACTGCTTTAAAAATAAAGTTCTTGCAGTATGGGTGTTTTTTAACTACTTTTTATGACAGTGGTACCGTGGGGTTTGGTACAGTAATTTGGCTTCACACACTTTTTCATCTTCTCGAGCTTTAAGGTCATTAGATCACAGACTGCTGGTGGTACCGCGCAGTCGTTTTAAAACTCGTGGTGATGGGCCTTTCAGGGAGTGGCATTCTCTTCCACTGTCTCTAAGCTGCACGGACTCCATTGATTCTTTTAAAAAACAGCTGAAGAAATTTTAATTTTGAAAAGCATTTTATTAATTTCCTCTTATGTTGTTTTTATTGTTTTGCATTGCTATTTTCTTTACTGTTACATTGTTTTATATTTCCATTTCTTGTGTTATAAAGCACTTTGTGATTTTTATCTGTGAAAAGCGCTATATAAATAATAAATAATAAATGAATTGAATGAATTGTTTATCCACACCTTCTAAAATATAGTACAAATACAAAAGAACCATTTGCTGTCCTGTCAGTCAAATACATTTAAGGTCAGAAGTGTCTGCATATAGACACAAGAGAAAGGTCATGGTTTGAATTGAAAAGATTGCTTCATTATAGCTGAAAATCTAAAGTTCCTAATGATGGTTAAGGCACTAATCAATTAAGGCTCGGAAATGTTTATGGTCTTTGTTAAGTAATAACATACCAACCTTCTTTCTGGGTTCTTATTTATAGCATGTTGTATTCTTTTGTGTCGTATTTTATAACCATCTATGGCATACTCCTGCTAAATGATGAAACTTGTCTTTGGACACGCAACATGAACTTTTACTGAAAACAATTTAGCCTTCATCATGCATCTTCCAGCTCTGTAACCAACCACCTGCTATGACAATGTTATATGTCAACTAACCCAACTCAACCAACCCTCCAAAATAGCACTACTGTTTAGTTTTTATAGTTATTATTGTAGTGTCTTTAACTTTCATTATCAAATACCTTGAGGTATTGTGACTTGGCGCTACATAATTACAATTGAACCTAATATTTCAATGATAAATTTATCCATAGGTTCAAAGGTATAACAGAGCTGCAACTTTTAGTCTTTTAGAAATACTTCAGTTTGTCCTAGATATGACTGATGAAGTCAGACTTAAGGAGCAGATAGAAGTCTATGTCAAAAAATTAATTCCTCACACCGTGATGAATTTATGGTCTCTGTTGATAGTTTTAAATGTTACTGAATACACTGTAATAATAATTTTGTAAATTATTTCCTGTTACAGTCACAAAGTACAATACAGCAGTATATATTTCAGGGTGGAACTGTCTTACAATTGACAAGTTGCTACAGTATGAATAAGCAGTGTCCTTAGTTACTCAGTCTACTCCTTCTGTTGTTACACACAACCTTAAACACCTACTTGCAATCGAGCTCTGAAAGCAAAAGTATTAATAAAATTTTAAAAAAATCAATACAAGGAGGTTGTTTTGATTCGTGCGACTGCGCCATTAGGTAGCACTCAAAATACATGTGTAAGCTAATATTAGCAAAGTGTAAAAAAAGCGTTTGATCTGAAAATCAATCAAATTGTTGATTGTCTGCCTCATGTTTACTAACTTTGCTAGCTCTGAATAGAAGGAAATAGGAATCCCTGCATTACATCACATCGCTTGATTTGAAGTAGTTCATATGTGAAAGCAATGGGATATTTTTATGTATTTGCATTTTGGTGTTTCATGGAGCACATTAATCACGCTAGTTTGGGCCCACAACTAAGTTCAGTCACGTTTTCGAAAACAATCAAATTTCCATAATGTAACATGAACTGAATTAGCCTATTCCATACATATATTTACATACAGTATAATGTGTTGTTTTAGTTGTGCTTCATCCCTCAGCTACGAAAGCTATTTAATATTGAGTTAATCACCTCTCTCTTGGCAAACAGTCCTTTATCAAATGTGCTTTAACTAATAAAACAATTTCATCAGAAGAGACAAGAAAGTGATTGAAATGGGCAAGCATTCCAATAAATATACCTACATATATTTAAATACAAGTAAATCAAGTGGTTAAAAACAGACAAAACCAAAAATTCAAATGTTACTTTTTTGGAAGCATATTTTAAGCTCATTTCTACTATTTTTTTTTTTGAGTGACCTGCTTTTTTGGATTTATTTAAAATACATATTTTTGATCTGAGCTGACTTTCTTCAAAAACAATCTATGTTTCTAGCAATAAAGAAAACAGAGGGTGAGATTGGTGGAAAATAACAGACAGAGTGGAGAAAAGGAGGCAGAAAGAAGTGTGACAGCGAGTATACTGGCGAGAAATCAGTGGTGTGTGAAAGAATATTCAACAATCAAGGCTGTGCTTTGTGATTCAAAGAGTAAGGAAAGCAGTGCAGGCAAAAAGAAAAGAGCAGTTTGGGAGTGATTTTCTTTGAGCAAAGAAAGCATCTCAGAGTTCCTCCAAGGTCACGTATGTAACCCCTGAGCTAGTGCAGAAGTCACCACCTGATGTTTCATATGGCTCTTTGTTCTGCCACTTGCCTTCTGACAAGCATGGGCGTGCTGTGGGTGACAACTTTGTGTGAGGTGGCCCCTAAGGACAAAACACACAAAGGACAAAGCCCAAGCCTCACAGAAATGAAACACCATGGGTTTGTTTTTTTTAACACAGACAATGTGAAAGTACAATTGAATTGTTTTATTTTTTATTGTTTTATGTAAAGCACTTTGGTATGCCCAAGGCTTTTAAATGTGCTCTATAAATAAAGATTGTTGTTGTTGTTGTAACCTACAAAATAAATGAGTGAAAATGCTGAAACACATTCAACAAATGGGTTAAAGTTATAAAACAAAGTAACATGGGTGTGCCACTGCAACTATTTTAAAAAGGCTAAAAAGATCATTGGAAACAATGGGCAACATGTGGCACAGCAACAACAAATCAAGCTAAATATCCACCATCCGTTCAAACTATTCAAATTCAAAGAATTATTATTTTTTTTTTATTGAAGTGTTTATTGAAGTTATGCATAAAATAAAATGTACAGTATTTGATGGCTTCCTTTGTTCTAAGACTTATATGTACGGATGACCGCCATCACTTCAAGTCTTTTCCTTCATGCAGGTATGAAAAACAAATTTGAAGAATTCAAAACACAGCCACGGGATTGTGGTTGACAGCAGCCTACAAACCTGAGTGTGATGAGGTCACTAGGCATTGGCAACACCCTTCCACAATTGGCTGCTTGTTTGGAGCCTGATCCAAACAAAGGTTTATTCAACGCTACTTAAAGACAAAATGGTAAGAAATAAATTTAATGTGTTATGAAATTTATTTAATTATTACTAGTCTCAAATACTGTTGTCAAATACTGTCTTTGAATGTAATAACATTTCTTTGTATAGTAACACCCACTGATAAAACTGGCATCTGACAGTGTTTCTGTCAGTTCATTGCTGGTAAGACACCCACAAGCATGCAGCAGAATGCCCATCCTGACATGATGACCACCATTCTGTACTGCAAAGTGGTCTACACGTTTTCATCTGGTTGGTTGAAGTAATGAAAGCTAAGATCTCAAAATCAGAGCTGCCCAAAATGTAAGGGCCAAAACCCCAAAGTGATGATATGTAAGAGGTGTCCTTCTGTTGATCCGAAACAAGGATGTTCTCTATCAGTCCTCTGGAATCCTAACTGCATGCTGCTTGATATAAATGATGCCGTGCATTGGTCGAAAGCTGATTGGTTGACAAGTGAGATAGAACAGGGAAGAACATGACAACATAGTAGATGAAGAATGCAAAAAGAAAACAATGTTAAATGGAAAGCTCAGGCATTGGCTGCACTGGACACTTTCTATTGTTTTAAGCACTTGGTTCTACTTCAGTTCTCTATATGACTTTGCCAGCTGCCAATGTACTGTCAGCATGCTGGCATCACTGAACCAATAATTTCTCCCTCATTCACAGTCCAGGAGGATCAGGTGCACCTCCACTCCAGCTCATCCTTTCATAATCAGTATCGTATCTGTTTGTCAATGATGTCTGCTCTCCTTAGTATGATGGATTCTTGTTGATTCTCTCCTTCCCTCTGGATTTCCATGTAAACACTCAAAGTCTAAAGAGCATCAAATGGTGGAAAATAAATGATGAGTTTCCTGGCAGATTTTCTAGGCCAATAGTAGGTAAATATTAGGCTTATGCGGAAGAATAGTGACAGGACACGTTTTACCCTGTATGAGTATACAACACTGAGGAATTAAAATCTGCAAATTTCACAGAACTTCGAGTAATAACCAGAGCATTATAAAAGGAAACTATGCTAAACAAATGAACAGTAATATTTTGTTCTTGGAGTTTGTTTTTTCAGTTTTACTATTTTAATAGCTAAGCCTGATAAATGTTGCTATAATACTGTAAATATGTGCAGTTTCTTACCAAAATATAAGGTGTCTTATTAGAATACAGCAAGTAAAACGTTTGTCATAAACGATTTCTTTTCTTCAAATGGATTGGATCTCGTTTTTTGTGACTGAGACATGGATGAAAATTGGTGAGTCTAGCTTCATTTCTGAAATATTGCCCTCTGACTGCTCATTGTTAAATGCTCCAAGGATATCAGGAAGAGGAGGAGGAATATTGAAAGTTTTTAAAAATAACTTTAATTGCAAGCAACTCCATGTACTGATTCCTCCCTCCAGTTTTGAACTTTTGATGTTTGAACTGGGACGTTTTCAACCGGTTGTGTGTAAAAATTGTTTTTACCCAACTGAATACGTTTTTAGATGCTAATGGCATCATGGAACCTTTTCAGTCTGGTTTTAAACATCTACACTCCACTGAAACAGCACTTTTACGTGTTTTTAACTATATCTTTTTAGCTACTGATTGTGGAAGTTCCGTGATCCTTGTGGTTTTAGATCTTACTGATTGGCATTAAAGGTGCAGCACTGGATTGGCTTCGCTCATATTTGAGTGGCAGAACATTTAGTGTTAAAGTTGAAAATTAAATAAACTTTTATTTTTTCACTCCACATAAAATGTAATAAATAAATCATATAATACAAAAACCAACTATTCAAATTTCAACTTTTAACTATTTAAATTTTCAGCTTTTTCTTTTTACAAATTTAAAGTGAAACAACAAAAAACACTGCAAACCACAACACAATTAAATATAAATTAAAATATGAAAACAAAAAGAAGATGCATATTCTCTGTCAACTGAATATAGTTGTGGGTGTTTACTATACCTTTCTAATGTGACGTTGTTGTCCCTGGCTTTCTTTCTCTGTCTCTCCCTCCCGCTCTGTTCCTGTGCTACTGAGAGTGTAACTACCGCCCCTCCCCCCTCTGCCCAGCAAAGCACAGGGCTCGCGTGCGGAGTGAAGTGGAAAAAAAGTGCAAGAGAGTGTGAGAGGAGGAGAGAAAGAGAAGGGAAAAAAAACAACCCACGGCTTGCGATAAGGAGCCGGCTCGCGTCGTTCACGTCAAAGATCCGGCTCTAAGAGCCATTTCGTTCGCGACCGACACATCACTAGTGTCAGAACAATAAGGCGACTACTGCATGTCACAGGAGTGATACATCTCCTGTTGTCAGGCCTGCAGGTATCAGGCTGTTGTTCTCCTTTATCTCATAGTGGACAGAAATTATTTTTTGGAGTGGCACAAATAATTTGTGTGGCATCAAATTTGATGCAGAATAGTGATGGTAAATTTGATTCTTTTAATGAATCGAGTTTTAATGAGTCACTCACCAAAGTGAATCAGATTTTTTGAGTCATTTGATTCACTGAGTCAGTTGACCAGAGAGTGCAAAAAATGTACATTTTCACTCAAACTTCCTACTGCTAAGATGAATGATTCTAAAAGAAAACAACTATTTTATAGAGCAAAAAAGAGCAAAAACATTTCTAAAATTAGGCAATTTCCTATCAAAATTGCTTAATAAACATTTATTTTGTTTATTTTTATTTTATTAGTATTTTCCTTAAATGTGTTAAATATATATTTTCTCATCTAAATGTCCACTGAAATGTGAGCCAGGAGGCGGTAATGCACCTTAACATTGGTTGCCAACTAAGAAGAAGAAGAAGCTGTGCGGCAGGAGGGAGGGGCTGAGTGAGTGAGTGATTCGTTCGCTCTATGATTCAGCACAGGAGGGAGGGGTGTCACTACCCGATCCGTACCGGAAACCCGATCCGTACCCCGTATGCGCGAAAGGTGTCTACTTCCGGTCGTAGCGTTTTACGATAGTTATGGGTCAGAGTATCTGTTAAGATGTTAAGAATAATAAGTATATCTTAAAATGTTTGCAATAATGAAGCATTTCAGTACAATGTAGAAAAAAACAAAAAATAAAAAGATAGTTACGGATCAGGACTCCCCGATCCTTACTGCGCATGTGTAAAGTCGGACCGTACAAATCGGGTCTACCCGATCCGTACCGCGCATGTGCAGATGTTTTCTTCTTCTTCTGTTCGTTTAATGGCAGTTTACTCCCCAGTGTACGAGGATACTGCCACCTGCTGACCGAGCAAATTAACCCTATTGTAAACTGAATTGGCGTCATTACAAACGTGTGTTAAATTTGATTTAGTGATAGTCGAGTGTATTTATGCTTGTCTGTGTGGAGAGGATTGATTGGAATAGTGATGATGATGTCCGCTATCACTGTCAGTTGTCAGTATAAATACTTCATCTGGCTGATGAATCTTCACGTGGCATATTGCAAAGTCTGTATTATTAACTCTGTAATTAGGCGCCATTCTTCTTATTTTACGGCGCTGTTGTTCAATCGGGGAACGCTCTCTGTTGAGGAGAAAAGCAAAAATTTGTTGCGGGTACGGATTATCCATTGTTTAAATGTCCCGGTAGTCGAAAAGGAGGCAGAGCTGCTGAGAAATGCTAGGAGCTAACTGATCGCTAACCATATCATTCAAATATATTGAATGTCGCAATGTTGGCAAAGAGAGGAAGTGACGTAAGATTTGCGCATGCGGGGTACCGATCGGGTTTCCGGTACGGATCGGGTAGCGACAGAACAGGAAGGGAGGGGGTGAGTAGCTCAAATGTGCTGTTAGCGTGTTAGCAGAGTGATGCTACTGTGAACTGAGGAGCTATTTTCAAGTCAAATCAAATCACTTTTATTGTCACATCACATGTGCAGGTACATTGGTACAGCACATGTGAGTGAAATTCTTGTGTGCGAGCTTCACAAGCAACAGAGTTGTGCAAAATACAATAATGTAAACAAGCAAAATACAAGAATGGCTACATCTGAAACTAATAAATATATGTACAATATATAATAGTATATGCATTTCTGGATGTGTATACTAAATATTTTTCTACGTGTGTGTGTGTGTGTGTGTGTGTGTGTATATACACATATTTTACAAATTAAATAGAGTAAACAATAAATAAAATATATAAAAATATACAGAGTTGAGACATGTGCAAAACAGTGGCATTACTGTACAGTATGGAGTGCATAATGTTAAAGTTCCAGTAGTGAAGGTGAGGTGTCTACTTGATGTGAGCTTCTACTCAGGGTTTTTTCTTCCAGTTCAGAGCAGAAATTTTTTTGTTAAGATACTGGATGTTGTGTTTTTCCCCACAATTTTAATTATAAGCTAGATACATTGCTGCTAACAGCAACAGGGATGAGTCAGTGAGTCAGTTGGGTTTGTGAATCATAATTCATGAGTCAGTAAAGTGATTCTCGAGTATTGAACGATTCGTTCATGATTCGCGTATCACTAATGCAGAACACCTGATTGTTCTGTAAATAATTTTAAATGTCTGTTTTGTTTTGTTTTTTAAAACCCATGGCTGCATTTTTAGGTAAACAGCTGCAAAAAACTTTGTTTTCAAAGCTCAGTTACTTTTTTGAAGAAGTACCTATATAATTATTTTGCCCAACATTTGTCATGATATACTGTATTTTGCAGACAGAGAGTTACAGGACTCTCTCCCAGACCACAGACTCATACTCATAATATAAGTCAGAAAAAAAAAAAAATTAGAGGGAACATTGGTTGGGTCATGTGTTAGGAGCTATGGGATGCCACATTGTTTGATGGAAATCAGAATTATGAAGCTACAGAGGGCTGAATTGAAAAGCACCCCAAAAATGAAAGAATAATGTAGCAGACTAGTTAATTTTGCCAAAATTTCACTGCAGCAAATCAAAATGGAAATTAGCAGTATTCATGCATGACGATGTTCGGCCATACTCCTAACGGTGTGTTGAGGGATCTCTTCCCAAACATGTACCAGGAGAGTCTGAGCACCTGGAGAGTCTGAGGTGCGGATGATCTGATATCGTCGTGTTGGTGTTGTTCCCAGATCATCATGAAAATGTTGTTCCAGGTTCAACATTGCAAGTGACCAATCACATTGTTGTGACGTTATTCTTTTGTGCGTCAAGCCATTCGTGCATTTATGAAATTCCAATGTTGCAAGGACAATATCAATTCTGCTCACCATTTATTAAAGGGTTACGGTTAGGGTCAGGGTCCGTTGATCGACGGACAAAGGACAAAGGCAGTTTCTCGCAGCTTAACCCTGGAGAACCCATGGGGTCAAATTTGACTCCACCTGCCAGCACAAAAAAGGAGGTTGCTACAATAACAACAGGTACTTGTGTAGCTCATCAGAGTAGATTGGGGTATAGATTCAGGAGTGTAGGGATTATCATCCACCACCTGTACACAGATGACATCAAGCTCTACGCCAAAAGTGAGGAGGCATTGACTTATGGATCCACCAGGATCTAGAGCGTGTAAATTCTAAACGTAAATTCAGTAAGATCATAATTCAGATCGGCAGTAATGACACCCGGTTACGCCAATCGGAGGTCACTAAAATCAATATTGAATCGGTGTGCAACTTTGCCAAAACAATGTCGGACTCTGTAGTTTTTCTGGTCCCCTCCCCAATCAGACCAGGAGTGACATGTTTAGCCGCATGTTCTCCTTAAATTGCTGGCTGTCTGAGTGGTGTCCCAGAAACGATGTGGGCTTCATAGATAATTGGCAAACCTTCTGGAGGAAACCTGGTCTTGTTAGGAGAGACGGCATCCATCCCACTTTGGATGGAGCAGCTCTCATTTCTAGAAATATGGACAAATTTATTAAACCCCCCAAAATATGACTATCCAGAGTTGGGACCAGGAAGCAGAGTTGCAGTCTTACACGCCTCTCTGCAGCTTCTCTCCTCCTGCTACCCCCCCAAAAACCCATCTCCATAGAGACTGTGTCAGCTTCCAAAAAGACAAAAAACAAACTAAAAACCAGCAACAAACAACTTAAAAATAAACAATTACAAAGAAAGAACAATACAGTATCCACATCTGAACCAAAGAGTAAAACAGTGAAATGTGGATTATTAAATATTAGGCCTCTCTCCTCCAAGTCTCTGTTAGTACATGACTTAATAATTGATCAACAAATTGATTTACTCTGCCTTACAGAAACCTGGTTGCAGCAGGATGATTGTGTTACTTTAAATGAATCAACACCCCCGAGTCATTCTAACTACCAGAAACCTCGAAGCACAGGCCGAGGGGGTGGTGTGGCAGCAATTTTTCACACCAGCCTATTAATTAATGAAAGACCAAGACAGACTTTTAATTCATTCGAAAGCCTGATGCTTAACATTGTCCACCCCAGCTGTGAAACTCAGAAACCAGTCTTACTTGTTATCATCTATCAATCAATCAATCAATCAATCAATCTTTATTTATAAAGCACTTTTCATACAGAAAAAATGTAGCACAAAGTGCTTTACATAGTTAAAAGCAGCCCACCCCACCCTCCAACTCACTCCTCACACTCTCAATACACATAAATCCCCCCACCCCCACCCACACACACATACACACAATCGTCCACCTGGGCCTTACACAGAGTTTCTGTCTGATTTCTCAGACTTTATATCTAATTTAGTTCTGAGCTCAGATAAAATAATTATTGTGGGTGATTTTAACATCCATGTAGATGCTAAAAATGACAGCCTCAACATGGCATTTAATCTGTTATTAGACTCAATTGGTTTCTCTCAAAAAGTAAAAGAACCCACCCACCACTTTAATCACACTCTAGATCTTGTTTTAACATATGGCATAGAAACTGAACATTTAACAGTGTTTCCTGAATACCCTCTCCTGTCTGATCATTTCCTGATAACATTTACATTTACAATAATTGATTACACAGCGGTGGAGAGTAGACTTTATCAAAGTAGACGTCTTTCTGAAAGCGCTGTAAGTTTAAGAATATAATCCACCCACTGTTATCATCTTCAATGCCCTGTACCAACATAGAGCAGAGCAGCTATCTGAACGCTACCCCAACAGAGGTCGATTATCTTGTTAATAATTTCACCTCCTCACTACGTACGACTCTGGATACTGTAGCTCCTGTGAAAACTAAGGTCTCTAATCAGAAGTACCTGACTCCGTGGTATAATTCTCAAACACGTACCCTAAAGCAGATGACTCGTAATCTGGAGAGGAAATGGTGTGTCACAAATTTAGAAGATCATCATTTAGCCTGGAGAAATAGTTTGCTGCCCTCCGCAAAGCCCTCCGCAAAGCCAGAACATCTTACTATTCATCACTGATTGAAGAAAATAAGAACAACCCCAGGTTTCTCTTCAGCACTGTAGCCAGGCTGACAAAAAGTTAGAGCTCTTTTGAGCCAACCATCCCTTTAATGTTAACTAGTAATGACTTCACGAACTTCTTCACAAAAATTTTTTTTAGCATTAGAGAATAAATTACCAACAATCATCACACAGATGTAATATTATCTACAGCTACTCTTAGTACCATTGATGTTAAGTTAGACTCTTTTTCTCCAATTGATCTTTCTGAGTTAACTTCAATAATTACTTCCTCCAAGCCATCAACGTGTCTTTTAGGCCCCATTCCTACAAAACTGCTCAAAGAAGTCCTGCCATTAATTAATTCTTCGATCTTAAATATGATCAACCTATCTCTAATGATCGGCTATGTACCACAGGCCTTCAAGCTAGCTGTAGTTAAACCTTTACTCAAAAAGCCATCTCTAGACCCAGCAGTCTTAGCTAATTATAGGCCAATCTCCAACCTTCCTTTCATATCAAAAATCCTTGAAAGAGTAGTTGTCAAACAGCTAACAGATCATCTGCAGAGGAATGGTTTATTTGAAGAGTTTCAGTCAGGTTTCAGAGCTCATCACAGCACAGAAACAGCTTTAGTGAAGGTTACAAATGATCTTCTTATGGCCTCTGACAGTGGACTCATCTCTGTGCTTGTCCTGCTAGACCTTAGTGCAGCATTCGATACTTGTTGACCATAATATCCTATTAGAGCGATTAGAACATGCTGTAGGTATTACAGGTACTGCACTGCAGTGGCTTGTATCATATCTATCTAATAGACTCCAATTTGTGCATGTAAATGGAGAGTCCTCTTCACACACTGAGGTTAATTATGGAGTTCCACAGGGTTCAGTGCTAGGACCAATTCTGTTTACATTATACATGCTTCCCTTAGGCAGCATCATTAGAAGACATAGCATAGATTTTCACTGCTATGCCGATGACACCCAGCTCTATCTGTCCATGAAGCCAGATAACACACACCAATTAGTTAAACTGCAGGAATGTCTTAAAGACATAAAGACCTGGATGGCCGCTAACTTTCTGCTTCTTAATTCAGATAAAACTGAGGTTATTGTACTCGGCCCTGAAAATCTTAGAAATATGGTATCTAACCAGATTCTTACTCTGGATGGCATTACCTTGGCCTCCAGTAACACTGTGAGGAACCTTGGAGTCATTTTTGACCAGGACATGTCCTTCAAAGCACATATTAAACAAATATGTAAGACTGCTTTCTTCCATTTGCGCAACATCTCTAAAATGAGAAATATCCTGTCTCAGAGTGACGCTGAAAAACTAGTTCATGCATTTATTACTTCCAGGCTGGACTACTGTAATTCATTATTATCAGGATGTCCAAAAAACTCACTGAAAAGCCTTCAGCTAATCCAAAATGCTGCAGCAAGAGTACTGACAGGGACTAGAAAGAGAGAGCATATTTCTCCTGTTTTGGCTTCCCTTCATTGGCTTCCTGTTAAATCCAGAATTCAATTCAAAATCCTGCTCCTCACATACAAGGTCTTAAATAATCAGGCCCCATCTTATCTTAATGACCTTGTAGTACCATATCACCCTATTAGAGCACTTCGCTCTCGCTCTGCAGGCCTACTTGTTGTTCCTAGAGTATTTAAAAGTAGAATGGGAGGCAGAGCCTTCAGTTTTCAGGCCCCTCTTCTGTGGAACCAGCTTCCAGTTTGGATTCGGGAGACAGACACTATCTCTACTTTCAAGATTAGGCTTAAAACTTTCCTTTTTGCTAAAGCATATAGTTAGGGCTGGACCAGGTGATCCTGAATCCTCCCTTAGTTATGCTGCAATAGACGTAGGCTGCCGGGGGATTCCCATGATGCATTGAGTTTTTCCTTTCCAGTCACCTTTCTCACTCACTATGTATTAACAGACCTCTCTGCATTGAATCATATCTGTTATTAACCTCTGTCTCTCTTCCACAGCATGTCTTTTATCCTGTCTTCCTTCTCTCACCCCAACCGGTCGCAGCAGATGGCCGCCCCTCCCTGAGCCTGGTTCTGCCGGAGGTTTCTTCCTGTTAAAAGGGAGTTTTTCCTTCCCACTGTCGCCAAAGTGCTTGCTCATAGGGGGTCATATGATTGTTGGGTTTTTCTCTGTATCTATGAAGCGCCTTGAGGCGACTTATGTTGTGATTTGGCGCTATATAAATAAAATTGAATTGAATTGAATAGAGCGAGGACATCGCCATTCAGACTGGATAAATGAGGCTAAATGGTTGCAAAGAGAGGAAAGGTCATCCAGGCTGCAGGGGTGGGCTTCCAAAAAACAAAATATGAAATATATAGAACAGCTACAAATACATGGGTATCCCACAGGGCAGTATGATAAAGATGCATGAGGGTCAACCACAGCCAAATACCTCCATCATAGATAAGACAATGATGATGCCAATGATGTTAAGACTAGAATACTCTTCAAAGTGTACTGAGGTCTCCATCTTCCACAACTGGAACATATTTGCAAGCTAAAGTTCAAGTGATCCCAGTGATAATAGGAAGATTAGAAGCGGTAACCCCAAGGAACACATTAAAATAAAAGGCATTTAGGGAGGTTAAATGAGCTGATCACCAACTGTCCCAGCTGTTAGTAATCCATCAATAAAAATGAGAAAGATTAGAGCAAGTTGTGTAGCAGTCTTTCATAGGGCGACCGTGGCTCAGGGGGTTGGGAATCGCATCTGCAACCGGAAGGTCGCCGGTTCGATCCCTGGGCTCTCTGTCCTGGTCGTTGTGTCCTTGGGCAAGACACTTTACCCTACTTGCCTACTGGTGTTGGCCAGAGGGGCCGATGGCGCGATATGGCAGCCTCGCTTCTGTCAGTCTGCCCCAGGGCAGCTGTGGCTACAACTGTAGCTGCCTCCACCAGTGTATGAATGTGAGAGTGAATGAATAGTGGTATTGTAAAGCGCTTTGGGTGCCTTGAAAAGCGCTATATAAAATCCAATCCATTATTAAAATGTTTGCTTGTGTTGCAGCCATCCCATCTAATTACTGTGATCAGATCTTAATGGATCAGGTCTCAGTTTGGGTTTATTTTCAGTTCATATTTAGGGTGTGAAAGTAGGCTCTCTGACGCTTCATTTGAACTCAGAGTTGTCAGCATATTCAAGACACTAAGTTGGGAAAAAAATCCTTGATGTGACCATCTAGAGCCTATTTCACTATCTCAGCACTTAGTGTGCAGTTCACTGCTTTTTTACAGACTTCGAGGTATCCTATCATGTTCTTACTTTCTAGTTTGCCTTCACTTATCCATCCAGTCTACTTATCAGGGTCACGGGGGCCTGGGCGAGAGGTAGCATACACCCTGAACAGCTCACCAGTCTATCACCAGGGCTAACACAGAGACAGATAACCATTCACACCTATGGGTAATTTAGAATCGTTAGTTAACCTAACCCCACTAACTGTACCCGGAGAGAACCCATGCGAATATGGGGAAAACAAGCAAACTTCACCCAGGAGATGGATTCGAACTCAGGACCTTCTCGGTGTGAGACAGCAATGCTAACCACCTTCACTGTGCTACTCCCCTCAGAGGACTCAGTTATGCCACATAAATTGTTTAGCACATAAATTAAATTGCCCAGTGAATGTTTCCTCTTTTTTCCTTTTTTAAAATTTCATGTTTTAAGCTCTCTTGGGCTTTGTGATTTATGCCTTTTAAGTAGAGGCTACTGGAGAATATAAATGACTTGTTTAGAATTCATAGCCAGCATAAAGCACGGGTTGAGGATTACACAGATGCACAGTTACAGCAACTGCAGATGAGATGTTGACTGTTTTATAAGACATAAGAAAATCAAAGGCATCACAACTAATGCAGCAGAAAATGAAATATCACATATATTTCAGATTCTGCTGCCAAATATTTTATCACAGTGAGGTCATAAACGCAACAGCAGCATATAGCAAACAAGTCTTGTAGGAAACATGTCAAACAAAAAACAGGCACCCAAAGAACAAACAGCTCACATGGCACATTAAAATATGACCACAGGTTTCTACTTAGTCACTTTGTGATAGACTGGAAGTGAGACTGTTGCTAATTCAGGTCACATCTTTCATTTCACTCTCTAGACAAGTGCTCCTGAATTCTCTGGGAGCTGATGAATGACTTCACTTGTGTGTAAAATTTACAGAAAAAGTCAAACCCTAGAAAGTAGATCACCATTTGTAATTCACCATACCAGACAATGGAAGTCAGATAATCTCTTTTCCCAGCTGCCAGCTACTCTAGGTTGGCAGCTGTCCTGCAAAACCACTCTTGAAGAATCCCAACAAGGTGGAATCCTTACTTCCCATTTTACACATTTCTAATTACAGTTTCAACTGTCACAACAACTTCCAAGATTTCTATTAAATGATTCATTCCTTCTCTTGCTGGCCTTTATGGAAATAAATGAAATGCCTTTCATGTAACTGTGACTACTTCTGTGCACATTTATGCTGCACTAAAAAACATGCTGGCAGAGACTGCTGTCGGTATTTTGAAGAAGCTAAAAAGACTGACATAAAAACAATCTTTGAATGTCCTCAGAAAAAAAAGGCTTAGTCACAAACTGATGGCTGTTTTTTAAAAAATCCCAAACTTCATCGTTTGAAGTCTGCTTCAAACTGTGCTGCTTCTGAAGCTTGTTTACGCACATACCTACAGCACATGTTCATATATCAGCATTTTCCAAAATGCTGATAAAGAGTAGCGACAGGATGATGAAAAAATCCTCTGTCATGGAAATGAAAGGTCAAAAGAAAGGAAATAGAGATGTAAAACTATAGAGTAAGTCTGTCAGTGCAGTTTTTTCTACAATGTATGATACAGTGTGGTTTCTTTCAACAATGCCACACACAAGATCCCTGCTTTTCTGATCTACAGACTGGTCAACAGTAAACAGTGGTTATTTTTATTATTATTTTGTTACATTTTTCCCCATTCAAGATGAACTGCCAAAAACTGATTTCTGGCAAAACCTGATGGGGTGGCTGTAGCTCTGGAGGTAGAGCAGGTCAACTGCAACAATTTCTCCTTTTGGATCTCGGACTTCATCCCCCGTCTGCATTCACTTTCGAACAGCCAGATGCGGTGAGTGAGCGGGATACTTTGGCTTCCCCAGATTCCGGGACTTTGTTTTCTGGGGCTATTCAGAGTGGGAACTCTGCCATTGCCGGTCCCAAGCCCGGATGAGAAATGAGGAGGGTTGGGCGTGGGGCTAGCAACCCCACCCTGTAAAAACTCCAATTGCTACGGAAACAGCAAGTGAATCTCAGTATCGACTGAATCAGGGCGAAGATGATGATCGGCAACCCTTAATGACGACAGTGGAGAAAGGCCCTCGGGTCGTCCACTGCCCGATGCGTCGACCAATTTTCGACCCAAAAGAAACTACTCGTTATGGAATATGGAATGTACGGACTCTGTACCAAACAGGTAAATTGGCCCAGCTTCTATATGAATTTGACTCGTACCGTATGGACATCTTGGGCATCTCAGAAATGCGATGGGCAGGAAGTGGGAAGATGGTTAGTGATGGAAAGATGGTGCTCTACTCTGGCCATGCCCAAGACCATGCACGTGGCGTGGGCTTCATCCTCTCGCGACGTGCAACAACATCATTGCTGGCCTGGAAGCCCATTTCAGACCGCCTAACCTTAGCTCGTTTCCAAGCTAGGCATGTGAAAGTCACAATTCTTCAAGTATATGCTCCAACAGAAGAGGCTGACGATACTGACAAGGATGGGTTCTATGCGATGCTCCAGGATGCCATTGACAACTCCCCGCGTCATGATTTGCTGATCGTGGGCGGAGATTTCAACGCGCAAATAAGCAGTAACCGGGATGGCCTGGAATCGACTATCGGCCCGTTTGGAATCGCAGCAATGACAAATGAAAACGGTGGGCGGCTGATCTCGTTCTGTGCGGCAAACCGGCTGACCATCAAGAACACCTTCTTCGGCCACAAGCGGATACACAAGGCAACGTGGAAGGCCCCCGGTGGCAGATATACAAGCGAGATCGACTACATCTGCATATCATCCCGCTGGGCATCCACCATTAGCGATGTTAGAGTGTGGCGTGGAGCCGACATTGACTCGGATCACTACCTGCTAATTGCCAAATGTAAACTTCACCTGAAGCGCCTCCAACCACGACTGCAGCGGCCAAGTCCTAATAACATTCAACGCCTAAAAGATGCAAATACGGCAGCGGAATTTCAACTCGAATTGAGAAACCGCTTCCAGCTCCTTGCTGCGGAAGGAAATAACAACAAAAATCCAGATACACTCTGGGATGAGCTAAAAGAGGCTGTGGTCGGTGCAGCAGAATCGAAGATTGGTCGCCGACGGGGCGGCTTTAAGGAGCGCTGGATCTCCGACCGTTCATGGGAACTTATAGATCAACGTCGCTTGGCAAAGTCAGTTCGGGACCAGGTGGCCTTTGACCCACATGCTTCTGCAGACCAGCGTGAGAGGGCCATGGCCACCTACCAAGACCTTGCCCGACAGGTCAAACGCAGCTGCCGGCGTGACAAGCGTGAATGGATCGAAGCTAAAGGCATCGAAGCCCAAGAAGCAGCCGATCGGAACGATACCCGAACCTTATATCGCATTGTACGAGATCTAACTGGGGCTCGTGGTGGCCGCGGTGTTCCAATCCGAGATAAAAATGGACGTGTCCTCCTTACTGCAGCTGAACAAGAACAACGATGGGTCGAACACTTCCGCGATACTCTGAACCAACCTGAGCCACCCCAACGGTTCGAGGCCGAAGACCTGGCACCTTCCATGGATCTTCTTCCTGTCGATATCGGACAAATCAGCATCACTGAAGTCAAGACAGCGATCCGACTCCTCAAGAGTGGAAAGGCCGCAGGCCTGGACGAAATCCTCGCCGAAATGCTGAAGCATGGTGGACCCCATCTTGAAGCCACCCTTACAAGACTCCTAAACGCCTGCTGGTCAACATCACATGTACCCGATGATTGGACAAAAGGCACCATTATCAAACTTCCAAAAAAAGGTGATTTGGGTGACTGTAACAACTGGCGGGGCATCACGTTGCTGTCGGTACCCGGGAAAGTGTTTTGCCTCGCTCTTTTGAATCGGCTACGACACGCTGTGAACGAACGATTGCGAGAAGAGCAGGCTGGGTTTCGGAGTGGCCGGTCATGCGTCGAGCAAATCTTCACCCTCCGCATGATCATTGAACAAACATTGGAATACCAAAAGAAGATTTCTATTAATTTCATTGACTTCGAGAAGGCTTTTGACAGCGTCCACCGGCCGACTCTATGGGCTATCCTACGCCACTATGGAGTCCCTCAGCAGTTTGTAGATGCCTTTCGTTGTCTCTACTCCAACTCCCGTTGCTGCGTCCGGATGGATGACGGCTGCACAGCCTTCTTCAAGATCAATACTGGCGTCCGACAAGGATGCGTGCTATCCCCTTTCCTCTTCCTGTTGGCAATTGACTTCATCATGCGACGATCAGTTGACCAAGCTGGCATCGGTGTGCCCTGGCACGAAGCGCGTAATCTCACTGACTTGGACTTCGCAGATGACATCGCCCTGCTGGGCTCGACTCAGGAAGACCTCCAAAAGTTGACCGCGGCCCTGCAGAGGGAGGCAACGAAAGTTGGATTAAGAATCAGCGCCAAAAAAACCAAGGTACTCCGAGTTGGCTATGCACGTGCCCGCATTCCTGTCATGATCAACCAACAACGTGCTGAAGAGGTGGAGAATTTTACATATCTTGGCAGCATCATCTCGAATGACGGGGTCTCTGATCGGGATGTCGACGCCAGAGTAGGGAAGGCAGTTGGTGTCCTGCGACGTCTCCAACCTATTTGGAACTCGACCTCCCTGAATGTAAGGGTCAAGATCAGACTACTGAACTCTGTAGTCTTCCCTACTGCACTTTACGCTAGTGAAACCTGGCGCTCAACAAGTGCAATTATTCAACACCTGAACGTGCTTCAACAACGTGGCTTGCGGCGAATCCTGAGAATTTCCTACCGGGACCGAATAACAAATGAGGAGGTCCTACGAAGAGCAGGCACCCGCCCATTAGCCGATGTTGTTGCAGAAAGGCGCTTTCGCTTTGCGGGACATATTTTACGCCTACCCCCTCATCGCCCAGCTAAGATTGCCATGACATGGCGTCCACGCACTGGCAAGCGAAAGCAAGGCCGACCAAAGACCACATGGCGTCGAACATTTATGGACGATCTGAGAACTGTCGACATTGCCTGGGACGAAGCTGAAGCAGTCGCTGCTGACCGACATCGATGGAGATCACTAGCTGCCCGATGCGCCGCTCGGCGTAGGAGGAACTAAGTGCTAAGTAATTCAGAGTGGGATGAGAGACAATATGTATAGCTTACCTACCTTCGTGGTAACGGACCGTCCCAAGTGGGTATCTATAAACTCTTTGCAAAACCGAAAGACTGTGTCTCTATCGCTCCTTCTGAGCCTGGCCTTTAACACCATTCACCGGCTCAGTTTTGTGTCCAGCCATTAGCTTCCCAGTCAGTAGCTCAACCCTAGGAGCACAATTACCTGTTCTGCCACCACTTCTGCCAGCCACTCAGCTACCATCACCACTAGCATTACTGCAACCCACATTTCAGTCCATGGCTCAGTCGCGATCTTCACTCGCCCCTCTACAGGAAGCTATGCCCATACACCCCTTAAAGGACTGTTTTTCCACCGCTGTTTCTGAGCAGGGAGACAAACTGTTTCACAATGGACCTGTTCCTCAAAAGCTGGCAACGTTAGAGATTGCTACTCACTCCAGGGCTTCTCCAGAGGCTGGGCTACAACCCTCAGCTTACTCTGGACCCCTGGAGGCCAAGATGCCAGCTAGGGACTGCACCCGGCTGTCACTGCCTGAGCAGGGTCAGTGCTCTGCGCAGCTGCAGCCTTCCTCATGTGTGCCAGAGGCCCACAAGCCTGCTGGGTTTTTTTTGTGTGTGCCAGGGGCGCCCATGCCTACTGTTTTTGAGCCTGTTTTTGCTGGGGGGACAGAGGAGCCTGTCCAGCCTTCGCCATCATCAGCAGCTTCCGCTGAGGGGTCTCAGGAACCGCTTCAGCCTGCTGCTTTCACTGGGGGGACCGAGGAGCCCATCCAGCTATCACCATCGCCTGCAGCACCACCACCTGCGGCTCCCACGCCGTCGCCTGCAGTGCCACCGCCTGCAGTGCCACCGCCTGCAGTGCCACCACCTGCAGCGCCTTCGTCTCCGGCTTCCACGCCGCCACCTGCAGCGCCTTCATCTCCGGCTTCCACGCCACCGCTTGCAGCGCCTTCGTCTCCAGCTTCCACACCACCGCCTCCAGCGACATTCTCGTTTGGTCCAGCTTCAGCCTCAGCTTCACCTTCGCCCGGTCCAGTTTCAGCACCAGTTTCATCCACACCTGGTCCAGCGTCGGCATCAGCTTTATCTTCGTCTGGTCCAGCCTCCGTGTCTGCATCCTCGCGTGGTCCAGCCTCCGTGTCTTCGCCCTCGCCTGGTCCAGCCTCCGTGTCTTCGCCCCCGCCTGCAGCATCAGCTTCATCATCCTCGCCTGCAGCAGCAGCTTCATCATCCATTCATCATTTTGAAGTGCCCACAGATGTCAGTGTAAATCTGTCTGTGTTATAGATAGGTGACCTATTGAGGGTGTACCCTCTCACTGTATGGCAGCTGAAATAGGCTCAAGAAAATGTATAAATATAATTAGTGATGTAGCTTTACTGCTATCTTCTTCTTTCAATCATTCCCTTTACGGATCACCACAGTGGATCATCTGCCTCCATCTGTCACACCGACCCTCTGCATGTAACTTCTGAATATCCATGAATATATTCTGAGGTTTTAATCTTTTCTTCCTTCCTTCATGCCTCCATATTCTGCATCCTTTGTCCAATATAACCACTATTCCTCCTCAGCTTTGCCTCTCATATACTCATTTCTAATCTTGTCCATTCTGTTCACTCTCAATGAAAGCAACTCTACCACCTCCTGTCTTTTTGTCAGCACCGCCATCTCAAAACCATACATCATAGCAGGTCTCACTACCATCTTGTAAACCTTCCCTTTCACTGTCGCTGCTATCGTTCAATCAAAAATGATCCTTGACGCTGATCTGTCTGGGGTGGACTTGCTGTCCTCATAGATGATCTGCAGCACCCTCACATAAATGCTATTTTACACCATTTCATATGCTTTCTCTAGATCCTCAAAATGCAGTGCAACTCCTGATAATCATCTCTGTACTTCTCCATCAACACTGTCACAGCAAATTTCACACCTGTAGTGCTTTTTCTCTGCATGAAGTGAGAAAAAGAGATGCTTTGGCTTATGAAATGATTTATCAATTCTAACATGTAAATACATCATATGTTAAAATAGTCTACCGATCTCTCTCCTAGACATCTCCATAACTGACCTAACTTCCTCTTTACTAATCCTCTGCACTTCCTGATTCACTAATAGCCCTGTCTGTCTTCCTCTCTCTCTCTCTGTATTCCTTTCATTCCATGTTCTTTGCACAATCTATTCCATTTCTATCATTAACCACCCTAACCTGCTACACATCCTTTCTAGGTGGATCTGTCTGCCTAACCTATCGATATGTTGTGGTCTTTCCATAGTGTCCAGTCTCACTATAAGTCTCTTCCTTTGTTTTTGTCTCTAGCCTCTCAGTCCCTTGGTCTACTTTCTTCATTTCTCTGCTAATCCCACATTTTCTTTGCTAGCCTTTTCTTTTGAAAAGGTTTTACGTACTCCTTTATTCCACCACCAAGTCTTCCTGGCTTCTTTCCTTTGTCCCGAGGACACCCCAAACAACTTCTTGGCAGTTTCCCTCCTTTAATCCTTACCTCTACCTTGTATTGGCTTCCTGACCCAGCCTACAGACAACCATCTAATGCAGCCTAGCCACACTCTCTCCTAACATCACCTTACAGTTTCCTATCTCTTTGTAATATTGCACCGTCTGCATACAATGTAGTCTCGCTGTGTGGACCTTCCTCCACTCTTGTACCCTCAACCCCAACCGGCTGCAGAAGATGGCTGCCTCTCCCTGAGCCTGTTTGTGCCTGAGGTTTCTTCCTGTTAAAAGAAAGTTTTTCCTTCCTAACGTTACCAAAGTGCTTGTTCATAGGAGGTCAATATGATTTTTGAGGTTTTCTGTTTTCTCTTTATTGTTGTACAGCCTTTGCCTTACAATATAAAGCACCTTGAGGCAACTGTTTGTGATTAGGCACTATATAAATAAAACTGAAATTAAATTGAATTGAGAGTTTTTTTTGCAGATAAAAATACTGAGTTGATTTTGGATGCTTAACCCCATCTGGGGCTTAAGGGTTTTAATATCAGATGTACCCATATCTTCAGGGTTGGCTGTGACTCAGTGGGTACAGCAGATCATCTACTAATAAGAATGTAGGTTTGATTTGCTCCAATCTGCATGCCAAAGTATCATAAGACATGATGCTGAAATCACAGTCGGCCCTGATATCAGGGGCCCGTTCTTCGTACCTCGCTAAGTAGGTTAGCTGGATTAGATTGTTGACGATTTCGCGTGATCTTGGATCGTTCGGTTCCCCGAAGCTCATCCGGGACTTGCTGCCATAGCAACAGAGTCGTAAGCGTAAACCTGCTCGGGAGCAGGCTTACTTTATGTAAACAGGATTAGATCGCGGCCACGCAGGTATGTCCGCTTCATTTATACGAAAGCAACAGCGATATTCCACCACTGTTTCACCATAAATAAATAACATCAATGTAACTGAAGATAATGCAGCACTTGATCCTTTTATTGATTTCACACAGATACATACAGGTCATTCCCTAAAAAAGGGAAATGCACTATTAACATTCTATTACATGTATGTGATTATTACAGATGTAATTCATATTTCAGAGTAGTAATTGGAAATTACTTCGTGTAATCAAGATGGGAGACCACGGCTATAAAAGCGAAGGTGGATTTGGGAAGTCTGTCGCAGTCATATCCTGTCCGTATACGCGAGCAGCCCATTGCGGAAGGTGCAAGATTGATAAGGAGAGTTTCCAGAATTCAGCGTATATTGCGGGACAGACAGGATCCTTTAGCTCAGCGCGACAGTGTGCTCATAGAGATATCGATTTTCCCGTGAGGGTATTATTCACTTAACCAACTTGTTGACGAGGGGGTGCAGGACCACCACCTGTCTTTTTTTTTGCTCTGCCCTTTTCTTGGTTGCTGTTATAAACAAACAAACAGATTATTCCAGGGTCTCTTTCCAAGAGACGAAAAGCAATATAAGTGATAAATATTACCATTCTGTAGCATATTCTTATATTTCACTTTTACTTGTTCCCATGTTCTAGTGGGTCCTGTTGTGGCTCTAATGTGAAAGGGGATATAATATAACACAATATAATATAATGTAATATAATATTGGATAATATAGTGTAATATAATAAATCTACCCTACCGCCTACTGGTGTTGGCCAGAGGGGCCGATGGCGCGATATGGCAGCCTGGCTTCTGTCAGTCTGCCCCAGGGCAGCTGTGGCTACAACTGTAGCTGCCTCCACCAGTGTGTGAATGTGAGAGTGACTGAATAGTGGCATTGTCATGCGCTTTGGGTGCCTTGAAAAGCGCTATATCAATCCACTCCATTATTATTGTTATTATTAAATTACTTACGAGTGTAATTTGTCAGCAACTTTCTGCCAGCCCTCTCTCCTTCCTTTTGCAGCCTTTGCAGTGTTCCCTTGCGTTCTGATTAAACTCTGAAACTCCTGAAATCCCTCACTCAAGAGTTCTTGCTCTGCTGCCGAAAAATACCGAGCGCGCTCCTTCGACATTTTCGCCGACCAATCAGAGGGTTGCCGATCAATGTTTCTACTATCAATGCGTAGCCCCTTTTACGACACCCAGTGATCTCACATTACTTCATCCAGCTGTACTAATCGTCAACAGCAGGTGTGTTCGGGGAACCGGATTAGCGAGCTCACGGTTAGCGCGATGGTTTGGTCTTGGATGTGTCATTTGATCTTGGATGTAGTAAGCGACGTACGAAGAACGGGCCCCAGAGTGTGAATGCAAGCAGGTACATAGGTATAGAAAAAAGTGCTTGTGTGAACAGGTGAGTTAGTCTTGTAGAAACAAACACTCTAAGTGCCCAAGAAGAGTAGGGAAAAAAAAAGGTTTACCATTATTTACAATCTTTTCACCTCTGTTCACGTCACCTCCATTGAAGTCTGCTTCAATCACCCCTCACTCCCTTATAATCCTTTTACCGCTCATTGTTATTTCCTTTCCTCTTTTGTTTAACAAGAAGCCAGTTGTTCCCCTAAAACACTTGCATTCTGCTGATGCATGCTGTCAATTATAAAATTTCCTTGACCCACACAGCTGTTCTCCATCATACAAATGATAAGAGACAAATGTTGGTCTCAAGGTAACAACCAAATTAAGACATGCTCATTGAGGAACCATCCGTGATCAAAACTGGGCCTTCTTTGTGAACCTAAGCCATCTACATGAGTGGATACATTTCAGTTACCTTGCATTAAGATATTAATGGCTCTTACACTGAAAATAGCCATTTAGCATCTGGGTCTAATTTTCATATAATGTATGTACTACTATATTCATATGACACTATTCTTGAATATTCTTGAATCAATATGTTCAGTTGTCTTCAGACAAAACAAACATTCTGCTGCAGAGAAACCTGTCTTGTGGCAGTCACTTTGAAGTAAAAGGAAAAATAAAAAAATCATTATCTATGTTGGCAGCTATGGCACTACAAATTTGAACACCAAAACAGGCTAACAAACTAAAAAATGGCCTCATTTGTGCCAGATCCTGCAGGACCAAAACTAGCACCTGTTCCAGCTGGGGATTAAGCAGAGTACATTTTCAGCCCATTTATGCCAAAGACCAAACCAGTTCAGTTCTTACAGTGCGGTACTTATTATTGACATCTTTCTTATCTCCTCAGTAACGCTAACATCTGTTTGTTGCCTGGGGATCTTCTGTTGGGCTGCTGTATACTCACTGTTCACTATCTCTGTCCCTTCTCTATGTTTCAAAATCACTCTGATCTCTAATGAATGAAAGCCAAGTTTGCGCAGATATTGATTAAACAACTGCTATCCATTTAAAAATGTCATTTTAAAATTCTGGACACTAAGTTTATGTGTGGGAAGGGATTTGTGCAGCATTAATAAAAGTGACTGACTTATTTTCATTAATCTGTTTTTCTTTAAAGCTACAATGTGCCATATTTTTAGGATGAATTAATGTCACTGTAATATCCGGCTTTTAATCAGCACATTGACACATTTGGTAGCCATCAACAAACATTAGGCATAATTTTAAAAGCCCAGAATTACCATGACCTTCAAGCATATGGTGAGTCTATGTAAACTTTCAACCACAACTGTGTGCCAGATTGGCTGGTTACCCTCTTGTATGTGTATATGTATCTCCTGTGCCTAGCGTAATCTCAGCATAAGATTTATTTTCATTATTGGGTGGTTGAAAACAGAAAACTTTTTTATTAAGGGTGGTATTTTATTTTGCTCGCTGATTGCTCTTCCAAATTCCGTGAAAGACAGTTTTTCGTTCTTCAAATGCCATTTCAGATAATTTTCTTTTTAGTGAAATGTAAAATGGCATTTTTCTGAGCTCTTTTCATTAAGTTATCACCAGTTATTGTTGTGTTTGTTTATCATCTTAAAAAAAAGTATCCATGGTCAAATCAAAGATGGTCATAAAGATGGACACAGCCACCATTAGGGAATTTCCCTTTTTAAAGCCTCAAAATGAGCATATTTTGCCGCTGGTATGTAAGCAGCAACACGTGGATCTGACTGTGAAGGTGCAAACTCTTTGACTAATGACTTGTCAATCTCAAGCTGTCGGTCAGTGAGCATATTGTGGCTTGTCTGGACCTCATCTGTGAGTTTGGTGCAAGAGTTTGTCAGACTGACTGAGTCTGCTATCACTATGTAATTGAATAGGGTCAAGATAACAAATGCATGCAACCTGTTTCTGATGGTTGTGCTTAATTGATACAAGTCAAATTTCTTGCTGCCTATTGCAAATCTATTGCCATCCACGTACAGACATTTTCACATTAAACAGAAATTCACAACTAATTACAATCAGAGTTCAGCCAGAACTTGACAGATTTGAAGCAAGAATTGCATGCACCTACTGCTGGTTACCCAGCAGTAGGTGCATGTTCAGTGTTATTGCTACTAGCTGCAGTCAGCCTCTGACTGCTACAAAGTCAAAGGAATCCTCAAGCAATCACTGATTTTTCCTGGTTCCTATAGGAGGTTGTCACCCTTTTTTACTCTAGAGTGACTGAGTCCTTAGAATAACCAAAAAATTTCCAAAATGGGCTTGATGTTTTATTCAGTATGATGTAGTCATGGCGAGTGGGATGAGCCATGTGAAGAAAGTGCAGGCACATGTGGAGGTACAAAGGAGGTTTATTGTAAAAAAACAAAAACAAAAAAAACACAAGTAGTAAACAGCAAATGGAACTAAAGCTAAACTATACTGGGAAAAACTAAACCACTAAACTTGAACACAAACATGACAGAGGATGAATAGAGGCATAGGAAGGTGGATGGTAGGGAAAACACACGGAGAATTCACAGCAGATTCACATGGGATTTACAGGAGGTTAACAGACAGACCAGCGATTAGAACATGAGAAGACACGACTTAAATACACACAGAAGAACACCGAGAGATTACACACAGGTGGGGAACACAACTGGAAGTAATTGACGAGACGAGACAAGGGAAGCAAAACTGAGGCTGTGTCCCAATTCAGGGTCTGCACGCTTGAAGTACGCGCACTACGCGTACTACGCACGGTGCATACTACAAGTACGAGAAGTGCGGAAGTGAGAGGCTTGTGAAATGGGACGGTCTAGCCTCCGTCGCGCTGTTCAGGTTGCCTAGCAACCATGATACTAACCGCAAGAAACGTTATATTCAGCTTTATTTGACAGAAATGGAGAAAAAAATGTTTTGTTGGTCACTCATTTTTGTCATGACATCACTTTGATTAGTTGAGTATCTGAGACTGAGACCACAGGACTGTAAAACATGATTGTTAGGCTTAATTTCTGTACTGAACAGTAATTTCAAGATTAGTTAGTAAATAACAATTAGTTTATGTTGTTCATGAGACTAAAATCATCTCACTGTGTTAATGTAAATACAATTTGGCCAATATTATACGTATTGTCAGATTATGATATATATATATATATATATATATACACATTAGCGGTGCAACAATATTCGTATCGGTATTGAACCGTTCGATACAGTGCTTTCGGTTCAGTACGCATATGTATCGAACAATAAAAAATGTTTTATTTATTTGATCAACTTTTCTTCTTTTTTTTTTTTTTTTTTTTTTTTTTTGTGTCCCGTTTGGATCTTTAGCCATCAGAATTGTTGTCTTAAGGCCAAGAAAGATGCCAAGCGGATTTATTTTACCAAGTGGATCATCATGGCCTTGCCATATTGGTCCATTTGATTGACCTTTATTATAATTATGAATTTATTTTATTTTCAGTTGCTACAAACGGGACAGACATGACTGGGGGATAGGACAGGGAGAAAGAATGAAAGAAAGAGAGGGAGAGAAAGAAAACCAAAGGGGAGAAGAGACGGTGAGAAGGGGGGGAAGAAAGAAAAAAACAAAACAAACAAAACAAACAAAACACCTGGGTCACCTGTATGGAGAAAAAAAACAGAAGAGAAAGCAAACAACAAAGAGCAACATAATAAAAAAAAAAACGGCACCATCACAATAAACTAGCTAGCAGTAGATATCAGTAGATACTAAATAATAAACGATATTGTGCAGCACGCAAGATAGACAGCGCACAATGTGCTTTGAGGCAGCAGCCAAGAAAGCTGTAGTCCGCGTCTGTGAATACCCGTGTGTACACCTGTGTGCATACCTGTGTGGATCAGCATGCTTGCATTCCAAAGGTTTCTCCATGTAACGATCTGCTAGGGAGTGTGGGGGGGCCACAGCCCCGTCCTCCAGGGTATGAAGCAGGTATGGAGGAGATCAAAACTCCAGACATCCAGAGGCCCCCAGAACACAAGAGACCAAGGAAGACCAACAGAGGGGCAGCCACGCCACTGTTCCAGTAAGAGCTGAGGAGAGTCCCAGATGAGGGCTCACTCAGCAGCCACCGAGCAGAAGCCAGGGGGAGTTGCAGTGACGCGCCCGTGAGCTCCGCCGGCAGCCAGCTGTGCCTGAGTGACCGAGCCCCAGGCCGAGAGGCCGGGGGCACCCCACCTCCGAAGTGGCCCGAGCGAGCCCCAGGCTCCAGGCCCCGATAAGCCGCCGCCAAGGAGTGAGCCGGTGTGTACCCGGACGCCCATCCCCGGACACAAAGAACCACCAACGCACCGATGTCTGAGGGAGTCCACCACTGGCAGGGGAAGTGGTGGTGGGTGGAGATAGGCCTCCAAACCTTGGAGGGCCTGAGATGTCCCCAGAGAGGTGGCGTCTGATACCCAACCTGACATATAGACACAGACATACAGGCACACACAGACACAAACATCCATTCCCACCCTCATGCTCTCATATGCACTTACTCCACAGTCAACCAACGTGGAGACAGACATAAAGAGATATGTCAACTTTTCTTCTGACGATGCGGTCTGTGTTGAGAACTCAGTGAATCTGCGTTCGACTACTCTGCCTAGGCTGCACTGTCAAGCGCAGATCCACTGAGCGCAGCGCAAGAAGCTAAGCTTGTTGCAACATGGCAACTGCCTCAACGCTAGCTGAAATTGAACCTCCCCCACCCTCATTCAGATGTGGCGTTTGGAACTATTTTGGTTTTCATGTGAAGCATGACCCTGAAGGTAAGCGCGTCATGGACTAAAGTAAAACAGTATGTCGGATGTGCCACGCAATGCTCAATTACATGTGTGGGAACTAGTGCGTTACATTGAAGTTGTTGCTGCCTTTCATAGTGTGTAACTTGAAGGCCCTGAGTACTTTCTCCCACACTGAAAACACTGGGATGATAAAATTATTTGAAGATTACCTAATAAGACTGATTCAGGACAGACAATTAGTTATGTTAAACTTTCCTAGCAGTCCTTCACAAACAGGGAACAGTCTGTCTATTCTCTCCATCTGTCAGCTGCTGCTGGCTCTTCCTCCTCCTCTTCCTCACACACTGCTGAGTTTGTCCTGGTGGATCATCAGGGGTGCAAAGCCTCACAGATGATGTGCAGCAGTGGGTCCCTCAGTCTGTCCTCACTCTGGTCACACGTGGAAATCAAATGTGGGATAAGCTGCAGGATTCAAACACAAGTGTAACTTATAAATACATGTTCATACTTTTATTCCACAATCCGAAAGAAAAAGAGAGAGAGTGCATGACAGACAGGTGACATTCTCAGGTGTAGACACTGCTACACAACAGCACCAGAGAAGGAGTGTTTGTGTTATTACGAGTGCTAAACTGTGTGACTGCTGTGATTAAAGCATCTTTCTTTCAGCTTAACGAGTGAACCGTCAGCTCGTTCAAACACACGTTAAAGTCCGTTTGGCTCGACACCACCGAACAGAGGCAGCAATATAACATAGCTAACATTAACAGTGCAGTGAATCCTGCTTGTGCCGTGATATTCAGGACTGCAAACCGAGCAGCATCACTGACTTTCAGCCTGTTGTGTTTGTGGATATATGACTGACTTTAATTATCCATAAAATCATCAGGTTCTCTGTAAGATTAAGGTCAACTATCGAACGACGTATAAAGTAAAGGCTTTAAAACAAAGTAAACGCTCTAAGTACAAACATCGCTAATGTCACATAACTTTGTCTCCCCAGAAACATTTCCGTTGTGTTGTGTGTGCTTTTGCAGCGTTTTTCTTTTTGCAGCGTTTTTCTTTTTGCAGCATTTTTCTTCTTGCAGCATTTTTCTTTTTGCAAGTATTTTCTGAAGTTGCAGTCCGTTTGGCCTCTCAGGGCCACCGTACTTCTGCCGTATTTTGCGGCAAAATTATCCACACCCACCGCCGTGCTATGAATTGTGGGATATATGGGACCACGAAGCGTGCACCGGACCACGCTTGATATTTGGGGAAATCGACAGCGCATTTGGAGTATGCATTTGAAGTACACTTCAGATTGGGACAGCCGTCGTCACGTGGCGGTGTCGTAATCGCACTTGAAATGCGTACTTCAAGCATGCAGACCCTGAATTGGGACACAGCCTGAGTACACTCACATAAGACACGGACCTTCACAATAAAACAGGAAACAAGAAATAACTGCACAAAGACGCAGACTAGACACTGAACTAAACCTACAGGAAAAACGAGGGCACCAAAACAAGACCTAAGAACTAACCCCTTAACCAGAATAAACTGAAACATGGAATATAATATTCAAAACAGGATAACTAAAGAATCAGAACATAGGCCAATATATAGATAAATACCAAAAATACAAGACCGAAAATGCTGGGTCAAAATGACCCAGAACTGTGACAGATGTTAAACTAGTGATTGAGCCCATAAAGTCATCAAGAATGTGTTTAGTAAGGTTCAAAGCAAAGGAACCAGAAGCCTGTTTTCAATGGACTTCTATACTATTTTTGCCCACGCAGGCTATTGGAGAGAAAGCATAACTAAAGCACGCCTACATCAATTCACTTTCAGAAAGCATCCAGACTTTCAGAGTCCTGTTGTAGAAAGGTCAGAGCAAAATTAAATAAGATCTCTACTGAGCTCTTGCATTTGTTTGTATTAATTCTTTTTTTTTTGTCACAGACAGCGAGATGTGAATCACTCTGTTCTTGCAGCAACACTGGAAGCATATGTAAGTGCTGAAACATAGGTGACTGATAGAATGAATTGCTCAATTCACTGTTCTCAGCCTGCTTGTTTTTCATTTCTATAAATCAAACTTTTAGTCCTAAATTCACCAACCGATCCACCGACACCACCAAACTCTTTTGTAGTTAAGAGAATGGAAACATCATCCTAGATTTTCACTCATCTTTACAGCAGCTCATATTATTAGTCAATGCTCCAAAAGACCCCAATTAGTAGAATTAAAGCCTAGCAGACAGCTGTTGACTAGAGCTAACTTAAAATAAATGAATACATTTTAACAGCGGACCCTATAGGAACTCCCTTTTGCAAACAGCCTTATGTCTCACAGAAAAAGTAAACTTAGGTTGTCATGGTATGCCACAGCTCTCCCTCTCACATCACAGCACTATTACTAAAAAGTGAAAACTGAAGAACAAATGATTAGAAATGGTTTCTATTGTAACGAAAAACTAAATTTGGGTTTCGCAGAATACTGTGAACAGAGGTTCCAATAATGACTTTTTTTTCTCACGTATCTGGAAATGCTGTGTGTTATCAGGATAATGAAGAAGCACAGAGGCATAACAAATTACGATAAACTTAGTTATTGTGCAAAAAAATGGTATAAGAAATCACAGGGAAAGGAAACCTCTGCAGTGAAACATTTTAACCTGGTGTTGTTTCTAGTGATGGTTAGGAGATATTTGCTAAATTAATTTGAAAATAATCACATCCTACGGTCCACTAGACAGTTTGGTGCTGTTTAATGCAGGATAAACTGGTTAGTTTGCAGCATTGTGGTGAAGTTTACACTAATGCATTATTTTGAACTGCTGTAGCTGAGGCAGACATCAATATATATTTAGGGTGACGACACTGATTAGATTCTTTAATACTAGCTTTATATTGTAAAGGGGTTGGAAATCAGTCCTATAGGTTGTGAAACATCTCTTTATACCTTGTTTAACTCAGATAAACAAATCCAAGATAATTTAATATGGGAGTAGGAACACATGTCAGCAGGTCACAGTATAGTATTTAGACTGTACACAGAGAAAAAGCAACTGGAACACATGGAATGAGTTACTATGGGACTTATTTTTAATTCTTTTCACGTCGCAGAACCATTACATCCAGTCCCAGTCCTTACCTGCCAAATCCCACTTTAATCCTGTATATATCACCTAAATGCTGTTGATTTTGGGTGTGTGCCTCATTATCATGTTTTTACGTATGTTAAATTCTGTTATCTATTTTCATAGAAATATTTAATGTAAATCAAATATAGATTGAGCATTTGTTTTAACTGAAATTTCCAAGAAATACATTTAGGAGTTCACTTCAGGCTGCAAAAACCCCCGCATCAGTTGTATTAAACAGGTTCATAGGAGACAAAACAATGTTGCAAATATACTCGCAGAGGTTTTGTATGCACTAAAAACATTTATACCCCCTACACTGTTTTATCAATCCTTAACAATAAAGCAAATTTTACTTAAAGGAATGTTATGCAATAGCATTAGCTAAATCATATTTTGCATTCACCATAAATTCACTTCATATTTTTCACCTGGTTATCTGCACCCCACCTGCAATAAATGCGTGCTGCGTAGTCTCAAACCCTTCTCTTTGATTTGCAACATATGCTATTACCTGTGTATTCCTGTCTTAATTACATTAAAATTTGGTTTTAGACGGCGCATGGGATGTCGCACTCCATGGATTCTGATTACCTGACACAGGTTGCTGCAGTAGTGGAAGGATTTCTGCAGCTTGTAAGTAAAAGGAATGCATGGCCATTGGTTTGAATGTATCTCTGTGTGTACTGTCTTTGATCCGACTCTAACTGCTTGAAGGGAGAAAGTGGGGAAAAAAATTGACTTTCTAATGTCCACGTTTAAAATGGACAGTGAACAAAATCACAGCAGGTATCAAGTTGTAGTGTATTCTCCTGGGGACTCTCCTCAATTTGATATTCTAAAATTCTTCTCTGCAATCAATTTCCTGGTGAGAGCGCAGCGTGAGACAAAGGTTTATACCTTTTACATACTTTAACTTGAAGACAGCCAAGTAGAGAAAGCTGTTCTCACACATTATTCAGTTTCTGCAGTCATTATCTGGGCAATTTAGAGCACTCAAAGAAGCAAACAGAAAGGCACCTGCACACATCTTACAGTAGCTTGGAAACAAGCCACAATCCTGCAGACTGGTTACAATGCATGCTGCATAATCAGTCTTGTTTGATCTGTACAGCTTGATCAGTTTTGGTGGATGCATTCATTGTTCTAATACAGACCTAAAAAAAAAAAGGTTGCATTTTATCTGCAAAGTCTGTCCCTCAATGACTGCCAGGGAAGCAGCTCAAGGGTTTGTTTACTGCTGCTGTTACCAAGAGATTTTTGATTCCCTCTTCTTTGGGAGAGACATGTTTGTGCACACAGATATTGATTAAACTGTCCACGATCAGGAGAACCATATGGGCCAACGTTTTTTTTTTCTTTTTAGTTTTGTTAGGATGTATAATCCTACAGATCCAAGTGTGGTGAGAAAAGAAAGAAGATCAATCTGATTCACAATCAAGGTCCCTAGTGCAGCCTTGACGTCTGATTCAGTGTGAAACTGAAACATCATGTCAGAGATGCGATAAGTGCTTCTCCAACTGAAAAAGATGACCACTTACAGTTGAAGTAACAGAAGTTCATGTCAAGGTTCAGGAAATCGTGTGTTAAATTGTGAGTAACTGGCAGCAGAAGAAGTGGGGACGCATAAAGGTCTGAGTGATTTTTCCTACATATACCTCTGTTTTTATTGTATAATAAGTGTGTGGTGAGGAGGCAGCACTTTTCTATACTCAGGTTTTGAACAATCTGGTATTAAATTTCCTGAGTGAAGACTAAAATCACATCATGAATGGTGAGAGGTCATGCTAGTTTTAGAACCAAACACTCAACAGTCAAATGAAGAAGGAAGTTCAAAGTCAGAGAGGTGACAGAACTGGGGTTGGGACAGTGAGGAGGGGCAACGCATCCTTCTAAACAGCAAGGTGGGAAGTCAGTTTGCAGGTACGTTTTTTTTAGAGGGTGACTGGAACTTCTTTTTAAAAGAAATTTTACACACACACACACACACACCTACACACACATGCGGGGAAAGAAAAAGTAGGTAAAGAACAGAGAGCAGAGGGAGATGGCCTACACTTGAGCTACAAAACTCTTTTTAAAAAAAGTTATGAATTACATCAACATTGTTTAATCTACACATTTTACATTTTACTTTAATACATAAGAAAAGCAATGTTTAGGTCTAACTGGATTTTGCCTTACAAAAAAGAAATGACTCCAATTTTTCTGTTACTGTGAGAAATGAACAGCTGGTATTGGATTGGTACTCCACACTCAAAATTTCTCTTCCAGTACAGAAACTATAAAAAGCTACATTGGTGCATCCTTAGTTACCAATGTGTTTTGTTTATTTTCTATAGCAGAATACCCATTAAGTAATAAAATGTCATGAATATTGTATGAACTTTGTTCATGGTTTTCTGCATTCAACTGTGATGTTTACAGTATGTTTTTCAATAAGTATTACAAAGGACTCTTCTGTAACAACTGATTTGATACACACTGCATGGATTCATTTCATTCATGGTCTAAATACACATCATGTAACAATAATTAAAGCGAAGACTCAAAGTTTTTCTCTTGCTGGGAGTAATATAAATGAACTGTTTATGCATACAAAACTATTAGAGAATGTATGTTATTGAATGATAAATGCCAAAGTTGCCAATTCCAGTTAATTTAATAAGTTTTATTACTGACTGCACATTAACCCAGATAACTAAGATTGTGTAACAGAGACAAATAACTTTGACTGAGTCTGGCCAGCTGGTCTCAGAATGGGGTCTCCTGAGGAGAGAGAGCGCTTTCAGCTGGAGTACGTTGCCCAGAGAAAGATTTTGTGTGATGATCCATATTTCTGGTTACGGCCTGCTGACTGCATATTGCTTCAGGGAACATTGGTGGCTGTTTGGATGAAGCATGTGTGGAATCCATCTTCAAGCTTGTGTTGCTTTTGCTCTGCGAAATCACTGGCAGCAAAAATAAGACAAAATGAAGTTGACTGTTGCTCCTTCGTAATGAAATGCGTTATACTTACTTTCTGAAATCCCTGCCAAGCATCAGTTTATTTTAAAATGTCTCTAAAATCTGAGGAGCAGTTGAATGCAATAGATCTTGCAGTGATAATCTGATAAAAACTAACGTGGAATAAAATGGGAAGAACACAGTACAGATGGATTTTTGAAAACTTGAAGAAAAACAACAACAAAAAAACAAAGCTAGGAATTTTAAACATGGGAATCAGACAAATAACGTAGTGCTACCAAGAATAAGTGTATCTCATCACAGATTTCTAGTGTTTCCTGTCCTTCCTAAGGTATACATGGAGAAAGCCTTACTTTTATGACCACCAGCAATCTTTTGCGTGCCATGATTGATTTTCACGAAACAAAAATTGTCATGATGAAACTGACTGAAAGAAAGTTCTCTTTGCTGTGGAGGATAATTTCATTACAGCCACCAGGAAAGGAATCAACAACTCCCAGCACTCCAGATTAAAGCCAGCATCAATGTTTCCCATAGTTCCAGTAGCAGGCTGTAGAGATGCCAGCCCAGTCTCATAGGAAAACGTGAAATGATCACAAAAAAGAATGGAGTAGTTTGTCTTTATGTAAATTAATTTTGACATTTTTACGTGATAGACAGCATGAATTTTCAAGTTATATATTTCGATAGGGAGTATTGTTAAAGCCGTAGCCAGTGGACAACTAATGGACCACAAAATACACAAGGTTCAAACAGAGTGGCAAGTTTCAGAGTCTTTATTAAAGAACAGGATAATGTTTGAAGATGATGTACAACAGAGTCAGTGCTGAGATCAGGAAGGGAGTTGCCACTGGAAGAGAGCAGAGCTGCGTTATTACTCTAGGAGAGAGCTGAGAGCACAAGTGCAAATAGGATGTTGCAAAAAAGCTTTCAGGCTTACTTGAAATTGTGATAATTTTGCTGTAAGGAGGGGGCTACTGGTTTGCTAGGTGGGGACAGAGGTTCAGGAGGGCAGGCAGGTGGGAGCCAGAGCAGGAAAGGAGCCATGGGAAGGCAGGCAGAGTGCGTAGAATAGTGAGAGTGAGATGTCCCATCCAGACTGTGATGCTGATTTTGATTGTAAGCAGACGGCGGAGGGGACTCCTTCTCACAATACGAAGGAGGCACACTCTGAGTGAGCTAACTATCTGTTGAAGACTGAGCAATCCTTAAATACAGCTGGGTTGATCACAAGATGGCGATAAGGTGTTATATCTGAATCTCCGACTCCGCCTCAGAGGGAGAAGGAATCTCCACACAGTTTCTTCCAGACTCTCCTCCTCTCTTGGTGAAAACAAACAGCAGAAAAGCAGCAAGCCAACACAGATCATAAGAAGTGTGTTTCATTTCTGCAGCACGTATGTTGTATTTTGAGTCTTCGTGGGAAATTCATTTGTTTTCTGGTAGGAAAGCAAGCCTAACCATCCAAATGGCCTGTATTTATGTAGCGCTTTACTCGTCCCTAAGGACCCCAAAGCGCTTTACATATCCAGTCATCCACCCATTCACACACTGGTGATGGCAGCTACATTGTAGCCACAGCCACCCTGGGGCGCACTGACAGAGGTGAGGCTGCCGGACACTGGCGCCACCGGGCCCTCTGACCACCACCAGTAGGCAACGGGTGAAGTGTCTTGCCCAAGGACACAACGACCAAGACTGTCCAAGCCGGGGCTCGAACCGGCAACCTTCTGATTACAAGGCGAACTCCCAACTCTTGAGCCACGATCGCCCCCCCCAAATAGCCAACCCTATACATTATGTTGTAGCTGAGTAATTCTCATAGGGAAAAAAATACTGCCATTTATATAATGTGCAACAGGTTCTCAGGCCATAGAGCAGTACTGTGACACTTTCTGTTTTAGTTTATAGAAACACTTGTTCAATCTTGAAATGTAAATATAGTGCCAATTTGAAACAACAGTCATGCCAGGGCTTTTTATACAGTAGAAGAAAGGACCCCACAGTATTCGATAGTGGGCATCAATGATCTGATCATATCCTGTAAGCAAGTGTCTGGAGACAGTGGAGGCCTCTTTACTTGGAAGAGGCCACCAGGAGAACCAGACTCAAAGTGGGGAAGTCGTTTTCCTCAGCCTTGATTCACATTTCAAGTCACTGGTTCAGTTTCAGTTTCATACATATATATGTGCGTGTGTGACACTTTCCAGAAAGTATAACAATACTGCTCTCGCTCTCTCACAGTCATAGGGAGCAACAATTAGGGTGCGCATTAAGGCGAACCTTACTTTCTTGGGAGAGTGTCACTGGAGGGAAATTACTGCTTCTATTTTCATTCATAAAACCCTAATGTGCTGTGCATATTCACTGCAGCCCAGGTTTGTAGCTAGGTTGTGATAGGTGCAGGTTAGATAAAGCAGAATGGATGGTCTGGAGACTGGGTTGGATGGATGACTCACAAAGCACTGGACCCTTAAGGAAACAAACGGCCATCCTTGAAAAGATAAAGGTACGGCTTTCAGTGCTAAGCAACCTATTTAAATAACCCAACCTACTGTATTTAAATGAGCTGTTGCCACAATGGCAACAACCATGAGAATGACAATAACCACAGAGTGGAGAGATAATGAGCAGATTAGCCCATCACTATAGCTGAAACTATTGTAACCCTGTGCAGTTATTGCAGGAACATCATTCAGTAACTGTTTTGATCAATTCTTTGGTGATTGGGGATGAAGTATGATCTTTGCCGTTATCAAAATCTTCCATAGACTCCTATACTGTATTACCATGTAATACAGTACCATGTATTTCTCTTATAATCTCTCAGTTGACTCAATACCATATGGCTGATTATGGCATGACTCAACATTAAGTCGCGGCTGAAATGCAGAGGAGACCGTGCCTTTTCAATTGCGGCTCCGATGATCTGGAATAACCTTCCCCTCCAAATTAGACAAGCGTCATCAGTGCAGGTCTTTAAGTCCAGATTGAAAACCTATTTTTATTCCCTGGCTTTTAACTCTGTAGGAAACTGACACCTTCTTATTTATTTTTTTGTATGTAATGATTTTATGGTATTTTTAATTTGGTAGTTGTTTTGATCTGTGTTGTTCAGCACTTTGGTCTGCCTGGTGTGTTCTTAAAGTGCTATACAAATAAACGATGATGATGATGATGATGATGATGATGATTTAAGTGAGAAAAGTGAGAAGGACAGGCTTCCTTTGAATCATTGTCCCTTTCTGAGATGAAACATACAGAAAGGCTATTGATGTCTACGTAAAGATGGATGTATAAAGCAACAGAAGGAAAAAAGTGCATATTTCACTTAGTCCCTTAGGGAGAAGACAGACTCTTTCATGTGCAGTGATTGCTATTATACACTGGCACTGCTAACAGCTGCTGGGATTTCAAGGAAAAAAATTGTTAAATCAATCCAGATGATTTTAATTGTTTAGAGTTGTCTCACCTGCCAATCTGCATTACAGTTCAAAGGTATTTAAAATTAGAAATGTGTAAATTCAACACACAACCACAGGCAACAGTCTCTGGCAAGTCTAGAGGATCTATATATTCATTTACCTTACGTGTATAGTCAACTGCTTTACATTTTACAAATGTTTTTAGCTGACTACCTAGAAATGCATAGGTGCCACATTTAACTCCAGTTACACAGAAACCTTCTTCTCTTCAGTCGCCACTTTAACTGTCTTTTCCCCCCAAATGATGTTACCTTCTGACGATGTTTCTATAACAGACAGACATTTTAGATGCTTGTGAAAACTGTTTAAGTGCTGCTTTGCTGTTGTGTTTTCAATTTGCAGGACTATGGAAAAGCTATGGAAAGATCATCTGGATTTCTCTTATCCTACCTAATTACTACTGTCCACTTCTAAAGTTTAATGAGAAGTGTAAAACTTCTAAAAACATGCTGCCGGGTTGACAGGTCTCCAGTGTATCAGGAGGTTGATGTACAAAGGCAAACATACTTTCACACATGCTACCATTTTATTTACATTTACCTAATCTCCATGTCCTTGGACTGTCTGGGGCTGAAACAGATAGAAGAAATATTTTCTTTTACTTCTCACCTTTATATGTATAAATAAGACACACACAGTGATACACCTCACCCATCATCTTCAAGTAATCTCACTTCTGAGACAAGGTGGAGAATCCATCTTTTCAGCCCCTACCAATGTTTAGAAGTCGTACTACCCTTGTGATGTCTTTTTACAATGGAGATAAATTTTTCACTGTCATGGTAATATATCAGAAAGATGTGGAATTTTCCACATATTTTACAATCTGCTATGTAATTCTATGTGTTACTGCTTTAAGGTGATCTAAATTATTGGTCTCAGTATCAACATGAAAGTAACAGCCAACTTAGGCTCACCAGCCAGTTTGAACTTGTTTGATTTGGAAAAGGTTTTATATTGGATGACCTTCCTGATGCAGCTCTCCCCATTTATCCAGGCTTGGGACTTGCACTAGGGACACACTGTCATTTGGCCCCCTTGTGGCTGGGTTTAATATGGGAGGTCAAAGAATTCAAAACGTGATGGAAACAAGATTCATCCAGTTAGTCATACTGCATGACCCACTCAGCAGTGCAGAGCTTTCCAGTTGGTCATATCATGCAATCCAACTTGGCAGTGCAGAGTTATTGAAACCAGAAATGCTTTTACTTTGAAGGATTTTCCACTTGTACTAGACAGCTATTCTTTTAGTGAAAGACAGTAAGACAGCTCAGCTCTTTTATTTACAGTGGAACAGTAGTGTACAGCAAAATTAATTATTCTGAAGTAAAATACTCAAAACGTTCTTAATGGTTTGTAGCATAATTTAAAATCCCATAAATTGAATTGTTTTGCTGTAAATTTAGTTGCAACATTGTGAAACACTGCACCCGTGTTGGTCAAGTTACTTGAAAAAAGTAATCAGTAATTAATTACTGATTACTTCCCCAAAAAAGTAATTCGGCTACTTTACTAATTACTTATTTTCAAAAGTAATTAGTTACTTACTTTTCCTGAATTTTTTCAATGCAGCTATCTAAGGACCAATCCCACCTCTGTTGTTTGTGGTCTTCAGGCTCCCTCTCAAGCAGCTTATTTGACCATTTTCAGAAATACAGAAAAGCACATATAAAAGCACAGCTTGACAGATAAGTGGTGGTTGTGTAAAGTAGAGATGGACCGATCCGATATTACGTATCAGTATCGGTCCGATACTGACGTAAATTACTGGATCGGATATCGGAGAGAAATAAAAAAATGTAATCCGATCCATTAAATATCAAAAAAGCACCTCACAAAACTTGCGACACGGCGACTCGGCTCATAACCGTAGCACGTCGGAGCAGTGTGCTCACGTGATAGAGCGGCTGTGTGTATTTGTAGCCTCGCTACCAAACCAGCATTTCATTTCCGAGGAAGTTATCTGAGAGAGGAGTAAAGCAAGTGTGTAAGTTCATCTCTGAATGTTTGTAAAGCATTCCCGCGTTAAGCTTAACAACCGCTATATGGAGCGATTGCCTCTTCTCTCTCCCTCCCTCTCCTGTTGCTACTTCAGTCATGAAACTGATCAATGATCAGCTGATCGGCTTTTCTGTCTCGAGTCCGTCTCTCTTGTTTGTTTTTGGCCCACTTCGAGCCAGAAAGAGGAAACCAGCGGCTGAACAACAGCAGCACGTTTAAGCTTGATAATCTGTTGTTAGAATTTATTTAATATTACTTTGTACACCAGGATCTTTTTCTACGTAGCTGACGCTGGTAACTGTGCAGGGGCGGATCTAGCAAAGTTTAGCCAGGGGGGCCGATAGGGCATGAACAGGGAAAAGGGGGCACAAAGACATACTTTTCTTTCTTATTCTCAAATGTCTCAAATTCTAAAATGTCTAGCTTTTAATAAAAAAATTATCCGAATCTTACACCCAAAGTTTTAATCTGATGTAAAATGTATAGAAGTCCATTACTGTATATAGTAACTGTTAAGTCTAATATACCCTAGTAAGCTATAGTACTTTTTCCTTTGGGAACCATCTGTGCAGTCTGCAGTTCTGTAGAAGAAAGATGTTGAATCTATTTAATTATTCTTGAAAAATAATTGATTTCTGGGCATTTTTTTTCACACTGCATCAACTTAAAGTTGATTATGTCGATTAAGCATCATGAGGTGGAGGGTGGTTCCTTATTTTTTTATTTTTTTGCTGGGAGTTTTAGAACCCTATTAGTTAGCTTGCTTACTCTTTAAAATACCAGAATAGGAAGGATGGAGCAGGTTTAAGTTTATTAGATTGATCAGTATTGCTGAACTATTAAATATTTTGGGTGCAGTGTATTTTTTGCATACAGGTATAACAGAATAGCTTTAGTGTTTGTTTGTTTTTTTGTTTTTTTTACTTGAGTATGAACTTATACAAAAAGCAGCAAGATATTAAAAAACAGTTTTATTGATTAAAAAACACTATATCGGATTCATATCGGTATCGGCCGCTATCCAAATTTATGATATCGGTATCGGACATAAAAAAAGTGGTATCGTGCCATCTCTAGTGTAAAGTAGAGATGAAAGTAAAATGTAGAATTGGACAGTATACACCTGATCAACATTTTAAACAAATGGTAACATCGATTCTCCCTATTAACTCAAAGAAAGATGAAACACTTACCAGAAAAAAACAAACAGATGGGAATCCGTGTCTCAGCAAACAGAACAAATCTCATTAAGTGTTGCTTTGAATTCTGAATCATCAACCGTGTCACTTACAAGTCCATAATCGCATCTCTTCTTCCTCCTTCCTGCTTTACAGTGGGAATAACAAAGCAATTCTCATTCTCAGAGCATCAAAAATTTTTTTTTTTTTTAAAGAGCAGGAGATTATCCTGAAATATGTAACATGTTTTGACAAACACAGAGGTGCGATCAGAGTTACATTCTGACAAACACGTAACTACCTGTATACACAATATCCAAAGGTCACAAAAAAGGTGCATGCTGCAAAAATATCACATAAAGATGTTGTCCCTTTTCAACACAAATCTCCTAAACAAATCCCTCAGTGTTACCAGTTAAGATTATCAAGGTTAAAATTATAGTTTGGCCCTGTAAATTTACTCCCCGGTGATCCAGCTCTTGAAGCAATTTTACTGTAGTCTCTGATGTTACCTTCCTCTTAGGGATGTGCTGCCAAGTGAGGTGTTAAAGGATTACCTGGATCCAGGCAGAGCACAGACAGCAACCTTGCGGTTAAGATTCATTTGGTAGTTAATGTTGAGATGGTTCTTCCCCTTGAACACTTGGAAGTAATGTTCCAGGAAAACTGAACTCTAATGGGGTGTCTGTATCTCAGGAGGTACAGCAGGTCACAAACTAATTATAAGCTTGGTGGTTTTGTCCCTGGCTGTTTCAGTCTGCCTTGGGCAAGACAGCCTCCATGTTGAGTTGGGGTTATGGTTAGGATTTTGGTCTACCACAGAGAATTAATAATTTTCTTTTGTCAAGTGATGCAGTTGAATGCCCTCTCTTTGTCTGCCTGTTTACCAAATTAACCCTGATCCTCAAAAATCCTCAATAGCACGAAGAGTTGGTCCAGTGTTCTGCCATCAGGACAAAAACCTAAAACTGATTTTTGCCTCTGTTGAGTTTAGCAGCGCCCCACCCAGACTGTATAAACTGTGAACAGCTTCCTCTTCATTAATTGCCTGATGGTTTGCCAGAATTATTTTGAGGCCATGGACTCACCAAACCCACATTTAGGTTTTTGTTTCAGTTACTGCAGCGACACTCAGCTGGCCTGCTTGCACCTGTCAGCTGCACCTGGATTTCCACAGGCTAAACCCGATGGGCTTGCTTAGGCTCCAACAGGTTATGGCTGCATCAGCAATATTATTGTGGACTCATGCTTAAAGTCCCTAGCCTAGCTTGAAACACTGTTGAAATAATACCTTCCCATTTATTTCACATAACACAGAGAGATTTTTGAGAAAACCATTTTTTATAACTGTGTGAAAATAAAATCCCATGCACACCTTGCACTCATGTTACAAAATTTTCATAAAGACACACTGAACTGTACAGCACCCTACCTACTGATTTGGAAAAATTGGATGTGCACAATAACAGATGTTGAATGGCAAATTATAACCCCGCATCTCTTACCCATTCCAACTTATCCTACGCAGAGCAGTGGGTTAGCATTAAAAATGAAACAGCTTCTTCATGTCTCATTTATTAGCTCAAAAATTAAACCAATTATAAAAGTTGTTTCGCTCCCTCGTACTGATAGAAACATAAAAAAAATTCTTCAGCTAAAATAATAAAAGAAGATGGTAAGCTGATACAATAGCATTGAAATTAGGGTAAAGGTTTTATTTAAGAGGCTGATTTGAAATAGTTCAAACCAGTGCAGACGGTGGTTAAAAGTCATAGTTCATACCAGTTACCATAACATGCTTTCATTTTTATTTTACTTAAGTGTCCTTTTTGACTGTAGTTTCCAACACATAAACTGTCAGCATGCATATTATTATTATTCCTGCGAGGATCTTTTTTGGGTTTATATTTCCCAGTCTGTAATGTGTCGTTTGTGGCCCTGTATTCCACGTCGGATCGAATATAGAGCACTGTTTATGACTGGCAGTAAAAAAATAAAAAGGAAAATGAAAGAATTGTCTGTTGGATTATTGTTGGCCCAGAACAGAAATCAGATATTGTTCCACCCGCGCTCACTCCGAGAGCACGATATTGTCATTTTTATGACTTCTCTCTCTGTCTCTCTACAATAAACAAAAGAAATATGAACTTCATTCCCAGAGAATCTGAGCTTCAATTTCCCTTGAAAGAAATTGTGGTGTGAAGGCAAGAGAGTATGAATATTTCCTACTGGAGTGGCTTGTTAAACTGACTGTGAAATGGGTTTCTGAACAAGGCAGTGGATTTCGTGTGAGAATCAGGAGTGGGCAGCACATCTAAACTCCACCTACGATCTCAACACCAACCTCAGTCAAGGGTTCTCAGCTTTGCTGCAATCTAGTTGTCAGTCCAACACTGGTTTATGCTAAGTGCACACTCGCTCTTATCCTTCCTCTTCATTTCTTTCTCTTAAGTGCTGTCATAGCTCTCTGTATCTAAACAAATGTGCCATCTCACGATCTCAACCTTTTTGTTATTCGTTTCACCACTGACACTGTTTAGATTCCACTTCATGAAAGCACAAACCTACAGTAGTCTGAGGAACAAAATAAAATAAAGCAAAAGTATAAAAACACAACACTGACCACCAGCCAGGAGGGGAATTACCCACCAAGGCTCTACTTTGTGCTGCATGCAGTCTTGTGAACCCAGCGGTAGGAAACAGCAGAAGATAGCAGTGAGGAAATTACTGCTGGGCATGGAAAGATTGAGAAATGAGAGACGGAGAGGAGGAAGGGAAGAGAAAGGGGTAATCAATGAAGTAATCGTTAGTCATTCACCGAGCACAGGCCCATGGTCAGGATTACTCAGCATGTGGCAATTACATGAAGAGACCAACGAAGCAATTATGACTACTGGGAGGAATTGGCAACAAGATCCCCATGGGGAGGAATGATAACAGTTAAAAATAGAAGTCAGGGAGTATGATCGAGAAAACCGGTGAAAGAATATCAAATAATGATTACTTTGTGCTTTCATCCCCTCACCTGATGCAATAACCCTCCCCTCCACTCCCTCAGGCTCCTACTACTTTATTCATGCCTTCTTCTCACATGATGGAATGTGAAAACCAAATCTAGAGGTTTCCACCTAGCTTTTGTGCTCGGGATAGTCACTTCATCTTCTGCACTGACACCAGGGAGGACTTAATAAATTCAACTGAAAGTCAAGAAAGCAATTTTTTAATGGCACTGGAATTAGCTGTTTTCTGAAATGCACTGGCAATAGTCATTGGAGTGCACTACTTTATGGTAGTCTTTGAGTTGTATACAACTCAAAGACTCAAAGACAAATGCCAGATAGTTATATTTTATGGTTGCTTCTAATTACAGTATACTGAAATTATAAGCAACCATAAAATCTAACTATCTGGCTTTATTCAATTATAGCAAATAGGCATAACGAGTTAAGGGCCTCATCCCCTGCTCCGAGCCATTAAACCTCTCCTCTGTTGTTATATTTTTTTGGAAAAATTGTTAATGGTTTATCTGCAGACAGTCTATGAAACTTATGCTTTAGTTTTAGTGAAATTCTAGTATTATATTAGTACTTCAGTCTGCTAATGTATGCTAATACATGCAGCTTGCTAACCATGGACGTTTGCTTGCTTAAGCAGATAAACTGGCAGTTTACCTTTTCATCTAAATAAGGTCCTTTTTGGCTTCTGCTCACACTGAACCTTTAGAGTCTAAATTCACACCGTACAAAAATAAATTCAGAAAAAAAACCCAGAAAATGTCCTGGTAATTTTCTGCCACGACATTTACAGTTTTATGGAAGTTCACAGACATTTCCTGTATGGTAAAACAAAATGGTTCTGTAGATTGACAGTACATCATAAGGATGTAAAGAAGTACATTTAATCAGTTTTATTGAAAGAAAATGCCTGTAAATAATAATATAAACAGGGCGATCGTGGCTCAAGAGTTGGGAGTTCGCCTTGTAATCGGAAGGTTGCCGGTTCGAGCCCCAGCTTGGACAGTCTCGGTCGTTGTGTCCTTGGGCAAGACACTTCACCCGTTGCCTACTGGTGGTGGTCAGAGGGCCCGGTGGCGCCAGTGTCCGGCAGCCTCGCCTCTGTCAGTGCGCCCCAGGGTGGCTGTGGCTACGACGTAGCTGCCATCACCAGTGTGTGAATGGGTGCATGACTGGATATGTAAAGCGCTTTGGGGTCCTTAGGGACTAGTAAAGCGCTATATAAATACAGGCCATTTACCATTTAAGCCTATACCTATAATATCCTATGAGTTCATTTCCTTCAACTCTAAAATGGAAAATTCAGTTTATTCTCAGTATATTTTTGTACCATTAACAGACATTTCCGTTGACAGGAAAATTCTGTTTATATTATTATTTACAGGCATTTTCTTTCAATAAAACTGATTAAATGTACTTCTTTATATCCTCAAGCATACATTTCTATAAAATTACAACTTAATACACCATTTGGCACGCATTTCTTAAATTTAGGAATTTAATCTGTGCATCAACAGTACATTTAAACACTTAAATGTCCCTTTTAACCAGTTTGTCCTAATGGTAACATTTTCATATACATTCATTCAAGCGTCTTCTAGGTGTTTTCCTCAAACAAAACACTTGATAAACTTTGACAAACATGGCATTCAAAGCAACCGGCAAAACCTGTAACAGACATGCTGGTCCACCGCAGCCACATACAGAGGTCACATTACTGCATGCAGAAATTGCAGTACGAGCAAGGGGAGATAATATATTTAAAGAAAAGATGTCAGTAGTGAGCGAAAAACGTATCAGGTACTGTTGGGCCTGCGCTTCCACAGGCACCGCTGGTTTAGAGATTTATTCCTCATGAAGAAAGCAAGACAATGACGGAACTGGGTTTTACTTGGTAGCAAGGGAGGCTGGTCGGAACCAGGCTCTTGGAGCTGAACGCTCCTCACCCGTCTCCTAGCCAGCATCAAATAAACAGCCTTCCTTGCTGCCTTTTATTGAATACAGTGAATACAAGCACCACCCACTGTAAACCCCCCCTATGGTCACAAAAGGTTAAAACACTGCGTGTGTGTGTGTGTGTGTGTGTGTGTGTGTGTGTGTGTGTGTGTGTGTGTGTGTGTATGCATGTGCCAGAATGTGTGTGTGTATGCATGTGAGTGTGTGTGTTTGTGTTTGTGGGTGCGTTTTTGTGACCTCCTCCTCGCCAAAGGGTAATCTCCCCCACCCTGTGTATGGCTTAACCCCTCTAACGGTCTCACCATACACAAACAAAGGTGGGAAGTAAAACATCCTCACTAAATAAGAAACAGAACCCTCACATAGGATATGTCCCTATAAGACACCACAGCCTCCCCCACCAAGAGGCTGGGGAGGTGGACAGAAACAAAGGAATGTTTTTGATCATGCTGCTTGAACTAAGACTTACACATTTAAGTAACACAATGACAACATTTAACAATTTGACTCCAACAGGTAAATTCTAGGGTACTTAATCGCCAGAAACTATTAATCTTAGTGGATAATATGTATTTGCATGAAAATGTGCTAATAATGCCTTTTTAAACACTTTGATGTGATTAATTTTATACTGGCTAAAAATTAAATATCTCTCTCTGCTGGTACTGCTACTTACCGCAGATTCTGCATGCGTCATCTATAGCATTGACTTTAGCTCATTAGCTAGCTCGCAGTTGTGTAAAGCTAAAGAGAGACAAACAGCTAAGGTTAGTATTTACAAATAATGTTCTTTATTTGACCACTGGAGGCCAAAACTGGTGGCATCATAATGAAAAATAAAGTATTCATTAAAAGGGAAAGCTTAAGTCATGTTAAACCTAAATCACAATTATTTTCAAAATAAGTTAGCAAAACATTCCCAACTTAATTGGTTACAGCAGACACCAGTTAACACAAAATTAACAATTATTTCTAAATAAAAACATGTTAAGTTGTTTGATACACGTTATTTTAATAAATTAAAATATATAATGTAATATTTACCACTGAAACATGAAAGCAGTTTCTCCAGCTACAGAGTCCAAAACCACATGAAGTCTGAGAGTGTAATGGCTGCCCTCTCTCTTACTTTTCCGTCCTTTTGGGGTTCTTGATCTCACAATGCATTGCAGAAAATTCCTTTACTATTACACAGTACATTGTACTGTATTTTTACGTTTTTTGAAGGGGGGGGGGGGGGGGGGGGTTGCAGTTGAGGTTGGTGCAATTACAGTGTAATGGATGAGGTCAGGACAGCTACAATCATGTTTGTCTTTTGGTGCCTTTGGTATGTTTTGGGTGATCGTCATACTGAAAGATGCATCCATTTAGTGATTTAAGATGTAGAACATGATGCAGAACTACACAGTAAATTTCCCAGTGTTAAATCAGCAGTGTTAAAGTGTATTTACTCTAATAGAGTCATTATAACAACAGCTGGAGCAAAACGCCCCCCAGTGTGGGTGATGATTCCTGGAGTTAAAAGAGACAGTGTCAACGTTACTCTAGAAAGCTCCTCCCACCACAGACTGGTTTTCAAACCAAGAGGATTTTTCACGACGCCATTTTCTTCACATCAGTTGCAGGGTAAGTTGTTCATATTTACTTATTAAACCAACAATTCGACATTTTAAGCACAGGTAGCACGTTAAAATAAGGTTACATTCCTTTTGTCCATGTTTATTATATATTTCATTTTGTACCAGAAGCAAATGTGACACTATCTGTATGCTAATGTAAGGTTGTTAATTAGCTAAAAAAGTTGACTGATATCAGTGTTGGACTGTAAGGCTTGTTATCAAAATTTATTTCAGTGTGTAGTGGTGATTGTGTTGTGTTCTAGCATGTTCGAAATTCCATTAAATGAAACCCTCCATGTGTTGGGATCTATATATTAACATTAGCTAGCTAACTAGCATTTTGGCTAACCTCAGTGCGCGGGCAATTCGCTAGTTAGCGTTAAATTTTAAATTACCTAACTCAAGCATTAACTAATTAAAATTGTACACTAAATGTTACATCTTTCTTTTTTTCTTTTTTTTGATACCTAGGTACCAGATATAGAGGTCGTTTTTAGTAAGGTTATTGTCTTATTTTAACTCGGCTGTCTTCAGCGATTTTACAGTTACAGAATTACAACCAGCAGGTGTTAAAAGCTTGATAAAATATCCAAAATGTCCAGGATTCAGTTTTTAATGCATTTTTTTAGTAGTTTGAATTTAAGATGACAGCGTTTGTATTTATTGTGAGTTGATGGTATTGACAAAAGTTACCCTGCTGCTTTTTCCATTTTGGTTACCAGACTGTTCAGTATGTTAAACTAAAGATGAACAAAATACTGGCTCCCTAGTGCTAAGTTAGGTCAGACAAATGGTAAAAAGTAGTAGTTATTATTTTAGTTTTGTATTGAGGATTATATCTTGACACCTTGTTACACTGACATAAAAGTAACATACAGTGTAAGAAATCACATTGCAAGGCTGTTTATGGGACTGTTTTAATATTCACATTTTCTGTTTACTGTAGTTCAATGAAGAGCACTGACTATAAGAAATTACTGTCTACAGGAAGCATGCTGCTTAAAGCAAAACTCGGAGGTGTGCAGAAATTTGTTAGAGTATCTGAGCCAAGCCTTAAGGAGTTTTTGATTGCCGGTAAGAAACCAACATTGTATTAAAAAGGTGTATTTAGACAGGCTACAACAATTAAGGGCATAAAATGTAAGAACATAGAACATAAAATCAGTCTCTATGCGGATGATGTGTTGCTTTTTCTGCAAAACACACAAACCAACCTCTCTGAGGTAATTACTTTAATAAACTGGTTTTCAAGAGTTTCAGATTATTCAATTAACTGGCCAAAATCTACAGTTCTCCCCATTAACTGCTCCTTCCATAATTCTTCCTCTGCCCCACTGCAATCCGGAAACATTAAATATTTAGGTATTAATATCTCTCCTAAGCTTTCAGACTTAACTAAACTAAACCACATCCCACTTCTAAAGAAAGTAGAAGGCGATCTGACTAGATGGAAATCTTTACCCATATCACTCATGGGAAGGGTCGCCACTATAAAAATGATGATCTTGCCAAAAATAAATTACTTATTTTTGATGATCCCTAACAAACCATCACAAGATTGGTTCAGATCTCTGGATTCATATATTTCCAAATTCCTTTGGAAAGATAAACCCCCGCGTATTAGCTTAAAAACGCTACAAAGAACCAAGGATAGAGGAGGATTAGATCTGCCTAATTTTCACCAATACTTCTTAGCCAATAGGCTTCAGTTCATCTCAGAATGGTTAAAACATACCTTCTTAGTTGAGCCCTGGCTAGATGTTGAACAGGCACTATGCAAGGATCTAGAGATTTCAGACCTACCATTTATTAGCTCAAACATCAAAAGACATGAATGCTTTAAAAGTATCAACATCAGCTTTTCTCTAACAGCGTGGTGGGAGTTTCTAAAAATAACGGAGTCTTCATTAATCCCATGCAAACGTACACCTATCTGGAATAACCCTGACATATTACAAAACAATAATATGATTAATTTCCCAGAATGGAGTTGTAAAGGAATTAAATACTTAGAACATATATTAGAGGGAACAGAATTTATTCCATTTGACAGACTAGTTGAACAATATGGGATCAACAAGACAAGGTTTTTAGAATATCAACAAATTAAATCCATAGTAAAAAAGAAATTTAACCTCAGTCAAGTTGAATTACAAACACCACTAAGTGCGGCACATTTTCTTACTCTTAAATCCCCCAAATTATTATCTAAAATATACAGAACACTTTCTAAATTAGATGAATCAATATCCCTTCCTACTGCAAAGTGGGAAGCAGATTTATCAGTCAACCTAGACCAAAACTTCTGGTCTCAGATTTGCTTAAAAACTTTTAAATTAATTAAAAATCCCAGTCTGCAATTAATACAATACAAAATACTTCATAGAGTGCACTATACAGGTCATCGGATGTTCAAGATGGGCTTTACATCTTCCAACAACTGCTCACACTGTCAAGGCAATACACCAGACAATTACATCCACGCTCTTTGGTTCTGTCCACCAGTGCAAAAGTTTTGGCGCGAGATATGTGAAGACTTATCAAAATGTCTGAAATGTAACATTCCAACCTCCCCCTTAGTGTGTTTGTTGGGCAGCTTAGATAATGTCACTTCAGAAAAGAATATAGCCCATATGATCTTCACTGCCCTATGCATAGCCAAGAAAACAGTCCTCATGAACTGGAAAAATAAAAATAATCTTAATTCTAACCAATATAGAAATTATCTATTAGATTACATTAGTCTTGACACAGCCTCTGCCACCACATCAGATCAATTGCTCTGGGCCCCTTTTATCAGCTCCATCACCTAGTGGGGGTGGGGGGTCATAGTTTGGTCCCGCCTTCACTGTTGTGATTGGTGAGGGGGTAGGGACAGGCTTAGGGCGTCGGGGGGTTCCCCGGAGGCATCTTCCTTGGGGGGCTCAACCCGGGGTAGCGGTCACGTCCGGTTGAGGGCTCTGTTGGCTCTCAGGTGACTGTTTCCTCGCGGCTGCGTGCAGCGGGGCTAGGGGAGGGTCTGTGCTGACGGACGTGGGTTACTGACCTGGCAACCTGGCTGCCCCTGGGTGGGTCCGGGATGGGCGTGAGGTTCTGGGGGTGCTCCGTCTCTGGGCGGGGGCCCGGGCCGGGCCTCGGGGGCTCGGGTCCTGGTTGGTGTGTTGCCGGGGTTGTGGGCGGGTGGGTGCATGGGGGCCCGGCCCTGGAGCAGGGTGCCGCCGGTGCATCGAGCCGCCTGGGGGGCTCTTCAACTGGTGGGGGGGATGGTCACATCTGGCAGGAGCTTTCTTCTCTCAGGAACTCTCTGCAGGAGGGGGAGATACAGGAGAGGTGGAGGAAGATCTCAGCCTGGGCGTTTACCGTCTTATGTAGTCTGGAAGATGTGTGGTTGGTGGGGTGGGTGCAGTTTTCTCTGTGGTGGGGTTGGGTGGACTGTCCAGGGCTCTGTGGAGCCGGGGGGCGCTACTGCACTGGGCCCCAGTCTGATGGGCCTGGGCCCCCCTTCCCTGGCGGGTCGCGGAGGGTGGGAGTGCCTACTGGGGTCAGCGGGGGAGCTGGCCCCAGGGAGGGGTTACCTGCCCCTCCCTTCCTTCCCTCCCCATCTCCAGCTGCCTCCCTCTTCCCGCTCCTCCACAACCACCCACACATGCAGGGCCTTGGAGTGGGGGTATGTCACCAGGGTGCAGAGGAGGCTACCCCCCCCCCCTGTCCCCTTCTGGCTGCCTCTGCCTCAATTTTATCCCACATCTTAGACATTCACATTATTCACACTCTCATTACACATACATATAGGATCTTGGGGGTGGGCACAATCACGGAGTCCAAATCACCATCAGGGTGTATACCTCACCCCTGACGTCGTTGCCCACCTCTCAATTTTAAATACACTTAGTCTTTGAGGGTTAGCAGGAGGGACTATGCGCTTACCTGCTGCTCCTTGGCAGGTAGCTCCATGCCCTCCTGGGTTTTAATTGCACCTTAGAACACATATGCATCAACACTACAATGAGCGGGTGGAGGGAGGTTTGGAGTCTTCTCCCACCCCCATTCTCTGCGGCCTGCTGGAGCGGGAGGGCTAGTAGGAGGAGTTGGCCGTCCGACTGCGGTCTGGGGTGTGGGGCCTCCCTGCTGCTGCGGAGTCGGGGTGGTCTGCCTCTCCCCACCGCAGGGAAAAGGGTAACACCACCTGGGTCTGGGTGCAATTCCCCCCTCCAGGGGCAAGGGTACCTAGACCCGGATTGTAGAGTACGCTTGGGGAGTGTGATTGTGTGTACAGCGTCTCTTTATGTCTGTCTCCACGTTGGTTGAGTGTGGAGTGAGTGCATATGAGAGCATGAGGGTGGGAATGGATGTTTGTGTCTGTGTGTGCCTGTATGTCTGTGTCTATATGTCAGGTTGGGTATCAGACGCCACCTCTCTGGGGACACCTCAGGCCCTCCAAGGTTTGGAGGCCTATCTCCACCCACCACCACTTCCCCTGCCGGTGGCGGACTCCCTCAGGTGTCGGTGTGTTGGTGGTTCTTTGTGTCTGGGGGTGGGCGTCCGGGTACACACCGGCTCACTCCTTGGCGGCCGCTTGTCGGGGCCTGGGGCCTGGGGCTCGCTCGGGCCCCCTTTGGAGGTGGGGTGCCCCCGGCCTCTCGGCCTAGGGCTCGGTCACTCAGGCGCAGCTGGGGGCCGGCGGAGCTCACGGGCGCGTCACTGCAACTCCCCCTGGCTTCTGCTCCGCGGCTGCTGAGTGAGCCCTCATCTGGGACTCTCCTCAGCTCTTACTGGAACAGTGGCGCGGCTGCCCCTCTGTTGGTCTTCCATGGTCTTTTGTGTTCTGGGGGCCTCTGGATATCTGGAGTTTTGATCTCCTCCATACCCGCTTCACACCCTGGAGGACGGGGCTGAGGCCCCCCCACACTCCCTAGCAGATCATTACATGGAGAAACCTTTGGAATGCAAGCATGCTGATCCACACAGGTATGCACACATGGGTATTCACAGACGCGGACTAAAGCTTTCTTGGCTGCTGCCTCAAAGCACACTGTGCGCTGTCTATCTTGCGTGCTGCACAATATTGTTTATTACTTAGTAAATACTGATATCTATGACTAGCTAGTTTATTGTGATGGTGCTTTGTTTTCTCTATTATTATGTTGCTCTTTGTTGTTTGCTGTCTCCTCTGTTTGTTTGTTTGTTTGTTTGTTTTTTTTTTCTCCATACAGGTGACCCAGGAGTTTTTTTTTTTTTTTTTTTTTTTTTTGTCTCTCTTCCCCCCCCTTCTCACCGTCTCTTCTCCCCTTTGGTTTTCTTTCTTTCTCTCCCCCTCTCTCTCTCATTCATTCCCCCTGTCCTATTTATTAAAAAAAAAAAAAAAAAAAAAAAAAAAAAAAATGACAAAGGATGAACTGAAGCTCTGCCATCACGTAATGTCGCATACTGCTGTTTCTGATGTCATTTAAAAAAAAAAAAAAAAAAAAAAAAAAAAAAAAAAGGTGTACAAGAGGCTTTAAGTTCTTTTTGTTATTTAGTCTCTTCAAACTGCATTTTATGATTAATTGAAAATGATCTGTGTTTTGGAAGCATCTTAGTTATGAATGTATATTTAGTGGGGGGGAAAACTGCATAATGTGAGTGTCACTCCTTTTAATCTACCACTTATCAAGCATGTTAGAGGCGCTTAATAATTTAGGCTTTGTTTATCTGACTCATTTTTGAAAGAGTATCTTGAAATGATCTTCATTTTAAGCTACAAAACATTAAATGTCATGTCTTTTTGTTTACACAAACTTGTGTGCTTGTTTCCAGCATTTGCAAAGTTTGGTGCGCCAGCCGTAACAGAAGGAGTGAAAGTTTTTGATAGTTCAGGGACTGAGTTGGATGAGGATGTTTTTGAGGATATAGTAACAGATCCCTCAACCGGGGTACTAACCATCAAATATGAAACAGGTTTGTTTGAGTGATTTGTGTTTCATTGGATGTCTTTTTTTTTTTTTTTTTGGTGTCATTATTACATTGTTTAATCAAAGAGTGTATAAAATGAGTCTATGGAGGGACCATGTAAACTGATTTGTTTTGCTCCTATTTTTAAGGTCTGGAAACATCTGTTGCAGAAGTGTCTCCTGAGCAGTTCCAGTTATCATCGCCATATTCATCAGATTCACAGGATACGGTCATCCTTTCAGACAGCCCTTTGAGGAAACGTCAGAAGCTGGATGCAGAAGCTAAGCAAGTAAGAGTTAACAGATTTCCACATTCTTCTAATAGTGTCTTTTTTGTTTGTAGTTTAAGTGTTCTGAACTGTAGTGGTTATATCAACATGTAGAATGTTTTTATTGTGTTTTCCAGTTGGTGGAATCCATTCTCACAAGCAAACCTGGTGGAGAACGTATAATAAATGAGTACAATTGGACCAAGTCCCTGGTGGATGAAACCAGAAGAAAAATGGTCAACATACTGGTAGCTGACATGACAGAAAAAAATGGGTAATTTATTTCTGGCCCTGTGATTTTTACTATCATTTTCAAATTATTTTAAATCTCTATTAATTCCAGCGAAGCTGACTAGTTCTTTTCCTTTTGATCTTGCAGTACATCACCACCACGGCAGGTAAAAGAAATGTATGCCAGAGGAATTGTAACCTTTTTCCCTTACCTCAGTGACCCGTACTCAAAAAATGGCTATGTAAGTAGCTAACAGCAATAACTGATACAACTAAAATCAAAATTTTAAATCCTGCCAAAATGTATGTCCTTATCAACTGTTCATGGTCACATAACTTACTGATAAATTAATAAACAAAATGTCTGTATATGTCACTCTCCAAGGAACATTATTATGATGGCGAGAGTGGCACTGGGTACTTGGCCTGGAGGATTAAAACCATACAGAGATGCACTGCTAAAGAGAGGCGATTAACATCTGGAGGTAACACTTATAATTCAGTGGAAACGTATAATACAGTTCCAAATTATGGTTCTGTATTAATAATGGTTATCAAATGTTATTATTAGTTTTGATAAAGTTGTATTTCATATTGTCTAGCACCAGGAGATGGATCATCGGGTGAAGACCAGTGTGGTGGACCAACTGTCAGACGAGAGTTGCAGTTTGTTACAGAGAACGTGCTGAGTGAGGATGAGTGCAAGGAAGCAATCTCTCTGATGAAACATTCAGCTGATGAAGACACAGTCAAGAAGAAGATGAAGTTGACATTTGTTTATCGACACAACATGGTCCTTGACCCCCTGCTGTCAAGCAACATACTGTCTGTGTTTCCACGTTTCAAAGATATCAAAGGCTTGGTGAATATTTTTCATTACGTTGACAATGTAAACACATTTTATTTTTTGCAGATAGCAGATATAATTCTCTGTTCTCTATCCCTGTTACAGATCGAACAGGATTTTGTACTGATGTTTGGTGAGGATGTATCAGGCAGGTTGCTGGAGAGGTGGCCAACAACATTCAAAAGAAAGATTATCCAACAAGGCAGAAAGCTTCCTTCTACCAGTGACCTGGAAGAACTCTTGCTGGCAGCTGACTCTCCTGAGGATGCCACTGAAGTTAATGCTGACATTGGTGAGCTGTTATTTCTTTAATTAGAACATTCACAGGATATATAATGTTTGTCACAGAACAGCTGTCCTTTTGTATTTTGGGTCTACTCAAACATTTTGTCAATGCAGATGCATTGAAATTTGTTATTGATGAGGATGATTCAACTTTATTATAAAACCAATTTTTTTTTTTCAGGCTGGGACAGTGACCTCTCAGCGATTCTATTGCTATTACATTTGATTCCACCATCTGGTCAGGGTCGGAAGAGACCAGGAAAGGTGTCAGCTTCTCAAGCAGAAAGGCATCTTGTGGTCTTCAAGAAGGTTTGTTTCTTTTCTATTTTTATGGTATGAATTACCAGTTTAAGAAACACTTGATTCTTATTGCCTGTCTGTATTTGTCTTTTCAGACTGGAACAAATATCCAAGAGCACCTTGATGCCATCACTACCAGCACTCAACCCTACCTCCTGGCTGTTGGGGTGAAAAAGCATGACATCCACCAGTTCTTCATTATTCTTGACAAGAATGCCATACCATGCAAGTCTACCTCTTCACTTGGTGCTTTTGATGAACTGTTTAAAGCACATTTTGTGTTTGGCACATCTTACAACACCATGCTTCACAACATGTACACATTCATCCAAACCACTGTGTACAATATAGATGTTGGCAAAATCAAAGAAAGTCCCAGAGTTGCTGAAATAAGGACAAGGTTGCTTCGTTAGGGCTTGAAGGTTAATTCTCCATCATGAAGTGTTTTGTCTGTCAGGCTGAGTTTACTGGTTCAAACATGCTTGTTAGGCATTTACGGTTAGTCCATGGTTACTTACCTGGAAGAAATCTTCGCCTTAAATGTGCCCAGCGTGACTGTGGCTGTGTGTTTGGCACTTTTTCAGGTTTTAGAAAACATTTAAATACCAAACACCTTAACTATTTCGACCAACAGGCTGACACTGATGTTAATTTACAGCCTGATGTGGCAATTAAAGAAGTTATCACTACAGGGCAGGTGGTGTCAACTAATGTAGAAGAAACACCCACAACATCTGAAATGTTGAAAAGTTCAAATAAGAGCACTTTGGATATGTGTGCCTCTACTGTTGCACAGCTCAGGGCAGCTGGATTAAGCCAATCTACTGTGAATAGTTTTGTCTCCTCAATGGAGGAAGTGTTTTTTGAGATTCATACTCAGGCTAAAGATGCAGCTTTACAGAGCTTACCTTCACAGGACACTTCAAGTAAAAAGAAATTAGAGCAGTCATTCAAAAACTTTGAAAACCCATTCACACTGTTAAATTCAGAAGCTAAACGAAATAGGCACTTTAAACAAAAATGGGCAACTGTTGAACCTGTTGAAATGGTGCTTGGCACAAGATTTGACAGTAGAAGAAACAAGATCACAGGGACTTTTGATCAAGTCATTGTAACCGATAGGTTTGCATATGTTCCTATTTTGGAAACACTGAAAACTATCTTTCAAAACCACCATGTTGTCGACATGTTCAAGTCGAGGAATATGTCCAGAGAAGGTGTGTATGCAGACTTAATCGATGCTGCCTATGTTAAAAGATGTCCCCTATTTTCTGCAGAAAAAGATGCCTTACAAATTCAACTGTTTTATGATGACTTTGAAACTGCAAATCCCCTGGGCTCTAAAAAGGGTGTACATAAATTAGGTGCAATATACTTTACACTAAGGAATTTTCCTCCAATCTTTAATTCGTTGTTGGTCAATATTCATTTGTGTGCTCTTTTTCATGCACAAGACTCAAAGCGTTATGGCTTTAATTCAATCCTTGAGCCACTTGTCAATGATCTGAAAGTTCTTGAGACAGAGGGACTGAAACTTCCCATGTTTAAACACTTGGTTCATGGCACTGTAATCCAGGTCACTGGGGACAATCTTGGCTTGCATAGTCTGTTTGGGTTCGTGGAATCATTTGCAGCTCGATATTGTTGTCGTTTTTGTCTGCTTGAGAAGGATTGTTTTCAAAGTGTGTTCTGTGAAGATGATTCTGGTGTTGCACTAAGAACTCTTGATATGCATAAGCAGCACTGTGAAAGTGTACAAAGAGATCCTACGCTACCTCATGTATGTGGTGTGAAACGCACTTGTCTCTTGAATTCACTTAAATATTTCAACACAGCCAACAATTTTTCTGTAGATATCATGCATGACATTTTGGAGGGAGTTGCTCAGTTAGAGGTGAAACTTGTGCTGCAGTACATTCAGGAGAACTTCCTAAGTGCTGAACAACTTGCTGGTAGAATACATGCCTTTGACTATGGCTTCAATCAGCAGCGAAATCGCCCACCAAGGGTAAAGTTGTTTGATGGCAGTAATGATTTAGGACTAAATGCAATTCAATCTTGGTGCTTATTGCGTAATGTACCTTTGATGTTTGGCGATTTGGTACAGGTGGGTGATAGCTACTGGCATCTTCTACTTCTGCTTCTACAAATTGTCAATATTGTGTTTTCACCAGTGCTGTCAGAAGGTATGACCATCTACCTCAAACATTTAATTATTGATCATCATCAGCTCTTTAAGCAGTTATTTCCTACACTCAGTCTCCTACCAAAGCATCACTTCATGATACATTACCCTCGCAGTATACGAAATATTGGCCCAATTCTGCACATGTGGTGCATGCGTTACGAAGCCAAACATAACTTCTTTAAGAAGCAATTAAAAAGCTTTAAAAACATTACAATGACATTGGCCAAGAAACACCAAAGTTGTATGGCCATGTATTGGGAGTCTTTTAGCCTCGAAAGATTAGCTTTAGGACCAGGAAAGATGGTGACACTTGGAGAGCTGAAAGAAGGTCCAGAAATTGCTTTAAAATTTGGAGCTGCGTTGTCTACCAGTGTTTTTTCAGCTAAGTGGATAAAACATCATGGTACAGAGTACCGCCCTGACTTTATCATCTGTACAGAGGTAGTGTCTGAGATTCCAGTGTTTTATAAGATCAAAAGTATTGTTGTGAAAGATGACATTGCATTGCTCTGTGGAAAACTGATGGAAACCCTGTGTTTTGATGACCATTATCATGCATTTAAGGTCAGAATGCACCCCAATATGGTGCTGAAGGTGTTGAACATAAAAGAGCTGTGTTACTTCAAACCATTTGATCTTCAAATGAAGTATGGCACTTCTGATTCCTCCCTGTATGTGGTTCCATATTGTCATTTTATGCCGAACTAAATTCATTGTTTTAAAGTGTTTTATGACTGTTTTTGTGTGTGTAGTGTTTTATGTACACTACATGAGATGTTTTAATATTTTGAGCCTGACATCAAAATAAAGCCGTTAAACGTATTATCTAGTTTTGGTTTTTGCTTACTTGTTTTATATTTTAAAGCATTATTAGAAACCAGGTTTTCATGCTGGAAGAGGAAGAGTTTTAGTAACACTACTTGGTGTAAAATTAATTAAAAATTTTACTCTATGAGAGCTAATTTTTCACAAGAAAAAGTGTATGAATAACACAGTATAGAGTAACATCAACTCTCATCAGAGTTATTTGAACCCCCAGTGTTAACTTGAAATAACTCAATTCAGTGTTAGAAATCAGTGGAATTTTACTCAAATAGAGTTAATTTATCACTATGTTAGAGTAAATAATATGACACTACTAGTAGTGTTAGGTTCATTTAACACTCTGCGGTGTTACTCAGTGTTAAATTTTTACTCTATTTAGAGTTAATTTTACTCTAAAATTTTAACACTATAGAAAGAGTTGATTTAACACCAATTCCGAATGGGACCAAATAGACTCGGGACCAGTGTTAAATTTAACTCTTTAAGTGTTATTTTAACACTCCAATTTTTACTGTGTACTGTTAACGTTTACTGATGGACACTTCTCACAAAAGTGGTTCTAACTATGCTACAAGACAAAATGTTACTTCAGTGCTTCCAAATTGCATGACTGGCTGCACAAAAGAATTCTGTTTCATTGTCCAAGAGTATTAAGTGTTCTGCCCAAGAATGATGTTCTGCAGACTAGACATTCACCCACAGACAATCTACACATAATCTATGAGTGTCCCATGTTATCTACTGTCATCCTTGTGGTATTATGGGTGTGCAGTTTACAGAGCTGGTGGAAACCATTGGTTTATGAATTTGGGTTAATAATGATAATAATTTTTATCTTTTAATCACTTGGTCTTCCATCCATAAATAAATGTCTTTATTATAAGATCAAAACAGCTTTTGAGACTTTACTGCTTTTATTATTTTCTCCGTTTTTAATTCATTTTCTCTTTATTATTATTTGTGCATTTGCAGTATCATTTACAGATTTATTTTTTCCTTTATATCCACCTTTTATTGTTGCTTTCTTTTGATCTGTCCAACAATCCCTCACCCCCATTTTCCCCCTTGCTCTCATTCTTTTATAACAATAGCAGAGCTCAATTTAATTTCTCCTACAATCCTCAGTGTGTAGCAGCTGATATGAAAAATATGTATTTGTGTGAATGAGTGTGACCTTGCATGCATGGGTTACAACTAAGTCCAAATATCCATCCCTGGATGTTTCCTCAAAGGCTTGAGGGCACTGTGGGTCTACCATTCATTACTGGACCTTAGCATGAAACTGGAAGAATGAAAAACAGCTGTTGTTTTGTGTGTGTGCGTCTGATTTTTTTCTCCAGATTTGGGATTTCCAGTTGAATAGGAAGACAGAAGAAGCTTAATTCAGAAAAACTTGGAATGATCTCTAAAAGAAAAACAGACGGCAATGATTTACATATCTCACAAACCCACATTTTATTCATAGTAAAACTTTTAAAAAGGAGAAAATGTACATTTAAAAAAAAGTGTAGCTCATTTTAAACATCAGTAACATGACTGGGTATAAAAAGACCACCTTATGAAGGCAGAGTTTCAGAAGTAAAGCTGGGCAGAGGTTTCACAGTAATGTGCTCAACATAAAATTGCATTGACTGAATCATCTGCAGCACATGATATCATAAGAACATTGGGAGAAATCTCTGTGCACAAGGGACAAGACCAAAAAATCTGTATCATGTGTCATTGCATTGACTTAGGAACACTTCCATAGATCATCATGCCTGCTTTAAATTACTTGCAGTTGAGGTTAATAAAAGGTCCACAAAAGCACTGAAGCTTGGCATACCTTGGTTTGAAATAATGTAAAGAGTCAAATAATTACTATTATCTTCATGTACATCACACATTTCTTAAATGTACATACGTCGTGTGAATGAAATGTAGAAAATGTGATCTTGTAAAAGGACTGTATAAAATCAAATAAGCTTAAGTAAGCTTTTTTGTATTAACTGGTAAGTTCACAGCCCCCACTCTGTTAGCTTGTTTGCAGCAAGTCCTCTGTATTATATTATATATACAGATGCATTCTTTTTTCAAACATAGAGATGGACGAAAACTCACAGAGGAAGAGAGGGGAACACATGCAGTAAAGAGCTACAGGTCAGACTCGAACCCAGGCTGCTGTATTCTGGCCATGTGGTGGGCCGGTGTTTGCTCACACACTGAGCTAAACTGGTACGTACCTTGAGTCTGTTGCTAAAGTCCAGTTTTCTTTTTATATGGTGAAGGAGAACAGTGGAGTCTAGAAGCAAAGCTAAATAATCAAAATTTTCCCCAACAAATTAGGTTTTGGAGGGAATTTAGTCAAAGAATGAGGAAGCAGAGATTCTGGGACAAACTAGAGGACAGTGGGTGATAACACTTAAACTTGGTGAGCAGGGGTGGAACTGGAGCAGGAACCTGGCAGGTAGAGACTTGAAGATGAGGACAAAGGATGATTAGGAAGCAGTTTTATATACAGATTACAGGGTGTAGTGATTAAATTAAAATGATGTAAAGGCAGACATAACAGAGGATGGTTGGAAGCTGCAAACCCTTCCCCTGTTCACTTGATTCTACTGTTATGTGTAATAACAGTGGAATCCTCATTATCCCTGTGTGTAACAGGGATAATGAGAGACAGTGAGAGTGAGCGAGAGAGAAAACACTACTTGTTGAGAGGCGGTGTGTGATGCAGAGGGCATTTGTTCTATTTCAGTTTTTGCAGTGTGCATCTATGCCATAAACATTTTTGCTCATATTTTCTCTTCTCTCTGTCTTTTTAGTGTTTCGGTTTCTATCACTCTGCCATCTCCTGGGCAAGTGGATAGCTGGCATCAGTTGTTTTTTGTTTCTTTTAGTTAAGCAAATAAATAATTTAAAAAGAAATCATACGATCTGGGAATAAAAAAAATTTCTCTATCAGTTATTACATTTTAGCAAACTGCTTTTTTCCCATGTTCTAAAAAAAAATAGTTTCTACTAAACATACCAAATCTCACTATCATTGCTACTGAGATCTGGAAGTGAATTTGAGCCACTAAAACCCTTTGCTTTCCCTATGCGGATACATTTGCTCCATTGCTCAGGTGCCTGTGCATGTAACATTAATGTGAACACTTATGTTACTTTGTTACTTTGAGTCAGATATATTTCATGCTGCTGTCAGCAGGAATAAGTGAGCTCCACGATTAATGATGGCATTTCATCTAGATGTTTGCTAAAAAAATATCACTGTATTAACGTTATTTTCTGTGAAGCTGAAACCAGATAGTGTGGGCAGAAAAATTAACAGTGTCAGGAAATGAGTAAGTTGGGAAATCTTTGCAGCTGATTTAAGTGTTACAGACTTTAAAAAAATGCTTTGGATGTCAGAAATCAAAGAGGGGATGATCAAAGGGGAGTTTGTGGCTCCAGTGGGAACTGCACAGAATCAGATACATTTTTATGTGGTTTAGGGGTGAAAGCTAGAAGTTTGCAGCTGAGCTCAATCTGGAAGTGAGAAGTTAGAAACAAGTGAGGTTATCAGAGCTGTGTACCCTCTTTTTCGTCTCAGCTTGAGACTACATCAGTCACTACTAGAATTACCTGAATTCATACAATCTAGTTTGGATTTCAGGCGGCAGTTTTTGACAAGAAAGAGGCCTTAAACAAGCCAGGAGAACAAATAACTTGCTCCGTTTACTCCAAAGTAGAGTTATGAAGTTATGTCCCCCACTTGTTCTCTCACATGGATGTCATAACTAAATCGTTATGCAGTATATATTGTTGAAAATGTATGCATGCTCACACTCTGCATTTGTGTCTAATGCTGGCTATTGAGCTACGATGAGGTTTTTGAGAACAGGTGCACTGCGAGAATGTGCAGAATGTTCCATTTGGAGGTCATGTCATGGAGTCCCGATGGGATACTGATCACTGAAGAATCCACGCGAAACTCACCAGTGGATATATATACACTTGGGAAAGGTGCAGCACATGTTAGGCACACAGCAACTAGTGCAGAATAACAATTGGAGACTCCCATATCTCAGGTGGGATACAAACGTATGCAGCTCACACACAGCGCAGGGGTGATCCTTTTCCACCACATGTCTGTGTAATATATTCTGCTGCGCTTAGGCAATGTGAGTGTACACATTTGGATAATTGTGTTCTCCCTCTGTTGCCTGCTCCCTACAGGGAAGACTGATGGTAATAAAAAGCAGCTTTTAGAAATATGGGCAATGCTTCAAGAAGCCTCAAATACATGTGCCATGCTGTAGTTTTTCCATACTAAATTGACTATGTCTTTATATATTATGCATTTGAAGTATCCTTTAAATGGTATAAATGCCCTACATATTGCTTATCAGTTCGGATTAAAAATGTGTGTATTAGGTGCAAATGTTAAAGTGATGTTTAAGAGCCTAAAGCTTTTTAAGTTAAAAAGGATTTCATTGCTTATTGCTTTAATTACTTTTTTCATATCTTTAAATAGATTTTATGAAAATTTCAGAAGAAGAATTATATGGTAATTTTCTAAAGTAGGCCACAAAGTCTATCTACTATTTAAACCATTTTATTTTTATTAATTTGTAAGTCCTTATTCTGAAGTAAAATGGTGGGTTTTTTTAAATATTTTTTGCATCTTTAGTAACTGTCCAAAACCAAGGTATATCTTTCGAAAAGACCATACACTGACGTTCAAATTGTGGTCATTTAGAGCCCAATTGAGTCCTGAGTTGACCAAGAAACAAATGGGGTTCTAATAGAGCCACCAGTGTGTTAGTAGTTTAGAGTTTGGTAAGCAACACTTTATGAATAATGGAAAGCAGTAGGGAAAAAAATTGCCATATATCCAAAACATAGAGTAAACATGGAGGTGGTTGCATAATGTGAGGGGGTTGCTTGTCAACAGCATAGATGAGTATACTGGTCAGAATTAAGGGATGCGATATAGCAAAATATCAAAAAGAAAACCATCTGAGAGCTGGGACACAGTTCACTTTTATAGCAGTCGCTGGCAATTGGCTGAGACTTGAGTTTAGCTGTCTGCAGTCTTTTTCAGATCATCCTGCAAATCTGTAGAAGACTGCCTATGAGCCTAAGGGCAGAGAGAGTGAGGAAACTGTCTTCTTGAAGTCTTTTTCTGCACTTCACAGCCTGTCTCTGACATCCCCGTTATGTGGAAATTGACCCTCAATTTGGAGATGGTAGGCTACTAGGGCTCACTCCAAATAAAGCTGCAACTTGGTTTTTCAGAACACAACCTTGAATTTGCCCTGTATAATGGGCCCTATCCAGATCACAGGTGCTGCAAATCAGGCACCATTCAGGAACCTGACTGTCAGCACTGGGAACACCAGAAGCTCAAAACAAGTGTCATTAGCAAATTAAGCTGTTTGGCTTTGGCAGAGAAGACTCAGCAAGTTTTTCATGAGCCCAACCCACGTACTCAACTCATTTGCAGCAATCATTACGAATGATTGCCGATGACACAGGATCTTTGTCAACCAGTCTGACTCAAAGTAAGGTCAGTACTTCCACGCTTTAAACGCTGCACGCTCATATTCTCTCCCACAATCGATATGTGATCCATGGTTGATCTGCACACAGCTGTTGTCACTAACGGCGCACTCACTTACGTCACTGTCGTGAGACATTCTCGCAAAAAATCACGGTTTTAGTAACGCAGTAACGCAGCGTTCCTACGGGAAAGTAACGGTAATCTAATTACCGTTTTTGCAATAGTAATCCCTTACTTTACTAGTTACTTGAAAAAAAGTAATCAGATTACAGTAACGCGCCCATCTCTGGTTGTGATTAGGTGTCTGTATATGACATTGCATGGCTATATGGGTGATATAAATGTTTTGCCATTCTAAAAGGGGAAATGCCATACCTTTTGGCATAACAATAACCTGAATCCTATTGCCAATAGACAGGAGTGGCTTCAGGGCAAGTCTGTGTTTGTTCTTGAGTAGCTCATACCCCCCAAAAAACCCATGAACATCTATCAGGAGAAGCTGAAGACGGCAGTTCAATGAAGCTGTCCATCCAGAGTGAGAGAGCATGAAGGATCTGGCAGCAAGATAGATGAACTACACTGTTACAAAAAAAGAGCAGTGATAATAATATTTATGTGATGTAACACAAGCTTATAGGAATCATGTTATATACTTTTCCATAGCATTACATTTGAATTCATCAGTTCGATCTTTCAATCATGATACATTTGTGAATGTATTTTAACAATCTAAATATGCATATGTACAGACAGATACATTTAATAATCATGAAAATTATGTTTTATTACATTACAGTGATTTAACATTAATTTACATTTGAAATGTGAAATCAGTCTATTTACGTAACTTTAATGATATTCTAGAAGAACAAAACTGTAAAATGCAGTAAAATACTTTTATATTAGGATGTTTTCCTACAGTGCAGCCATACCCACGACCTTGTGGTTGTTAGTTCACATTCATTGGCCGATGCTTAGCGTCATGTTATTATGTGTCCCAACATCCAATGGCATGTCACATTGTTTTCATGGCCACACCCTCACCCCAGGTGCAGAGGCCTATTTCTGTTCAGGAATGTTGGGAATACTTTGAGATTTATATTAATTGCAATTCCTACCTCTACATTTATTTTTTTAAAATATATAATTAGCACAGCGTGCAATGTTTTATATGGGTTTTTTTTAGTTTTTATTCCTATTAATTATATTTTCACGTGTTACCTCTGAATTATTGAATCAGACCTAGATGACATGACATTTTCAGCAAAATTATAATTCAAATACTCCTTTAATTATTGATTATTCTCATTAATTTTCGATCATTTTATATATTTTTCCATAGTATTACATTTGAATTTAACAGATCATTCTCTCACATAACAGACAAATATTTGTGAAATTATGATACATTTCTGAATGTATTTTTACAATCTAAATATGCATATGTACAAAAATATATATTTAAAAAACAAGTAAATTGTGTTTTACTTACAGTGATGTTATGTTATTTTACCTTTGACATGTAAAATCACAGTCTACTTATGTAAATTAATGATATTCTAGAAAGACAGTACAAAACTGTAAAATATACAGTAAGATACTTTGACATTACTATTTTTTGGAACAGTGTACGTAAATCAAGGTGTGCAAACCTTGGGATCTATCCTAGAAGACTCAAAACAGCAATGACTAGTAAACTGGCTTCTCCCCAGTGTTGAATTGAGTCTCGAAAACTTCTTCTTTGATCCCTAGCTGGCGTTGGGTTTGGATCGACTCCTAAACCCGTACGCTGCTGTGGGTGCCAATGGCTGTTGAATTTCTTTCACAACTCGTTTCCATGCATGGCGATCGTTGGCAATTGGCCTCGTCGAGATTTATTCTGCGATCTCTAATGTCATCGTCGACCTGTTTTAGCCATGTTTTCTCCGTTCGGTGGATTCTCCAATGGGTGGGTCATTTACGTCAGAGGAGTTGATGTGGTAGTCTGCTCACATCCATTCCACACACATGGCCAAACCATCGCAATCTGCGTTTTTGAATTTGCCCCTCAATTGGAGGTTGGTTGCCGCAACTCTGTCGGATGTCCTGATTTCGAAGGCAGTCTCAAAGTGATACTCATAATATCTGCCGAAGGCAGCGCATCTGGAAAAACTTTGAGTTTGTTGAGCCTCTGAACAGTTGTGTAAATGACAACAGCGAATAAATCTTCCAAAGATTCAATTAGGATCATTGTCTGCTGCTGCTCCATACAAAGACAAACGTTCAGAATAATTACTTGTTGGTGTAAAAATGCAAAGACATGTACCCAGTCCCATGCAGCCCATCTCACTGAGGACATCTTCATTTAGACCATTCCTAAATTGCCTATTTTGACCAGGAGAATCACTTCAAATGAAACAATTTGTAATACCTCAATTATGGTGACATGCATCCCCCAGTAGGCAGCCACAGTGTCTGAGCAGCACACAAATACTGTAATTAACCACTCAGCTTGACTTAGTAGGGGGTGTATGGGTCACAACTGAGCCCCAGGCACACTATTATGCATTTGTCCTACTGTTTTTCATGGAACCGGTCAAAACTCAAAGGTGTGTTGCAGGAAGATTAAAGCGGGACTCAAATTACTCCAAAGATATTGATATCAGGAGCACTTGGCTATATTAAGGGGATGAAGCTGCGCCCAAGTCTCTGTATTAAGAGAGAAGCTAAACCTGGGCATCAGACCAGTTAAATCCTCAATGCTGAAAGAATGATGAATAAAAACATTAGAAACACTTGATGTGTTTTATGTCTTTAAAGCAGTCTACATTTTCAGCCAATTGAATGCGTGTTAAGAGAAAGCAAGTTCCACGAGGGAGGATATTTGACTTCATTTGGAAATGCTTTATCAGCCTGCTGCTGCCAGTGCTGGGCCCGTGGCAGCCACTGAGTTACATGTGGCTGCCCATATCTCATACTTGTAGAAGTTAAGCTTTCACAGTGAGAAGTAAATGCTTCAACGGCACAGTTTCAGTAATGATTGAATGAATTTTAGAAACACTGAGGCCACTTGATAAAATTCCCATTTGCACAATAAATCTTCGACTAGGCAATAACAGTGCCTGTGGAAATCATCATTTTAATATTTTTCTGACTTGTCTGATGCATTTACCCATTAAAGCATGGTCTGTGAGTGGTTTCAACATTGCAGCATAAAACACTGGGAGGAGAAATTAGGAGATTCTGTACAGCATTGCTTCATCCAGAGTCTGTTCACTTCCAACTGTATTGAAAGTGGCTGCAATTCACCTAAAAGGCACTTCCAAAACGATCCTCCATGTACTTGAAGCTGAACAGCTAAAATTATTGTTTAAAAATGCTTTCAGACATAGAGCCCAAATTTGGCTTTTAGATTTACTTTTTTTTAATGTAATATTGAGTATGAAAGAGTTGTAATGAAAAAAAAGCATCTAAAAACGTTCATCTTGTCCACATGATTTTTTTTCCATTTTATTTATATTCAATTAATTCACAAGTTATCTCCGTGCACATTACACAGTTAAGAAAAGACCCTACAAGTCAACCATGTTCTATTTTTTTAATTCAGAAATTTAAAAAAAAAAGACAACAATGGTATACTTTTTTGGTCAGGTATAAAGACGCTACCAATTTCATAACTTCTGAGGATTAGCTGGTTATTCATGACAGGACATCCTTCATGAATGGAAGCGGTTGTCTGCCTGGTGTTGCTTAAACTAACCATTAAAGGAACAATCTGTTATAGAGGCATCAAGCTGCAAAGTGCAGGTAAAGAGGGCAAGAAGCCAGACACAGGAACAGTTTAGAGAGTCTGGTCGATTTTTGAAATAAAATACCCTGTTGGTCATTGACTCTGGTGATCAGTTAGTTTTGCTGGGCTTATCAAGAAATCTGTACTTTTTTGTTCTGTTTGAAAGTGTAAAGACCACACTTATTCTGGCATGATGAACCTATAAAGCACCTTTCAACACTTCCATAAACCAAAAAATGTCCTCATTGTAGGATGTTTAAATTCAAAACTTCTTCCTTTGGCTGCCCCCTTCACAGCAGGTCATCTGCCTTCATCACATCCTTCCCCTAGCATCCTCTTCTGTTGCTGTAACCCTCTATTGCCCTCCTTTGCTACATCCACAAACCTCCTCTGAGGTATTCCTCTTGCCTGGCAGCTAGATTTTTAATATCTCTTGTTTAATAAATCCACTATCCCTCCTCCACTCTGCACGTGTCCAAACTCTCTCAATCTTGCCTCTCTAACTTTGTCTCTAGACCACTCAGCCTGAACAGTTCCTCTGATATACTCATTTCTAATCCTGCCCATCCTGGTCACTTTCAGTGAAAATCATGGCATGGCTCATCAACTTCATCCCTCTGTAGTTACTCCAGCTCTGCACATTACCCTTGTTCTTGAAAATCTGTGCCAGTACACTTCCTCTCAATTCCTCAGGCATCCTCTCACTCTCTAAGATAGTTTTAAGCAATCTGGTCAAAGGTCCACTGCCCTCTCTCCTAAATATCTTCATTCCTCCACAGACATGCCATCTGGACCAACTGCCTTTCCACTCTTCACCCTCATAACTGCTTTCACGTCCTCCATACTAATCTTCTGCACTTCCTGACTAACTTTCCTCCTCTGCCCTCCTCTCTCTCTCTCTCTCTCTAATTTTCTCCATTCATCAGCTCTTAAGCACTCATAAGTACTTCTTTCATTTCTGTAACAAACTGTTTTTACAATTACAAGCCCTTTTTCTTCTTTATGTCTAATTACCCTAACTTGTGCAAATGTGAAACACGGGAGGACAGGTAAAATGGAGACTTAGGATTTATTAATAATAATAATAATAATGAAATTAACCAACTTAATAATAAACTTAACATATGGGAAGTGACAGGAGGAGGAAACAGGAAACACAGAGGCAATAAGTTGACTCTAATTCAAACAAGGATCAGAACTAAATCCAAATCTTAATGAACATACATTAACATAAAATTGTCTGGGCTTCTGTAATAGTGCTTCTGACTGTCTGTCCAGTCATTAGCACTTGTATGTACAATGTCTGTCCTGATCTATCTAACAGAGAACTACACATGCAAGTTTATATCTGATCTGTGGGAATTTACAAGGTTATACACGCTGATTAACAGCGGAGTGTCACGGGTGGGGCAGCAGTCGTGTGGTGTTGTGAAGAAGGATCCAAAATGCAGGCACTTGCTGTGATGCACGGGATGACACACAGCTGAAACTAATGGGCATAATGAGACACAGACCTTCAAAGTAAAACAGGAAATTCACAGACTGTTTTACAAACACAAACTCAGAGACACGAACAGAACACCGGGAGAGGACACAGGTAGGGATAACGGAAACACTAAACACAAGAACCAAAACCCAAGGAGCTAAGAAAACAAGAATTAACCCAAAACATAAGGCAATACTAATACCAAACACAAAACACTGGGTCTAACGACCCAGGACCATGACACCAAAGTGTATTCTAAAGAAAACTACACACAGCCTCAAAAGAAAAAAAGATAAAAAAAAAAAGATTGATTTATCTGATCTCCAGCTGATGCTGTAAACGTAGGATGTTACACTGGCAATCTCGAGCACCTCTGGGTTTTGGCTTACCTATTGAGTAGAAGGTATGACAGTGTAACACAACTTGTTAGCCTGCTCCAACCTTGCCTTGCTTTATACATTTTAATGATTCAACATATCAAATAAAGGGCTTTGAATTTCAATTAAATCAATTTAGAGATTTTTAAAATGTTTAAACCATATGAAGGTTAATCATTCATGCATAATCTTTAAGTGACTTTGGATTATATGACAGCTATGTGTCAGGATGAGGTCGTGGACGAAAGAAGGAGGACCCAAACGCTGGACTCACAGGTAGGTGAAGCTTGGTGTTTTATTGTCAACGGAGTGAACAAACAGAACAGAAGTAGGAAACGGCTGGCCGGCTGGACGACTGACTGAGTGGATGAATGAAAGACTGACTGACAACTGACCGGCTGACCTGACGGAACTGAACAGAGGACAACATCACAATAACATCAATGACACGACATTGGACTGGTTGAACTGAGGGACATAAATACACAGGCTGAGTGATGAGAGATTAGAACCTGGTGAGTACACAGCTGAACATAATGAACTAATGATAAACGGGAAGAGGACGGAACATAATGCACAAGGACCAAGGCTAACACAATAAAACAGGAAGTGGAACAGGCAGAAGATAAACAGTGAACGTGAACTGAAAATACTGGGTCACCGACCCAGGAACCCTGACAGTACCCCCCCTCCAAAGGCCGGCACCCGACGGCCAAAAGAGAAAGAAAAAAAAACCAGAACAGGGTGGGCGGAGGGGGCCCAGGACGGAGGGACGGAGTCCACACCAAGACAGTTCAGGTGGGCACCCCCGTGGCCCGTGGCCGAGACGAGACAGTTCAGGTGGGCGCCCCCGTGGCCCGTGGCCGAGACGAGACAGTTCAGGTGGGCGTCCACGCGGCCCGTGGCCGAGACGAGACAGTTCAGGGGGCCGACCGTGCGGACGGCAACGGCGACAGCACTGGTCCGGGGGCCGACCGCGCGGAAGGCGACGGCGGCGACGTGGACACAGTTCGGGGGGCCGGCCGTGCGGAAGGCGACGGCGGCCACTCAGGCGAAGGCGGTCCGGGGGCCGGCCGTGCGGAAGGCGACGGCGGCCACTCAGGCGAAGAGGGTCTGTGGGCCGCCCACGACGGCGATGGCGCCCGGCCAGTGGCCTAGCCAGCGGTCTAGAAAATGGCCGTTTAGCTCCAGACCCAAACGAGGCTGGGCCAGGCGAGGCTGAAGGCTCTGAGGCTGCAGCAGCTGAAGGCTCTGAGGCTGCGGCAGACGACGGCTCTGAGGCTGCGGCAGACGACGGCTCTGAGGCTGCGGCAGACGACGGCTCTGAGGCTGCGGCAGAGGCCGGGCCGGGCGTGGGTGCAGCTGAGGCAGAGGCCGGGCCGGGCGTGGGTGCAGCTGAGGCAGAGGCCGGGCCGGGCGTGGGTGCAGCTGAGGCAGAGGCCTGACCAGGCGATGCAGGCGCGGAGGCCTCTGGCCGGAGACAGGCAGGGCCAGTAGGCGCGGAGGCCCCTGGCTGAGGAGCGGCCGGGCCAGCGGGTGCGGAAACCCCTGGCTGAGGAGCGGCCGGGCCAGCGGGTGCGGAAACCCCTGGCTGAGAAGCAGGAAGGCTCACAGCTGGCTCTGGGTGCTGTGGCTGCAGGTCCGGGAACTGGACGGGATGGTGGACAGGTGACTGGGAAACAGGAGGCGACTGGACTACAGGGCACTGGGCGGCAGACTGGACTACAGAAGAGTGGAGGACAGGTGGAGACTGGGCTACAGGTGACTGGAGGACAGGTGGAGACTGAGCTACAGGTGACTGGAGGACAGGTGGAGACTGAGCTACAGGTGGCTGAACTGACTGGAGGGCAGCAGGAGACTGGACAGCAGGTGAGGGAACTGATTGGACTAAGGAGACTGACGGATAAACAGAGGCCGGTGAGGCTAATGGCTGAGCTAAAGAGTGAGCTAGTGAAGGAGACAACAGTGCAGCCTGGGCTAATAAAGCTGGGGCCTGAGCAGGGGACACCTCAGCTAGCCTAACCAGTGATAGTGCGAGGGCATGAAAAGCTGGATCAGGAGGTGGATGAAGAGGTGAAGTGGCAGGTGGACCGGTTAGCTCTTCCAAGCCTCCAGGGGGGTCAAGCTGGGTTCTGGTTGCCCTCAACCTGGGCGCTGGGACGGGCACGGAAGGTGGCTGGACACCAGTCACCCCCACCTGAGAAACAGAAGCAGGTGTGGAGGCAGACCGGGTCACAGCTGCCCTCCTCCTGGGGGCTGGCACTGGTGTGGGCGTAGGCTGGGCCCCCATGCTGGTGGGAAATGGCTGAATAATGGGTGTGGAAATAACGACTGGGTGAGTGATACTGACGGGTTTATTGGGGAGTGTTCTGGTCTTCCTGCCACCGCTATTTACAGTCTTTAACTGAGCTGTCTTTGGGGAAACAGAGCAGAAAAAGTCTACCCAGTCCACATTGTCGTCCAAGAGGGACGTTCCCCATGAATCGGAGAGGCGTCTATTATTTATCTTATGTGAAGAGTCAACTGAGGAAGGTGGCAAACAGTCACTGGGACTCCCCGCCGGGAGTGGCTGGAAATAGTTCATGTTACGGTGGCGTGTGTGCCGCTTTCTCCGGGTAGAGGAAGCGGGCGGGGTAAACAGATGAGCCTCTGGCACGGGAGCCTCCATTGAGCCGAGGTGGTAGGTGGAGCCGCTGTGCCATGGCGAGGTTGAAGGTCCGGTGAGTAGAACGGCTGGCGGGTGAGCGAGGAGCGGAGCAGCGGGAGAGCGAGCGGCCGAAGCTTGGCCTGTGACGCCCACTCTCCGCGGCGAATGCTCCGCTGCAGGTGAGGCAGCAGGTGGAGGACCGCGGCGTCTCCGAGGCCCGCCCACAGCCAGACGAGTCCCCTCGAAGACGTGCTCCCTCTCTGAGAAGAGCCGCTGTTTCCACCTGAGCTTCTCCGCCCAAATGGAGAGCGCTGCGTCCTGCCGCTCGAAGAGGTCCGAGTCCGCTGGGTCCACATCGTGTCTTCGTGGCACGGGTCGTGTCATTCTGTCAGGATGAGGTCGTGGACGAAAGAAGGAGGACCCAAACGCTGGACTCACAGGTAGGTGAAGCTTGGTGTTTTATTGTCAACGGAGTGAACAAACAGAACAGAAGTAGGAAACGGCTGGCCGGCTGGACGACTGACTGAGTGGATGAATGAAAGACTGACTGACAACTGACCGGCTGACCTGACGGAACTGAACAGAGGACAACATCACAATAACATCAATGACACGACATTGGACTGGTTGAACTGAGGGACATAAATACACAGGCTGAGTGATGAGAGATTAGAACCTGGTGAGTACACAGCTGAACATAATGAACTAATGATAAACGGGAAGAGGACGGAACATAATGCACAAGGACCAAGGCTAACACAATAAAACAGGAAGTGGAACAGGCAGAAGATAAACAGTGAACGTGAGCTGAAAATACTGGGTCACCGACCCAGGAACCCTGACACTATGAAGCCACACAGGAGTCCTTTTTTTTCTTTTTTCTTTTTTGCTGTGAAATGCATTAAAATTCCAAGAATTTCTCATCTTGCTCCTTTTTTGTTGGCATACCTACAAAGAGTTTTCAAGGTACCTGGCTGTTCGGTTGTTTAGTATTTAGTATTTATTTATTTATTGTCATTGTCAAGAACAATGAAATTGTGTTTGGGGCTTCCATACAACCCAAAAAAAAGAAGAAAATAATAAATACCCCTTAAAACCCAAGTGTACATATTTAACCCAGTGTGACTCCAATGCAATAAGACAATCCTTAGCAATAATGTTCGTAGAAATTCAGACAAAGACCTGAGAAACATGACAAAATACAACAATGCAACCCATTCAATATTATTGTACTGTGAGATATGATATCAGATATGATAGTTATCTATTTAAGAAAGAGGGGGGGGGGGGCAGGAGGGGGAAGAGAATAAAGATATGATGCACCAATGCAGACCAGTTCATTGCTATTAAGAAGTTGGATATGGTTATTGTCCGTGAGAGGGGGGCAGAGAGTTCAGGAGCCTCACAGCCTGTGGATACAGGCTGTTGGCCAGTCTGGATGTTCTGGCCTGTATAGACCTGTACCTTCTCCCTGAGGGCAGCAGATGGAAAAGGTGGCACGCAGGGTGATGTTGGTCCCGCAGGATACTGTGCACCCTCCTCAGACAGCGAGTGGGGAAGATATTACTGATCTCTGGCAGACTTGTTCCAATAATTCTGCCAGCTTCTTTCACCACCCGCTGGAGTGCTTGCTGATCGGCCTTGGTGCAGCTGGGGAACCACACTAGAAATCCATACGTCAGAACGCTGCTGATGGCACAGTTGTAGAAGTTCAACATCAGAGATCTGGGAATGTGTGCGCTCCGCAGTCTCCTCAGGTAGTAGAGGCGCTGTTGGGCCTTCCGTTACCCCCAAGAATTTAAAACTGCTCACCCTCTCCACCGCCTCACTGCCAATGAAGAGAGGCAGATGGTTGTTATGACCCCTCTTCCGGAAATCTACAATGATCTCCTTGGTCTTTTTGGTGTTTAAGACCAAGTTATTGTCGTGGCACCATGACTCTAGTTGTTGCACCTCTGTCCTATAGTTTGTCTCATCATTGTTGGATATAAGTCCGAGCACTGTGGTGTCATCTGCAAACTTAACAATGAGATTGGACGCGCAGGAGGAAATACAGTCATGGGTGAAGAGAGTGTATAGCAGAGGGCTCAGAACACACCCCTGAGGGGCACCGGTGTTGACCACAAGGGTGGAAGAGGTGTTCTTACCCACTCTGACACTCTGTCTACGGTTAGTGAGGAAGTCCACAATCCAGTTGCACAGAGAGGAGTTAAGTCCCAGTTGGTGGAGTTTGGGACGGAGTTTGTATGGCCGGATGGTATTAAAAGCCGAGCTGTAGTCTACAAAGAGGAGCCGTGCATAGGTGTTCCTGTGTTCCAAGTGCTTCAGTAATGTGTGCAGCACTGTGGCGATTGCATCCTCGGTTGACCGGTTCTCCCTGTATGCAAACTGGTGCGAGTCCAGGGATGGTGGAAAAGCAGCTCTGATGTGTTTAATGACCAGTCTCTCCAGGCATTTGGCGGGAATGGGGGTGAGTGCCACAGGTCTGAAATTGTTCAGACATGTGACATTAGACTGTTTTGGGATGGGAACGATGGTTGCTGCTTTGAAACAGGATGGTACCAGTGAACAGGACAGCGAGGTGTTATATATAGAGGTGAAGACGTCCGCCAGGTCCGCAGCACAGTCTTTTAGCACCCGGCCCAGCACTCCATCCGGCCCGGCCGCCTTCCTGGTGTTAATGCTCCGGAACACACGCCTCAGCTCATGAGTGCTCAGGACCGGAGCAGGGTCGGTTGAGGGGAGAGGGGACAGGACAGGGTCGGTGTTCTCCCTATCAAAACGGGCATAAAAGAGATTTAGATCCTCAGCCAGAGTAGAACTGTCGGCTGAGGGTGATGGTGTTCTTCTTTTGTAGTCCGTGATAGCCCTGATGCCCTCCCAGACCTGCCTTGGGTTTGTGTTGTTCTCAAACCTGGCCTCGATACGCCTCCTGTGCTGCTGCTTGGCAGTCTTGATGCCTCTTCTCAGGTTGGCCCTGGCAGCACTGTATGCCTCCTGGTCCCCGGATTTGAAAGCGTTGTTCCTTGTTCGAATAAGTTGTTGAACTCCGTGTGTCATCCAGGGTGGATTATTAGGGAACACACGGAATCGTTTCCAAGTTGTTACATTGTCTACACAGAAACAGATGTAGTCCAAGACAGTGGAGGTGTAACTGTCCAATGCGACACGATTGTCAGTGTCCTGCACCTTGAATACATCCCAGTCTGTGCAGTGGAAATAGTCCTGAAGCATCGGAATAGCATCCTGCGGCCATGTTCTCGCGGTTTTGGTTGTAATCCCAGTGCTCTTGATCTTTTGTGTGTATATTGGGTGTAGCAGAAGGGAGAGATGGTCTGACAGACCCAGGTGGGGATAAGCCTGGGCTCTGTACGCATTCGCCATGTTGGTGTACACCTGGTCCAACGTTCTATCTCCTCTGGTAGCACACTTCACATTACGGTGGAAATTGTGAAGTACAGATTTCAGGTCCGCGTGGTTAAAATCCCCAGCCGCAATAAAGACACTGTCCGGGTGTGCTACCAGGCTGTTATTGATGCTGCTGCTCAATTGTGCTAACGCTAGCTTAGCATTAGCATCTGGTGGAATGTAAACAGCGCAGATGTAAACGGCAGAAAATTCCCGAGGGAGATAGAATGGACGGCACTTTAACACCAACAGTTCTACCTCTGTACTGCACAGTCTTTCCGTTACCGTGACGTTCGTGCACCAAAGGTTGTTAATATAGATGCACAGCCCCCCGCCAGTCTTCTTACCCGAGTCCGCAGACCTGTCGGCTCGATAGGCGGTGCGGCCTGCTAGATCGATAGCCGCATCGGGAATGGCGCTGTCCAGCCAGGTTTCAGTGAAAATCATGCACGAACAGTTATTAAAAGTCCGTCGAGTGGCGATCTGCAGTCGTATTTCATCCAGTTTGTAACGGATTGAACGGGCGTTGGAGAGGAATATGATCGGGAGTGGTGGTTTAAATGGACTAGTCTTTAGCCGTGCCCACAGGCCTCCCCGCTTGCCTCTCTTCTGCCTCCGATCGCAACGTCTCCTCCTGCGGCTTGCTGTTGCGGGTAGCCCCGGGGGTTGCTTAACGATCTCCGGGGGGATGAGATACTCGGATGTAAGTTGAAGATCTCCACGGCTTAGTTGTAGTAGATCATCTCTGTTGTATTGAAGTAACCCCAGACTGTGTGAAATAATACACAGTACCACCAAAAGTGCAAAAGTGTAGGAGCTCCGGGCCGCTGTGTCTGTGCGCGCCGCCATCTTAAGCAATGGTGACTTAAGATGGTCTTCTTGGAGAGTTCATCTGTGGATTTAAGATGTCTAGCCGTCTTGTCTTTCATCATGCAATCTCAGGCTGTATCCCAATTCAGGGTCTGCAGCCTTAAGTACGCAGCCTTAATGGTCCTCAAGGGCCGCGTACTCAAAGACCGCTAAGGCCGGAAGTGCGAGGCTTGTGATATGGGACAGTGTAGCCTCCGTCGCGCTGCCCAGGTTGCCTAGCAACCATGATACTAACAGCTGGAAACGCATCATACAGCATTGTTTGACAGAAATGAAGGAGAAAATATTTTGTTCATTTGTTTGTTTCTTTCTACATGACCTTTGATCATTCTGTGTAAGATTAAGGTCAGCTATTGAACGGCGTATATTTTAAAGTAAAGGCTTTAAAACCAAGTTAGTACAAACGTCACTAATGTCACATAACTTTGCCGACATGTGACCAACAGTAATGTTTTAATGTTCTTCGTTATTAAACATTTGCACATAAATAAGTGACATAATATTCAGTACTTACTTAAAGTTTACTCTTCGGGCGCCCCTCATCCGTCGTTTTTTTTTCCGGCAAAATTATCCACACCCACCGCCGCGCTATGCATTCTGGGATATGTTGGGCCACGAAGTCTACACCGCCACATCCTTAAAATTCAGGGAAATGAAGGACGCATTTGAGGGCCGCATTTCGAGCAGCCTTCGAATTGGGACAGCCTTCGTCGCGTCGCTGTGACGTAATCGGCCTTAAAATGCAGCCTTTAAGGCTTCAGACCCTGATCTGGGATACAGCCTCAGACAGACAGCTTGATGTTGAGATCAGTGCTCTGGGGGTCCTTGTTTAGCTTGTGTCTGAAAATAGTTCTTTATGACACTTTTTGTATCTTTATGCATGTTTTGATGCTGCAGAACCAACCACAACTTAGGAGTATTCTTCTATATTGGTAACGATAATGTATGATAGATAAGGATTTAATTAAATATCTAGAACATCATATCTGGATATAAACTATCCTTAATATTGATTGGTCGGCCTCCTGTGATCTCAAAAAACCTCACTGTAGAACTCAGACACAGTGAGGCACAAGCCAGTCTTCTTATAGAGTCGAAAGCCTCAATAAATGGGGAGGGTTGAGTCAGGAAGTGCATTTGGTGTGATATGATGGAGAGAAGGAAGGTAGATATATTGTGTGAGAAGGAGGAAGGGAATCAAGACCAGGAGCACTGGAGGTGGATTCAGGCTGCTCTGCTATGATATGGATACAGTAGGAAAAGAAATGTACTGGCATGATGTTGAAGTAAGAGCATATGAATAGTGTTGTGCAGATGAAGAGGGTGTCGGGCAGGCTCACCAGAGCTTCAAAGGGAAGTTAGGGGTGATTTTGAATGTTGTCATTGTGTATGCCCCACAATTTGGATGTCAGAACAGTGAAAAGTGAGCCAGCGGCAGCTTGCCTTGTGCTGTGGTCTCTCCTCATTTTGCTGTCAAAGGCCAGAGTTTTATCAGCAATGCACGTGTGCAAAACACCAGAATAACGCCGCTGGCCTCTGGGCTCACCCAGCTCCAGTCAGAAGATGGCTGTAACGTAAAGGCTGGATGCACATACAAATTGACAGGTGAGGAGCTTCATGATAGCGCTGTCTGTGTTGAAAGGAGTGAGATCGCTGTACTTTGATACATTTATGTCTATTTTAAAGATTTGACAAACCAAGCACTGCTTGCCTTGCTTGTCCTGACAGAGCGCCACTGAAGAGCTCACAGCCTTATATTACCTTTATGGGAGGCTGTGGTCAGAGGGCCCGGTGGCGCCAGAGTCCGGCAGCCTCGCCTCTGTCAGTGCGCCCCAGGGTGGCTGTGGCTACAATGTAGCTGCCATCATGTATGTGTGGATGACTGGATGTGTAACGCGCTTTGGGGTCCTTAGAGACTAGTAAAGCACTATATAAATACAGGCCATTTACTTACCTGATGAAGTTCTGAGAATCAAAAAAAATGAACCAACTTCAATAGTTTCTTTACTAATAAAGCAAGTTATTTGCTTATTAAAACTAAGATATGTACCATACAAATCTGGTCATTAAATAAAATGTTGCTAAAGTTGAACAATTAAGAAAATTAATTTTAAGTCTCCCTTTTATTTTCACCATGTCCATTGTATGTAAAAAAACAAACAATAAATAAACAAATAAATAAAATCTTTTAAATATCCATGTGATATTTGCTACTCTTGTTGCTAAAACATGTGTAGACCCATGTAAAACTTGAAAAAGTCTGTAATTCATATATTACTTAGTCATGGAAAACATAATTTTTAACAAGATAGCAACTTAATGTAGGACAGTGTCCTGTACAATATTTTCCACAATTTAAAAATTGTATGCCTCTAAATTTAATGAAACTGGCCCTGTTTTGTCAAGCAGATATTCTGACTTTACCCTTACATCTTTAATAGCATTAATAGCTTTCATTAAGTTAACTCGATGCTTTTTCTAGACAATTTTACTTCTATACCACAATTCATTAGAGCGAAGCTCAACGTGTGTTACATTAAAGTACATATGACAGCAAGTATCAAGAGAATATATTCAATTAAATGCAACTAAAAACAATACTGACACTTAGGATCTGATACAGTTGAGTTATATAGTTATAAAACCTCCACTTGATGGTAAGCAGTAAGTAAGTAGTCAGGAAGCAGACCAGAAACATTCTGAGGAGTCAAACTATCAGATCTTTTAAGCCTATAAGTAGAATTTTGAAGTTGCACTGAAAACCAATAAACACACTGGAGATTGTCTTGATTGGTTATGCTGGTTTCTATTGGTTGTTTGGGTACAGGCGGAGGATGAGAATGTTACATTAATTCATCAAGTTAGAGATAAATTCTATCAGGTAGAGCTGAATCAGGTAGATACTGTAATCCCCCAAGTTATTTTCTTGGTATTAAAAAGATATCCTGAACTGGATCAAACTCAAAATAATTCTAGGGCATATCAAAGAGGAATCAATCTGTTTTCTATTTAGTGAACACTAACCATGATATTTTTCTTAACAATGCATTCAGATAAAAAATAAATAAATACTTCTGTCAAATCTAAGGTTTTAGGTAGTCCATAAGAATATTCTGGTACTTAACAGAAATTAATTAAATACAACTTCAAATGAACAGCAACACAGTATATGACATATTACACTGTGTAATTTGTATTTATTCTACTAAAACCAAGACAGAATAGAATAGAATAGAATAGAATAGAATAGAATAGAATAGAATAGCCTCTATTGTCATTGTACAGAGTACAACGAAATTGGAGTGCCACTCCCTTGGTGCAAGATAAATAATAAATATAAATGTAAAATATAAAAAGTACAATAAAATAATCGCAAGTACTCAAACAATAGTAAGTACGATATATACAGGATAGCAGCATTAATATAATGACAGTATGAATAGCAGCATAATATAATGGCAGTGACGGTATGGTATAGCTAAGCAGGTTCAATTGTTTTTGTGCTGATTTACTACGGTGATAGCTCTGGGAAAGAAGCTATCCCTGAATCTTTTTGTCCTGGTTTTATGTGACCTGTACCGTCGGCCTGACGGTAATAGTTCGAACAGTTGATTGCTGGGGTGAGAGTGGTCCTTGATGATATTGCCAGCTCTGCTGAGGTACCGAGAGTTTGCAGTGACCTCCAGGCTGGGCAGAGAGCAGCCAGTGATCTTCTGGGCTGTGTTGATGACCCTCTGCAGTGCGTTCCTGTCCGCAGCTGAGCACCCTGCATACCATGTTGTTATGCCGTACGTTAGGATGCTCTCTATGGTGGCTCTGTAAAATGTCACTAGCAGCCTCTCCTCCAGGTTGTTCCTCCTGAGCACTCTCAGAAAGTGGAGACGCTGCTGGGCCTTTTTTACCACCGCCGTGGTATTTGCAGTCCAGGAGAGGTCATCAGAGATCTGCACGCCCAGAAACCTCATGGAGTGTACCCTCTCCACACAGTTCCCGTGAATGTAAAGTGGGGCCGGGTCTGCTCTGCCCTTCCCGAAGTCCAAGATAGGTTCTTTAGTTTTCGTGGTGTTCAGTTGGAGGTTGTTAACTGAACACCCCTCAGTCAGTCTGTTGACCTCATCTCTGTAGTCCGACTCATCCCCCCTTGAGATGAGTCCAACCACTGTGGTGTCATCCGCGAACTTTATGATGGTGTTTGAGAGATGGGTAGGGGAGCAGTCGGATGTGTAGAGCGTAAACAGGAGGGGACTCAAAACACATCCTTGTGGAGACCCGGTGCTGAGTGTGATGGTGCTGGACCGGTGGGGGCCGAGTCTGACAGACTGTGGTCTATTTGTCAGGAAGTCCTTGATCCAGAGGCAGATGGGGGTGGAGAGTCCCAGGTGAGACAGTTTCTGGACCAGGATCTCTGGGATGATATGATTGAATGCTGAGCTGAAGTCCAGAAAGAGCATTCTCACATAGCTTCCTCGGTGCTCCAGGTGACTCAGCGCAGTGTGGAGCGCTATGGTGATAGCGTCCTCGGTGGAACGATTTGTCCTGTAGGCAAATTGGTGGGGGTCCAGAGTGGGAGGCAGACCGGCCCTGATGTGCTGACAGACCAGTCTCTCAAAGCACTTCATCACTACAGGCGTAAGTGCAACAGGCCTGTAGTCATTTGGGCTGGCCACAGCTGTCTTCTTGGTGATGGGGATGATGGTGGAGGTTTTGAGGCAGGGTGGGACGGTGACGATGACAAGGAAAGGTTGAAGATTTTAGTAAAGACTCCGGTCAGTTCGTCAGCACATGCTCTGAGAACCTTTCCGTGTATTCCATCAGGACCTGCCGCCTTCCTGGGATTCACTGACCTTAGAACACACCTCACTTGGTGCTCCCTAAGTGTTAGTGTGCCAGTGCTGGGGGCGGGTGGAAGTGGTGTGACAGCTGAGGGCCTGGTCGTCTCAAAGCGGGCGAAGAAACGGTTTAGATCCTCAGCCAGCGAGGCATCAGTCCTAGATGTCGCCTGGTTATTGCTTCTGTAGTTGGTAATGTGATTGATCCCCTGCCACATTTTTCTGGGGTCGTTGTCAGCAAAGTGATCTTCAATCCTCCTCCTATAGGCAGCCTTAGCTTTCCTGATGCCTCTACTCAGGTCTGCCCTGGCCGCCCTATACGCAGCCCTGTCCCCTGACTTGAAGGCAGTGTTGCGGCTTTTTAGGAGGGATTGCACTTCGCTATTCATCCAGGGTTTTTGATTTGGAAACACCCTGACCCTTTTGTTGACGGTGACATTGTCAACACAGTTCCTGATTTACGAGAGTACAGTGTCCGTGTACTCCTGGAGGTTGTGGCTGGAGAATAAATCCCATACAGTTGTTGAGAAGTAGTCCTGCAGTTGAGAGAGGGCTCCTTCAGGCCAGGTTTGTATTGTCTTTGTCTGGGGCTTTGTTTTTCTCAGCAGGGGGGTGTAGGTGGGGGTGAGGGACATGCAGAAGTGGTCAGATCCAGCCAGGTGGGGGAGGGGTGTCGCTCTGAAAGCATGCCTGATGTTTGAATAGACATGGTCCAAAGTGTGTTCTCCTCTCGTAGCAAAGTCCACAAATTGGACAAATTTAGGAAGCACAGTCTTTAGGCACACTTTGTTAAAGTCGCCGGCGACAATAAAAACCCCATCGGGGTGGGCAAGCTGTTGTTTGTTTATGGTGTTGAGCAAGAGGCTGAGAGCCGTGCTAACGTTAGCATCCGGCGGTATATAAACAGCTATCACAATAACTACTGTAAACTCCCTCGGGATGTAAAAAGGTCTGCACGAGACTGCCAGAACCTCCAAATCAGGAGAACAGTGCGTGTGAATGATCCTGCTGTTACATCACCACTCGTTATGCACGTAAACACATAGCCCCCCTCCTCTGCTTTTACCTGAGTTGCTGTTTCTGTCATGCCGGACAGCATGCAGCATGCAAAAGGAGTGTGGAAAAACCCAGTAATCACTGGCTTGTAGAATCACCTTAAGGAGCAATAAGAGTGATAAATGTTGTCTCAATGACTTCATCCGTTCACATTGTTGTGGAGGAATTTTGGCTCACTTATTTTTTTTTACATTTAAAACATGAATTCAGTTTTCTGAACTTTGTGGGCCTTCATTTCTACACAGCTTTATAACGTCCCACCACAACATTTCAATTGCGTTAAAGTCTTTGCCTTGACTGAACCATTGCAATGTCTTGATTCTTTTCCTTTTCAGACATTTTGTCATAGATTTCCTGATGTGCTTGGGATCATTATCTGCTTAAATGATCCAGTTTTCACAAAGATTTAGCTGTTGGACTGATGGCCTCTCTTTTGGCTCTACAATACTTTGGTATGTAGAGCAGTTCATGGTTGACCGAGTGACTGCAAGGTCCTCTGGTACTGTGATAGCACAATAAGGCCAAATCACCACTCCTTCACAACTAAGTCTTTTGGTATGAGGTATTTGTGCTAATATCCTGTCTGGTATTCACAAAATAAGGTGCTGTGCATTATTGCGAAACGCCTCCACTTTGGTCTGTTCTAGAAGTCTTGTGGTTGGTTCAGAAAAAAATGTGCAGCCTTAAGCTGTGCTGTCATATTCTTTTTAGAGAGAAGAGGGTTTCTCCTGGTAACCTTTCAAAATGATCCATATTTGTTCAGTTCTTTTGTAATTGCACTGTCATGAACTTTAACATTTAACATGTCAACTGATGCCTGTAAAGTCTGAGATGTAGCTCTTAAGTTTTTTGCAGTTTCACCGAGCATTGCGTGGTCTTTTGGGCTTGGAGTTAATATGCTGGGATATCTATAACTTGCAACATTGGCAGCTGTCTTGAAAGGCAATCCATATTCCAGCATAAAATAAATAAATAAATAAATAAATAAATGAATGTAAAATACAGCACAACAAAAACAAACATTCCTGAAAGGTTTGACATCGTTTGTCTTGGATTTTTATTTTATTTATCATTTATCTTTTTTGTTCCTACCCCAAACAATCTTGTTATCATATTTAAAAATAGAAGTTTTTAAAATATATTTTAAAAATGTTATCATAAGTGTGTTCTTGTGAATACAAACCAAGTAGTAACTTTAGGTGTAGCAGAATGAGATTAACTTCTCATGTTACATTGGGCACTTCTCCAAATGTTTTAATATTTCTGCACCACCAAACACAGTGAAACAGTGTTTGAATTTAGTATATATCCCTGCTTTAGTTTTTAAATTGGCAGGAGTTACACTGTTTGTAAGTCTGGCCAAGCTCAGTTTGATCATTACTTGAAGAACATGCTGAACACACAGCTCCAAAACTTTGTACCACGCATTTAGACTATACTATGAGAAGGATGTACACATGTTAAGTAGATAACTAGTGGTTTTTATTAGTTACAGAAAAAAAATAATAATTTAGACCTCCATTCTTCATCATAACATTAGAGTTCAACATCAATTTGAGCAGTAGCATTTGGCAAAATGACCCCCCAAAATGTTGAAAATATAATAATATGTGTGTGATTGTGACTTTTATAAATGCTTGGATATATAAGTATTAAAAACAATTTATAATCACACACACACACACACACACACACACACACACACACACACACACACACACACACACACACACACATTATTTTATTCTAATATTGCATTCCTATAATAATGATAATAATGATATGTTTTTTCATTCTGTCCTTTGAGGACTGTCTTTTGCCAGGCAGCAAGAAAAAAACAGTGAGAATGTAGGACTCCCGCTGCTCTGTCTTCCTCTGCTGCATCTCTGAAGCCTTTTGCCTTTTGTCTCTTGTGAATTCTCCATTTTGAACTTGCCCATTGTAGTCTGAAAAGCATCCTGAACCCAGCTACTCCATCTGAATACAGTTATGCTATTGTGCATGGTGGGAAAAGGGGAGCAAAGGAAAGGAGAAAGACAACAGTATAAAAGCATAAAGCATAGCAAACTTCTTGGCTCTCTGGCCTACCCATAATAGTTTTCATATCATATTACATGAAGAGGGAAATGTAGGCTGACAACACTCACTGCACAGGAGAACAATCTTCTAACGTACATGCACTCTTTGGAAATGATTCTATTTAGCTTTTTTGAAGGGAGATACTATTGTGCTGACAGAGTGGATGACCTCAGTTGCTGCTGTAGGCTGCAAAAAGATTCACACAGGGGTGTCCCCTGTGTGAAATCTGGCATCCTAACAGCTCTCTGTGCTAATGAACACAGTTTTAAACCACACAACACATGACAGTACCTACTAGTGGCCTGCTCCCCACAGAGTCAACGTTTCATTGCCAAGTTATGGGACGTTTTTGGCAGACTTTAGCTGAAATAACTACTCAAAAGGTCAAAGAAAATCTTGGCCTCTGTAGCTATTTTATGATCATTTTCATCTAAATGGTGCAGGGGGTAATGAGCAAATTAAAATTTATTTGTACATTAATTCTAAGGCATTATTTTAATTACCATAAACAAACAAGGCTATTACCAAGAAGGTTGGCAGCCTTTGGATGCATGCTTGTCACTGGGTTAAATATAAGGAGATCTGCTGGACTTTTTCACTGTTCAAAACAGGATAGGGGTGTTTCATTCACTGACTGTGGAGAAAATAAGAAATCCTATATGGTTACCAGATGTTAGAACACATATGATCAAATAAATGAGTTGTATAGCCCTCTGAACTAATTTTCATACAAAATGTAATTCTGTTGGACATTTGCTTTGATCTGCAAAAGCTTCATATTTGCAAAACGTCATATCAACTTTAAATCATAAATCATGTCATATCACTTTAAATACATTTTTTCACATGCCGTCTGTGGATTTTGACTTCCATCGCTTACATTCAAACCTAAGCGTTTAAAGAGACTCCTCCAACTTGTATGTCTGATTGAAATCTCACTCCAGTTATGATTTCATTAAAGTGAAAGACAAACTCTAACAATGATTAAATCCAAGGTCTGTTCATAAAGAACAGACTGGCGCTTCAATATGTGCCATTTCCAGAAGGTTCACTCTGTCTCCCAGCACAGTCTAAAGAACATGATGGAGGAGATACCAGGAGACAGGCAGTTACTCTAGGAGAGCTGGGCAGGGCTGTAGAACACTGTGATATATCTTCTTATTTTCTAATGCCTTGGCCAATGCGGGGGACTTAGAACAGAGTTTAAGGAAACTTTTTACTAGCTCCTTTAGTGCATCAGCAGGAAAATCCTTCACAGAGATCTTGAAGACGGGACCACCATACGTTTGGCATGATAAAACAGACAACTTCAACAAATACAGACCGCACAAGCATTTTTAATTAGCGTATGTAGGAAATCATTTAGTTTAAGCGTTTGTTTTGCTAACACACAAATTTAATTTTTCATTACTCTTTTAATCCCCTTTGGGTAATCAATTCAGCTTTGACTTTTTTAATGTACTTTTTAAATGTGTTGCTCTGTTTCTGTTTCTTTCCTGAGCTCATTAAAAGCTCAGTCTTCAGCTCCAGCAGTACTATTATTTATGATTATCACACTGATGAGGTACATTTTTCTAAAAATCTTCTCTGATTGAATGCATGGGTGCATCACAAAATGAAAATGATAAAGAACTTAACTACTACACAACTACGAAGGAACTTAGCTATACTCACCAAATATGTCAACTGGATACAGGCTCCAAAACCATATGTAGATGGTTTATTTGAGCATTTTATAGCTGCGTAGGAAGATTGAATTGCTTCTGGAGCCAAGTGGTAAGTGACCACTTTGATGGACATTAACCACATTGAAGCAAGATTTTAAGAGAAATGTTGACCATGTCCAACAGTGAATTTTCAAAAGGATTAATATAGAATATTTAACCACAGCTGCTTTCATTTATGTCACAGCATGTGATAAACCATTTATACAAGCAGGGATGATTCCTCACTGTGCTTGATTTCAACACACGCAGGTCAGGCTGATTTACAGACCCTACAGCAGGTTTTACAATTTAAGATGTTGCACAAGTTCATCATACAATGTTGTGACCAAAAACTACAGATTCCATCATGCTACAAATTCAAATCACTTTTTTTCACAAAGGATGAGTCATAAAATTTATGACATACTAGGCCTAATCTAATTCAATGAAAATCGCTCATAATAGTACAATAAAGCACTTGGATTTTTGGTAAGTTCCACTTAATGATAGGTTAAAGGTACTGTATCTTTTAAAGGTTTGGGTTTTCCAGGGTCAAAAGTGTCTCATTTTAATAATTATAAATTCTTATTAAATGAAATAAATATGGAAATGTAGATGAAGTGCAGTGCTAAGAGGCTATTGCTCACTTGAAACTGAAGTGGCCACACTGCAGAAGATAACTCATTTGCATGAATGTCTCATTTTGCCTTCACATGCACACTTACTCACCTACGCAGACACAATCCCCTTTCTATCTCTCATCAGAGGTCAGAGCTCAGACCCACCACTTCATACCCCATCCGCAGACAATTCATCATTTCTCAGAATCTATCCTGCAGTCTATGTACCCTGTACGCCTCTGACTTCTGCTATAACTCTGAATTATGCCATATTCAAAAGTTTACAGACAACACGGCCATTATGGGGTGTATCTGGGATGACCAGGAAAAGGAGTACAGGAGTCTGGTGAGGGATATAGCTAAGCAGGTCACATTCTGTGGCTCAGTCTTTCACCAAAGAAGCGATTCTCTTACCAGACCATCTAACTGCACATGTGCCAAGGCGTAACAAAAAAACTTGGCTTTTTGAAAATGGACATATAAAATCTGCACTGGTACTCAGACAAAGTAATGCAGGCAGTAAGGACTGTCTTCCAGCCAGTTGTTGAAGGATGCAGGTAAGCTTTAGATCCTTTTTTATAAAAAGATTTTTTTTTGTTACTTGGATTATTATACTATTAAAGGTCAACTTTGGGTATTTCCAAAAAGGATCTGGGAGCACTGATCAGATGACTGGATTGATATCTTTTAGAGTTAACAAAAATTAAGCCTTTTAATGTACTGTATTGTATTGCAGTCTGTTAGCCTTAACAAAAATTTCATATACACTGTTTTCTTCCTCCCCTAGGCTACAGATTTTGCTGGCATGCCACACCAAACTAGTTGAGCCATCACTCACTTCCAAACAGACTTTGAATGAAGACCTTGTGACTTCATCAGAAGTCAATTTATGTCAGACCTGACAAGGTGATTTTATGTGAGGACAATGAATCAGTAAGTAATCCTGAGCATTTCAGCAAATGTATGTATGTTCATAAAATGAGAGTGAAAAAGGCAAAGATGGATTTTAAACTCCCTTAAACATTGTCACTTGTATTATGTTTTAATACATAATACATAAACATATTACTAATATTTACTATGCCATTTTCTTGTCAGTATAATGAAATGTATTATCTGTTTTAATTTACAGGCTTATTCTGATGGAGAGAGTAGCCATACAAGCAGGCAGGATTTCACAGAAATGTTGAATTCTGACAAATGCGGTAAATATTCCTATCTAAAAGTAGCTCCAAATAAACTGGAAATTAAGTTGATTCAGTGTCAGTTATTTAGTCATCTTAGGCATTGTGTCTTTAGTTAAGTGTCAAGTCTTTGTTAAAATCATATTTAAATTTAGTTTAATATTTTGAGCAGAAAGAAATGTACCCCTAAATACATGAAAAGTAAAAGCTATATATGTGATTTGATGTTATTCAAAAGTTAAACTGCTGTTCTTTGTGTTCTCACAGGTGAAATTTCTAAAGACGTTACCTCAGCCATTCCCATTGTTAACACACAGTCCATGTCTGTTGATGATGAGGTCATCTGTTGCGTTGCTACTGCCACTGTCAGTGACAACACACCTGGCGTATCAGTGGGTTCTTCTGCCAGTGTTACTGGTGACACACGTGTCTTCTCTAGTAACACCTCCAGTGTGTCCAATGGACCTACCCAGCCAAGTTTATCCAGCACATCCTACAGGTATGTGTTTTGTAGATGTTTGTATCTTTTAATCTTTTGAGCTATATTGTGCAAAAGTCATGAGCCACCCCTCCTTTCTTTGTATTTTGCTGGAAAAATAGGAAAGAAGCGCAGTGATTTACTGAAGTCTACAAAATTATGTCTACAAACAGACATGGAAGCGCAGTATATTAGAGTAGAACAAAACTTGTACATTTTTAATGAGCTTAAAATTAAAAATGTGATATGAGCTACTTTAGTCTTCAACACAGCTTGAACTCTCTTAACCATCGTTCATGATGGCGATGTCTTCTTTTTATTGAATTTCTTTAAGCGTGGTTCAGCAATAGTTCTCCAGGCTTTTTGTTCTGTTCTCTGTCAAGATGATCCCACACAACTTTAATAATGCTGAGGCCAATCTATGTATTGTGATAATGTAATTATGTCAACATCATTTATATGTAATTTAACTAAATAATTTACAAAACATTCTGGCTTTGCAGTACATATCTTGGCCTGTTTGAGGAAGAATACCTGTCAAATGACCCCGACCTCCAAGAAGCCATTTCAAGGTCTTTAGACGTGCAAGTAAAAGGTCAGTACAACAAAAACTTTTACTTGTCATGTTGAAAGGTCAACATATTAACCATTATTTTATGTTTGTTGCAGAAAAGGAGTCACCTACTATCTAGTTTTGGATCAGTTTGAATAAGCAAACTACAAACTGCAACCTACGATTTCTGTTGTCGTTTGAAGATTACCAAGGCTATCAGATTAATTATATTTTACTTGATATATGTTTTGGTTTATTTTTAGTGGCTTTAGTGAAATGTTAGATACAAAGGTTTGAATCTGTAAAAAGAATAAAGAAAAGAATATCTGGTCATTAAACTTCTGTGCTAATACTCTTATTTTATAACTCTGACCACCTGCAGCCTCTACACAGCAAATTCAAAAGTGTTAAATATATTGGTGTTAGTAGACCTTGTGCAAAAGCAGAGTTAATTTTACTCTAAGTAGAGTCACTTTCTTTTAATGTAACTCTGAGGTGTAAAACATTAGTATTTAAAATCGAGTGTTAAAAAGGAGTGTTTCTATATTAAATCTGGAGGTGTCAAAATGGAAACATTAACTCTTGACCTCTTAACTCTGAACTCCTAAAGGGGCTATGACACTAATAGAGTAAATTCATAGACTCCGCCCCAGCATCACAGGTTCCGAATGAAGCTGAAGGGAAGCCATTTCAGAACATTTAGCTCTCCATTTTTCCGAGTTGTTTGCCACACCTGGTAAGTCATTTTTTATGAGATTCTTGTAATTATTATTACTACTACGTTTTATTTCTGTGGCTTTTTTGAGTCGAGACAAAGCTGTGTGAAAAGCATTAGCACGTTGCTCGGTGATAGCATAAAAATCTGTTTTAGCTAGCTGAAATGTATTGTTGGCGGGCAAAAGACTTGCATATGAGTGTTCAGTCATTTTTTTGCTAACTCAAATACACTTAAAACAATGTTTAGGTTGGCATAAAATTATGGTGGCACTTAAAGCCTGAAAACTATCTCCCACATAAACTGATATAGTAAACGGCAGTAGCAGATGTGCTGACTGGCTTCTATGTTAACATTTAGATCTTTTCAGAGTTTTGTGCACTCACTTTAGGTAAAAATTAAAAAGATCAAGGCTTATAATTTATTACGGAATTAACTATTGTCTGTGTTCTTCAGTTGTTATAGAGAGCATCATTTTAACAAATGTGTTGTGGGTAGGGCTGCCACAAACAATGATTTTGATAGTAAACTAGTCACTGATTATTTTTGCAATTAGTCCACTAATCAGATCATGCATCAATTGGACGTAAAACGTACAGCTTATTGCACCAGCAGCATCTGCTCTTATATAACTATCATTAGATTACAGCTTTAAGTGTTTAAGGTATGTGCTAACTAAAAATAAAGACAAGATGGTAGTTTATTAAATGTTAATTAAATGTGCAGAGTGTTTCGGTGGAGTTTAATAAAGTCAGCCGATTTACTCAGGAACAAATAAAATACTGAAAAAAGCCAAACAATAAAATTTTTAAGTTATCTAAGTGACTTATATATCATGTTTAACCTGAGTAGCGAAAGACGGCGGTGGGTTTGAAAACGATTTGCCGGGAGTCCGGTGTTCTCACGGCTCTAGTGACCTAGCCCCCGGCTCGCTAACGAGCTAGTGGGTAACAGACGTCTCCGAAAACGTCGGAGCGCTTTTGAAAATATGTGGTGTCTTGATAAACTGAGCAGATATTTGAGGTTTACACAGCTACATTCTCGCCTGAAAATATGTTAAACGTTTATTTTGTGACCCAGAAAGAATATTAACAGTAACATTAAAACTAACTAGCTGCCGCCATTGTTGGAAACTGAGCAGGGCCGCGCTATGAATTCTGGGACACAGCTTCTTCTTCTTCGGGGTTTAACGGCAGCTGGCATCCTTGTACATGCAGTGCTGCCATCTTCTGTTTCAGTCCGTTATTACACTCTTAAATCCTATTACTTATTCCTGTCTTTTGGGATTTTACAAAGCGACTTTGATAGTCGACGTAATCGTGACTATAATATTGACTTGAAAGATGGACAAATTGTTTAGTATCTAGAATTGTCTTTTGGGAAAATGCTTTGCTTAACACAAGTTATGGATCATGATTCTTCTTTTTTCAATTGATTACCAGGTTATTTGTCCAATTAATTACTGTACAACTAATTTTTTTATTGAATCTCCACACAGGATATGCTTGCAAAGGTGGAATATGGGGGAGTGCAGAAGTATGTCAAAGTTCCAGAAAGTGATGAATGCTTTCATTTCCACCAGTTTCTTAAAGATGGTTTGTACTCATGTGCAATTTTAAATGAGTATAAAATTATCACCTATAAGTGATCAACAGTAAGACTTGGTGGTTTTAATAGTATAGTGACATTTCGGATTTCTTTGTTTTAGTTATGGACAAGTTCAGCTTGCAGCCTCAATTCTTCACAGAAGGTGTACTCATCCTCACTGATACCTCTGACACTGAAGTTGACGCAGACATTTTTGATGAGCTGGTAAAGTCTGGAGTTCGAGCTTTCAAAGTTGGATATAGAATGCAGACAGCAACAGGTACAGTAGATCCATAATAATTTAGAGGAGTACATTTCTTCATGATCTTCAAAGTTTACATGAATATTAGCCAGATTTAACAACCTTTCAGATTCCAATTTTCTTCTTTGAAAAACTGTAAAATGCTTTTACATGTTGAGAGCATATTACATGCTGTTATCAGATATAATTTATGTGGTTGAACATTATTGCAGTTGTTGTGACTTCTCATATGCATTTTGCACATTTTTTTCAGTGCCTTTTATGTGCCTTTTTTTCCCTTTAAGACATTGAGATCAGTGTGGTTGACGATGAATCAGAGTCATCGGTACAGCCAATCCCTCTTGCCCTCCTGACATCACCAGTTTCATTGTCAGACCATCCATCGTCCCCAGCTTCTACCAGTTCATCAGATTCAACTATGATCCTCAAAAGTACAAAGAACAGGAAGAAGGGCCTACAAGAGCTTGATCGCGATGAAGCGAAGCAGGTCAAAAGCAAAGCCTAAAGCAATTTCCAGTGCTTAACAGCATTTTACAAACACTAACTTTTTTGTATAATTGACTTCAGTTTAATCAGTATGACTTTTTTTTTAAACAGAAGGTGTGTAGTGTCCTGAGCTCAAACCCAAAGGGTGAAGAAATTTTCAATGAATACGACAAAACTAAAACACTGTCAGATCCAACTCGTCGACAAATGGTCAACATACTGGTTGCAGATATGATAGAATCACACGGGTAAGTATTCTTTGATGATCATAAAAACAATTGTCGAGTGAGCAGAAGAGCAATACACTTTTTGTTTTTGAAAGGAGGATTCCACCCATAAGTGTTCGGACTAACTATGCACTGGGGATTGCAACACTTTTTCCATATCTCCAAGATCCTTACTCAAAAAATGGCTATGTAAGTGTTATCTCTGAAACGCAACATCTCTGTAATTTATACATGTTGTTAAAGTGGTACCAAATATGCATTCCTTTGTTGCATTTTTTTGTTGTGTATGTTTTTTGTTTGTTTTTGTGTGTGATTAATGTGTATGCATGAGCAGGAACATTACTATGATCCGGAGGCTAATACTGGCTATCTTGCTTGGAGACTCAAGACTGTCCAACGCAATACCTATGATGGTGCTAGTGGGTGTCCCAGGCCAAACTTCCAGCACAGTCCAACAACCCGAAGAGAATCTTTGTTTGTTAGTGAACAGCTTTTTGGTGAGGAGTGCAGAGAGGCTCTGTCTGTTATTAGACACTCAACAGATAGGTCTGTGGTTAAAGAGAAGATGAAAGCTACTTTTGAATATAGACAGAAGCTGGTACATGACCCAGATGCAACATCATCAATCTTGGATGTCTTCCCTCGTTTCCTTGATACACCGGGGTTGGTGAGCATATTGTTAGACATTTCATGATCTGAAACTAAAGATAACATTTTGCCAAGAACACTTAAGTAACCAGTAACCAGTATATAACAGGAGGACAAAGGAGGGGGGAACAACTAAGCTGTAGTGCCTCTTCACCTCACTGTGCAATACTTTTGTGCAATACTTTTGTAAATAGTCAACGGTGCAATAGACTCAATACTTGAAATGTGCAATTCACTTGTATTTTTATTTTTATTCCTATTTATTATATTTATCCCCTTCGTATATTTTATTTATATTGTCTCTGTATTTATATATATGTGTGTGTGTGTGTATAACTCTGTAACTTCTGTCGGTGCTGTGCTTTTTTGGAAATCGAATTTCCCAGAGGAACCCACCCGAGGGATTAATAAAGTTCTATCTAATCTAATCTATTTGGTTCCTGTTTTGTCTTATTAATAGATTGATCAGGATTTTGCAATGATGCTTGGAGATGAGGCCTCTGGAAGATTTCTTACAAAGTGGTCTTCGTATTTCAAGCAAAAAATCATCGCAGAAAGCCAAAGTCTTCCATCAAGTCCTTGTGTTGAGGAGTTACGAGCATCTTTTGATACGGAGGCTTCAAATGACTGGGGTAAATTTGGACAGTGTTTCAGTATATAAAATACTTACATTTCCATTTGTCTGTCCTAAAACAGTTAACTGAGCGTAAATAGACTAGTAAATTAGTAATTTATGCATCCTTGTGGCTGTAAGCATTTCCAGAAATCTCATCATTTAACTGCTTATTTTCCAACTGTTTTCTAGTTCATGTTTAACCTTTTGTCTCAAATGTGCTTTTTGTCTTTAAGGCTGGGATAGTGACATGGCAGCTCTTCTGTTGTTGCTGCATCTCCTGCCCCCAACATCAAAAGGCCACAAAAAAACAGCAAGAATTAGCTCTGCACAGGCAGCCAATCATCTTGTGAGATTCATCAAGGTATGCTCTATTACTCTACTCTAATTTTTTGTAAAAACTGTTTGTAATTAATGATTTTTGGTCCATGGTAAGCCACAAGATAAAAACAGAAAAGACGCAGTAAATTAATTATCTTTTGTGTATTTGGTATGAAATCATGCTGTATCTATAGATATCAGAAGAGATAAAATCTGGTATGGCTTTCCTTTCCAAAAGAAGTTAATCCACAGATTTGGGTTCAGCACACACTCATTGCCCCTGCAAACAGAAGAATGTGAACTTCAAAAATAAAGCATTACTCTGTTTTATTCTACTTGGATCCATTTGTGTTAAGACGGGTTACTTGCTTGGGCCCACAGACCTTATATGCAAGCCAAACAGTTGAAAAGAAAATTTTACTCATGATTGAAATGTGCTATTCAAATTCCAGGAAGGAGTCAGCCTCACTACTTTCCTGGAGAAAGCTAACACCAGGCAGCCCTTCCTTCTCTGCATTGGTGAACAAAAGAAGAACATTCAGAGGTTCTTCATCGTTGTAGACCAGAAAGCTATCCCATGTGATGCTCCAACTTCAGTGGCTGCTTTTGATGGGCTTTTCAAAGCACACTTTGTCTTCAGCCTCTCATATGATGAAGCTCTTTCCAGTTTCTACACCTTCATTCAAACCACAATCTACAACATTGATGTTGGAAACACAAAAGAAAGCCCTCGAGTCAAGGAACTGAGAGCACGTCTGCTGCGAGACCGTTAAATGCCCGCAAGGTCCACACGCTTTTAGGAGGATTTAAAAAAAAAAAACTGTTTGACAATGTTCAAATGCTTTGTTTGTAAAATGCACCACAAAAATTGTTCAGCTCTTTGTCAACATTTAAAGTTTCATCATGGTTTATATCCAAACAAAAATCTGCGTTTAAAATGTGGAGAGCAGGGATGTCTTTCATCTTTTTGTACTTACAATGGCTTTAGAAAACATCTTCATAATGTACATAGTCATTATCACGATAAACATGTAGGGATGGAACAGGAAGTTGCCCAACAAACACATTCTCTAGGAGACTCTTTTAGTGATCAACCATCTACTTCTGCATCTGTATCACAGGTTCCCACTGTTATTTCACAGGACTCGCTTGTTGGAATGTGTGGATCTATTGTCGCTCACTTACAAGCTTCTGGTCTTACTGAGAGTGCTGTTCAAACAATAATTAGTTCTGTTGAGGAAGTTGTCAGTGATGTTCAGAGTCAAGCAAGAGAAGTAGTACTCCAAACATTTTCCCCTGATAGTAAGGAATCAGACATTTACAAAAGAGTTGAGCACAATTTAAACCAATTAGATAACCCCTTTTCAAAATTTAACACTGAGAAAAAAAGACAGAAATATTACGATGAAAAATGGGAAATAGTTGAGCCTAAAGAATTTGTACTTGGTGTAAGATTGGATACACGTAGACATAGAACTACAGGGGTTTATAGCGAAACACCTGTCAGAGACAAATACATGTATGTGCCCATTTTAGGTACGATACATTCAATTTTCAAGAATAAAGACATTAGAGAATGCTTCTTGCATGAGAAACAAACACAAGCTGGGTTATACAAAGACATTAATGATGGATTATATTTCCAAAACCATCCTCTGTTTTCACGACAGAAATATGCTCTACAGATTTTACTGTATTACGATGATTTTGAAACTGCTAACCCATTAGGTTCGAAGAAAGGGATCCACAAACTGGGCTGTATTTATTTCACTATAAAAAACCTCCCACCAAAGGTTAACTCTGTGCTGATGAATGTACATCTAGCTGCTCTTTTCTACACAGAAGACTTAAAGAAATATGGTTTTGAAGAAATACTAAAGCCTTTGATTGATGACTTGAAAAATTTAGAAACTAAAGGAATCCTGCTTCCCTTTACTGAAGAGCCAGTGTTTGGTTCTGTTGTTCAAGTTACAGGAGACAATCTTGCTTTAAATGGCTTACTAGGTTTTGTTGAATCATTTAGTGCAACAAACTGGTGTAGGTTTTGTTTAGTAAACAAGGAAGAAATTCAGTCTGTGTTTAATGAAGACAGTTCGGACATTGTTCTGCGCTCCAGAGAACTTCATATTGAACACTGTAATGCATTAAGTGAAGACCCTGCTCTCACTTCCATTTATGGAGTTAAAAGATCTTGTGTGCTCAATTCATTGGAATATTTTCACAGCACTGACAATTATGCAGTTGATATAATGCACGATTTATTGGAAGGAGTTGTGCAGTATGAGCTCAAACTTTTTTTTCAATACATGATCAAAAATGGCTACATCTCCATTAGCACATTACTTGACAGGATACAGACGTTTAATTATGGTTTTGTAGAGCGTAAAAATAAACCAAGTGGGTTAAAAATAGACGATAACAGCAAACACTTAGGTTTAAATGCCATTCAGTCATTATGTATCCTACGCAATACTCCACTAATTTTTGGAGACATAGTTGAGCGGGACAATAGTCACTGGAATTTTGTTCTCCTGTTGTTGCAAATTGTTGATATTGTGTTGTCCCCAGTCCTTACTGATGGCATGATATGTTACTTGAAACATCTGATCTGTGATCACCATAACATGTTTAAAAACTTGTTCCCTGGTAGAAAATTAATTCCTAAACACCACCTAATGATTCACTATCCAAGGTGTATTAAGAAAATTGGCCCTCTTATCCACATATGGTGTATGCGTTTTGAAGCAAAACACAATTTTTTTAAAAGGGCTGTCAAAAATTTTAAACACCTTACAAAATCTCTAGTAAAGCAACATCAGCGTCAATTGGCCTTTTACTATGAAAACTATTGTTTTAAAAGATTTCAGTTCGGTCCTTTAAAATTAAAAAGAGTTGATAGCATGGAAGGTGGACATTTGTTGTGCGAGTCATTAAATGTAGATTCATGTGTAAATGTTTCAACTACAAATTGGGTTAGAAATTATGGCACTGAATACCAGGTTGGTTTGTTTTTATGCACTGGAATGTCCAGTGATCTACCAGTGTTTAAGAAAATTTGCTATATCATAATACATGAGCAACATGCATTCATAATAGGCTGTACTGTCAACACCTTGTACTTTGATGAACACTTTCATGCATACTGCATTGAAGAAAAAAGTAATGAGCATGTTGTTATTTCAATTGACCAGCTCAACTATGTTAGACCCTTTGACAAGCAATATTCAAATGAAAATGAGAAGATATACATTATTCCATATTGTTACATGTTTTAAAAAATGTTTTGAAAATGTGGTGCATATAAAAATAAATCTTTTTCAGAAGAACATTGGCTCTTTTTAATATTTTTTTCCCCAAGGAATTTCTAAAAGATCAGAACAGTAAAATTTACACTTTTTAGAATTAAATAGACGATAACTCTTTTGTAGTCAAAATAAAATACTCTGTAAGAGTTAATATATAAACTCTTAACACCTAGTTAGTGTTAATGAGTGTTAAATTTTCAACTCCAGGCAGATTTGATATTTAACACTAAATCAGAGTTAATGTACCAACTCTCCAAAAAGAGTTAAATTAACACTCTCTGGTGTGGACCCATATAGACACTTTAATAGTGTTGAAATCAAATCTGACGGTGTTAATTTGGACATGCTGGATTTGCTGTGTATGATAGTCATTACTATGCTGTCATAGTTTTGATTTCGGGCTGCTGTAGCATTGTCCTCTCTTATTTGCAACCCTGTCCTTATTTTAACTCCATCTGGTTTTTGGCTTTGACTGATTGGAGATAATGAATTGTATTATTTTTGCACCACACGTTGGCTAGCTTGACATCATAAGTGATGTGATAACACAACTGCAAGCAGTGTCATCATGCTGGTAGAAACTTGCCTTTTTTTAAAATTATGTAGCAGTTATTTATATACTTAGCAAACACATGTCCATACAACAAAGGTATTTTCCCTATTTACATTTCCATGCTGTGAATAAATAGTATAGAGTATTTTGTTGTTTATGTATATTTGTTGTTTATGTATAATTAAGCATTTTCTGCTCTGGGAGGTTAAAAAATTGAAGCTTGATGAGCTGTTCACAAAAAATGGAATGACCAGTGTTGTGGCTATTGTGCTTTTTTCATAAAATATAATTTTAAAAAAACCCCTGCTGCTGTGGAGTTGGGGCGGTCTGCTTCTTTCCACCCCAGGGAAGAGGGTAACACTACCTGGGTCTGGGTGAAGTTTTCCCCTCCAGGGGCAAGGGTACCTACACCTGGAGTATAGAGTACGCTTGGGGAGTGTGATTGTGTGCACAGTGTCTCTTTATGTCTGTCTCCACGTTGGGTGAGTGTTGAGTAATTGCATATGAGAGCATGAGGGTGGGAATGGATGTTTGTGTCTGTGTGTGCCTGTTTGTTTGTGTCTATATGTCAGGTTGGGTATCAGACGCCACCTCTCTGGGGACATCTCAGGCCCTACAAGGTTTGGAGGCCTATCTCCCCCCACCACTTCCCCTGCCAGTGGCAGACGCCCTCAGACGTCGGTGCATTGGTGGTTCTTTGTGTCCGGGGGGTGGGCGTCCAGGTACCCACCGGCTCACTCCTTGGTGGCTGCTTGTCGGGGCCTGGAGCCTGGGGCTCGCTCGGGCCCCTTCGGGGGTGGGGTGCCCACGGCCTGAGGCTCGGTCACTCAGGCACGGCTGGCTGCCGGTGGAGCTCACGGGCACGTCACTGCAACCCCCCCTGGCTTCTGCTCCGTGGCTGCTGAGTGAGCCCTCATCTGGGGCTCTCCTCAGCTCTTTCTGGGACAGTGGCGCAGCTGCCCCTTTGTTGGTCTTCCTTGGTCTCTTGTGCTCTGGGGGCCTCTGGATGTCTGGGGCCTGGATCTCCTCCATACCTGCTTCATGCCCTGGAGGACGGGGCTGTGGCAGCCCAAACACCCTCTAGCAGATCATTACATGAAGGAACCTTTTAAATACAAGCACGTCCATGCTCACAGGTGTACACACGGGTGCTCACACACACAAACTACACCCTTTTTGGCTCCTACCTCAAAGAACACTGCACGCTGTAAATCTTATGTGCTGCATAATAATATTCAATATTTAATATTTACTGCTATACATATAGTGTATCGCGTTGTGTTTATTATAGTGCTGCTTTTGTTTGCTTGTTTTCTCTTTTTTTTTCTGAACAGATGATCCAGGTGATATATATATAAAAATATGGGGGGCTTTTTGCCCCCCCCCCCTTTCTTTGCCCTTTTCTTTGGCCTTCATCACTATTCCTCTTCCCCGCTGTCTTTGTTTCCTTCCCTCCCCCCAGTCATGTCTATCCCGTCTGTAACAACTGAAAATAAAATAAAATAAATAAATAATAACAACAAAGGTCAATCAAATGGACCAATACGGCAAGGCAGGGATGGTCCACTTGGTAAAGTAATTCCTTTGGGCTTCTCTCTTTGCCTTTAGACAATAATTCTGATGGCAAAAGAACCAAACGGGGCAGGCGGCCAAAAGAAGAAAAAGGAAGCTGCTGTAAATCCATTGAATTTTTTGTTGAACATTATGTAATATGAACACATCATGTACTACAGACATAAGTTACATTTGTTCATTCAACAAGATTATCATTGGTGTAACAAAGTAATATTTTACTAGTTCATGTAACAAGTTTGACGTTTGATGTGCCAAAGTGTTTAAACAATATAACATCAATTTAAATGAATTTGGTACAAACATGTTGATTGAATAAAAGTCAAATTAATTGAAAAAAAAAAGAAAAATTAAAAAAACACTTAGATATTATTATTATTATTATTATTATTGGTTCACTTAAGCAGACTCATAGGTGAGATTTTAACTCAAAAAACCACAGAAACGAAACTACAGAAATACAAAATCAACCTTGAATAATAAACCATAATGAAAAAATGACATTGAAACACAAGAAGCTCAAAATGCTGGGTCAATGAGGAGAATGCATCTACCACCACCTGTTTGGGGTAACGGGAAAGAGAGGGGAGCAAAGAGATACAGGATAAAACGATAGGTGAAAGCACCAGAGTTTAATAATTGCTAAAAATAAATATTATTAGTCCTTTTTGTTCAATGTTCACATTGAAGGACCCTGATAAAAGGAGATAAATAACTCTAAGATTCCCCACAGTATTACTGGAGGCCAAATTAATATTATCTATAGTAAATATCTGGTTTGACATCATGTTCCTATTATTACAATAACCTAGGAAGACTATAACCTCCATTTTGTCTGACTTTAAAAGTAAGAAATTAGAGGTCAGCCAGGCCTTTGTATCTTCATAAATGTCCTTTGACTGTTTGATTAGTATGATCTGGCTTCATGAATAAATAAAGCTGGTATCATCTGCATAGCACTGCATGCATTGTCTTCTAATAATATTTCCAGGGGGAAGCATTCATTAAGTAACAATTATTGGTCTCTGTATGAAAACCTGTGGACTCTGTGACCAGAGATGGGCATAACACGTTACTGTAATCCGATTACTTTTTTCAAGTAACTAGTAAAGTAAGGGATTACTATTGCAAAAACGGTAATTAGATTACCGTTACTTTCCCGTAGGAACGCTGCGTTTCTGCGTTACTAAAACCGTGATTTTTTTGCAAGAATGTCTCATGACAATGACGTAAGCGAGTGCGACGTTCGTGACAACAGCTGTGTGCAGATCAACAATGGATCATATATCGAGTGTGGGAGAGAGTATGAGCGTGCAGCGTTTAAAGCGTGGAAGTACTGACCTTACTTTGAGTTTGATTCCATAAAAAGTGACAAAAACATTAGTGTCCGTTGTGCGTGGGAAGAAAACTTCTTTTTGCAGCAAAAAAACCCTAAACAAGCTCCGAGTGCGCTACGACGTAATCGGAAATTCACAGAGAAACTCGCGGATTCTTCCACTGACTGCAGCGGCACACCTGCACCAGGGTAAACCTCTGCCTACGCCACTCCTGCTTTACAGGTGAAAATAGAGCAACAGGACTGCGAGTCTTTGACTTTATTTATTTTCTGCTGTGTTTTACTTGCATCTATTTGAAAGAGTGAGTGTAACAAAAAAAAAAAAATTATGTGCTGGAATGTGCAGAAAATAGGTTTAAATATTAAACAAATTTCTTCCAGTCAGAGAATGTTGCATATAATTAAATGTTTGCTTGATGCATAAAGTTAAAAGATTAAAACTAATAAAACAAGTTTTAAAAAGAGACTTTTCCATTTGATTACATTTTGTATGATGGATTATGCAGAAAAAGTAGAATTGGGCTGAAAGATCTATCGCTTTATCACCTATTCGGGTTGTAAATCGTGTTTTTAAAAAGTAACTAAGTAATTAATTACTTTTGAAAATAAGTAATCAGTAAAGTAACGGGATTACTTTTTTGGGGAAGTAATCAGTAATTAGTTACTGATTACTTTTTTCAAGTAACTTGACCAACACTGTCTGTGACTAACTTTTGTGTGAAGAAGACTACAAATTGGATGTAATCACATAGTTGGAATTCAAACAACTGTAGCACAGTTTCTTTAATACTAACATTGTGTTCTTATCTCTGAAATCTCTAAAAATCAAATGCTGCACTGAAGTCGAGTAGGACAAGCAGAAGGTGTCTCCAGTGTCAGAGGCCATAAGAAGATCCTTTGTTACGTTTATTAGTGCTGTTTCTGAATCCTGACTGAAACTCTTCAAATAAACCATTCCTTTGCAAATGATCTGTGTATATTTGTCAGACGTGTGCAATGAACATGAAAACAAGCATCCGTATAGACATGACTTTAAAACAATACAACATTTTATATTGACAATGAACAAAAATTACAAACTTTAAAACAGATCTACTATAAGACAGCTAAAACACTGAGTTTTATTGGGCTTTTGTTATTATAATCACGGTTCAGATTTCTTGTACCAGTAGTAGAAGAAAAAGGTTTTGATTATTTTACCTCTTAAGAACCAAACAGAAGACAGTCAAGGCAGCTACTAACTGGTGAACATAGGAGAAGAACTAACCCTTTTTCTCAGGAGTACTTTAATGGACTTTCATGCATGCACCATGTGTCCTGAAACACAACTCAAAATAGATTGTAAACGTGCTTAAGATGGTCCTAGACATAAAACTTAGGCTACGTTCACACTGCAGGCGAAAGCGCATCAATTCCGATTTTTTTGACCCTATGCGACCCATATCCGATCATGGTATGACAGTGTGAACGGCACAAATCCGATATTTTCAAAACCGATCTGGGTCACTCTCGTATGTGGTACTGAATCCAATACATATCTGATGTTTTAGAAAGCGACTGCTGTTTGAATGGTCATGTCGCATTAAATCCGTCTTTTACGTCACTGACACAAGACAGATGCCAACTATCAGCGCCGGAGAAGCGCTGGAGAAGACATGGCGAACGCTTCCTGGCCATCCAGTGTAGAGGTCAGTGAAACTGTTGGGAAGACAACGTCGGAGAAACGTGAACATTTTATTTGTACTGTATAATCTGCAGATTCTGATAGAAATCTGCAGCTATCCTTGGAAGCACCGCTCCTCTAAAACAGCAATAAGGATCATTATTAGGCCAAATGTAAATAACAAAATAACTTTATAACTTAAAGCAAAATTGGGAAACGTAAAGTCCGAAACAAGTCTTTACATTAAGGGCCATAAGTCAAACAATATTGTTTGCTCTGGGTCTAAACAGAGCGCGTTGTGTGCGACGTCTTGTTTTGCGCATGCGGGCCACTTTGAGGGTTCACACTAGAGCGCGTTTGCTGTCACATTTTATTTGTAGTGTGAACAAGAAGACAAAAATATCGGATTTGATCAAAAATTCGGAATTGAGCATTAAGACCTGCAGTGTGAACGTAGCCTTAGAGTACTTCAGAATGTTTGGACTTTAAATATTGATTTGATAAAAATTACACATTTTTACTAATAAAGGACGACTTTGCAAAAGTTGAAAAAAACTGAAAGTTGACTTGTGTTATTTTTCTCTCTCATTTCATTCACTTCCCATGTCATAACTGTGATTGTTTTAAGAAAGTGTGCTTCCTGCAGTCATACCAGAAGATGAAAAGTTTCATCGAGGGAGTAAAAGGGAAGGAACATGTGAGGAACAGAGCTGGAGCACAGCTCAGATCCCTTTTCAGTGTCACCTCAACATACCACACAAACACCACTGCATAGTCTCTCTGGCATTCATCTTCCAAGTCCAAAGGTGTATTTTAGTCATATTTGTCTTTCATGTGAGAAATATTTTAATCCTGACAAAGTGTGAGGGGGAAAAATAGTGTCTGTATCTACACGATAATAAGTTCCGTACCTATTACGGAACTGAAGTTAATCTCTACATAGACTAAGGGAGAGTGTGGGTTGGGTACCAGTTTTTGTTCCTCACCTGCAGCAAATAGCTCTTGCAGTCACACTTTCCTACCATCCATGAAAATATCAGTACAATTCTTAATGTTTTGGTGTGAAGCCCATGTTTACACGTTATAAATCTGCCTAGAATGCATGAAATGTTGTGTCACTGCAGGGGTGGATCTAGAGAAATGTTCTTAGGGTGGCAAAATCAGAGCCATTTCTTTACACATATGCAGGTGTTGCATTCATGTATATAGTTAAAATACATCAAATGCTGTAAGTATACACATGTTTCATATAAACATAGTCTACATAGATAAAAAAAAATGTCTAACATTCTTTTCACTTTTTGGGTGAAGCTATTGTTAAAAATGACCATTCCTACAACTCTTGTGGGACTAGAGATGTAGTCCCACAAGAGTTGTAGGAATGTTGGGATGTCATTTTTGTCTTCTTTAGAAAAGTCTACAAGCTTGTTCATTGTTGCTGCAGGTCATCACATCTACATCTAGCCAACCTAACAGTCTGCCAGGTTTCTTCTGCAAGTTTCAGCTCTCTCACCTCTATATGTTTTTTTCCCTTCTGCTTATTTCTTTTGCTACTATCTTTGTGTTACCTCCTTCGGCCCTCCTGAGATTTATAATAAAATCTTTCACTGCTCACTGGAAGCACTCCAATCTATTCTCTCCTTGTACTTGACCCAAGAGAGAAGGAAAAAAAGCTTCTATTATGTTCAGGGCTTTTTTCTAAGCCCTGCTGCCGTTTCATTCTTCTGTAGACGCAGCTATTCAATTTTATTTCATCCTATCTTCAGTATAGTTGAGCCGATGAGCATGAGGTCCCTCATATTGATCTTTAAATGGATGATGAAAAAAGGCCACTGCCTGTTGGTCAATTGGCCAGCCCTGGCTCTATTGGCAGTGTCGGCTCCGATTTCAGTCCAGAGCCTGGAAATGTAATCCACTTTTGGTGCCTCTTGTCAGCAGGAGTTGTGGGGGCAAGCTTGGAGTAGAACTGGAGTTCTGTGATTTTCATAGTATCTATGCAATGTTAAAAAGAAACCTCCACTCTAGGTCTGGCACAAATACTCATTTACAATTAATTCAATTAAATTCAGTTCATAAGTATATTTGCAAAGTAGTGTCCATTTTCACACTAGCCACCATCACAACATAACAATGTCTGTCTATTCTGGGACAAAGTCAACAAGACTTTGCCTTTTTGAATGATCTTATAATCATACATGTTTGACCCCATAGAAGTTAACTTAAGTCCGAAATTAATCAGAAGCATCTTTGCATCATATATACAGTTGTGGTCATAGGTTTACACGCAGACATCATGAATATGAATGTCATGAAAGTTTTGGGCTTTTAATGAAAAATGTTCTTTTTCCAGGATGGAATTATAAAACATACATATACCAAAAAAATCCCCACTTGGCTGCCGGTGATCTGTATCCTTCAAGATCAGGTCTTTGCTGTTCCTAGGACTGCACTGGGATCTGCCACCAGTTTTGAGGTTACTTCCCTGAGTGCTCCCATTACCATGGGGAACACTGTCGCCTTCAACCTTCACAGAGTCTCCTCTCTCAACCCTTTGTGCATCTCAAGTTTCTTTATTGCCAAGAAGCATTGTTACGACATTGACTTCGCCATAATGAAAAACACAGAAATAAAGACTAAGAACTCTGAAACTGATCCAGCGGCTGGTCTTCTGTAATGTAATTGTCACGGACCCAGTTCCAGGGATTCGGGGTCCGTGAGCAGTGTGGACTACTATTGTAGTTATTATTATTATTATTATCATTATTGTGGTTGTTGTTATTATGGTTGTGTCTGCTGTCCTGTTTTTCCGTGTTGGTGTACTGTCAGGTGTTTAGGGGTGTGTGCTTGTGTATGTGAGGGTGCGGTCGTGGCAGGCACTTTTAGGCCTGGTGGGTGTGGCCCTGCCAGCTGACCGGTCCCACCCAGGAATCCACACACACCTGGCGCCGATCAAGCCTCGTCAGAGGAGCTTCAAAACAGTGTGGCTGAGAGCTCCTCGACGCTGGATCGTTGAGTGACTTCCCGTCAGTCTTAAGTGTATTGTGCAAGGTTAGTGCAAGTCTACTGTTAGGTTTTGTACTCACGGCTGCCTTTGGTATGCGTGTTTCCTCAGGAGGAATTGTGGCGACCAGGAGGCAGCACACGGAGAGTACACAGGGAACGGAGACAGAGCACCGAGCACGGGATAAAGGAGAAGACACGGAACGGGAGTTGGGATCGCACGGGGGGATTTATTGTTGTTCGGATTGTCACCACTGTAAATAAACACTGTTGCACTGTAGAGTCCTCCATTTTGGGTCCTCCTTTCCCCACATCCCCACGGTCTGCCAGCGAGACCGTGACAGTAATAGTTATTTCCTGTGGTGACCATATTAAAAAATGATAACAAATTATCATTTGCAGGCTCATTTGGAATTTGTATCCAGTTTTGAAAGATTTTCCCGTTATCTGCTTTACTAGCATGACCTCTCCAACTTTCCGAATGTCATATTTGCCGCCACTGGTGCCTGATGTGTTCTGTGCACAGGTTCTGCTCTCCTCACCTCTCAGTTTCCATGAATACAAATGGGAGTTTGGGAGGTCCCAGAAAAGGGGCCTGCTACAAAATGTAAAAAGAAAACTACTGAAGTTGGAAATTGTACACCTTATTTTAATATTATTGTCCTCAATGAGGTAAAGTTCTAGTTCCAAAGAGGCTACGTTAAGTTTAAATAACGACATAATCAATGGGCAGGCTGGACTCAGATTCAGTTTATTTATGGTGCACATGAAAAGGTAACTATTTAAAAAGTCCTCAGGCAGGGAAAATCCACAGTCTCAATTTACAAAGTCCTTAGGGGAAGGCAGTCTGATAGTAAAATCCAGAATCTCCACTACAGGAACAGAATCTCATCCACTGCTCCCTCTCACACAATTACTTTCACAGAGATTAACGCCAGGGCTTCTGCATGGAGGAGAAGATACGTAAGTGATCAACAAGCTAACAACAGGAAACAGACTTTAAGGTCAGAGAGGATTTCACTGCCACAGTTAATTTGATGCTCAGGTGAAAACTGAAGGTTTGCTACAAGCATACGTATCAGCCAGCTGATCAGCAGATGACAAACAGGTGAGGTTGATTGCTTCAGATGTGTACAGGAGGAGGACGGGAATCACACCTGGAAAGATCACACCCCTGGATGGTGAGCCATGTTGTGTTTACATCCAACAGCTAGAAACAAAAAACCTAAAAATACAATTTAAAACTGGTCCTTTTTAAGTTATGTGTTATGTTTAGCCACGACACCAGTTCATCCCCTGGGTTAGCGACCTTGTTTATGCTTGAATAAGGATGCACTTACAACACAGCTTTAAGCGGCTTAACAAACAACAACAACAAGAAACATTCCCTTGAAAACAACCAGGTACAAGGATTGGATTGAAAAAGAGTGAAAAAGCAGCCGATGTCCAAAAAGAAGCTTTGAAAGACCTTCAAAAAGGCTAAAGAACTACTGCTCAAAATCATCTAAAAGAAATTACAAGTCTGACAGCTTGTAGACAAAATATATAATAACACATTAATTGCATAATTTTCAGTTGAGACTGTTTTCAATTAAGCTGGGGTGGCTGTAGCTCAGGTGGCAGAGCAGGTCAGTCACTAATCAGAAGGTCGGTGGTTCGATCCCAGGCTGCCTCCTGGCTGCATGCCAAATATCCTTGGACAAGATACTAACCCCATGTTACCTACTGGTGGTGGTCAGAGGGCCCGGTGGCGCCAGTGTCCGGCAGCCTCGCCTCTGTCAGTGCGCCCCAGGGCAGCTGTGGCTACAATGTAGCTTGCCGTCACCAGTGTGTGAATGTGTGTGTGAATGGGTGAATGACTGAATGTAGTGTAAAGCGCTTTGGGGTCCTTAGGGACTGAGTAAAGCGCTATACAAATGCAGGCCATTTACCATTTAAGCTAAAACCCAGAGTAGACAATCCGAACCGAACCGATGAACTTACTGATGCAATAAGATAAGCTTTCATATATATGGACAACTCTACTCAATACTTTCCGCACACACTAAACTACTGCTTTCATGCTAAATTGTAAACTTCATGGAGTTTAGAGAATGCAAGTTATTGTTTTGGAATAATAGCGAAGCACAAATGACTGTCTTTTGACTCAAAATCACTGCATCATGTTGGTGTACAGTCTTAAAACACAATTATGTGCATTTACTCTGTAATTTAGAATAATTTTTCCTTATTCAGGTAAGCTATCTTAGAACTAGCTTCTTTAGTTCTAAGGTCAAATTGTGGAGAGTTCCAGATTTAAGCCCTATGAGGGACAATGGACCTCCTAATGATCCTCTACCTCTACCTAATCACACGAGCCAAGATGTGAAAACGGGCGTAAGTCACAAGGTATCAGGTGAACTCATTGTGAAACCTAGACCCACCCTATCATGTGATTTCCTGAAGTCAGAAGACCCAGGATGTGAGTGGGCGTTAAGGTATCTGGGAAGGGTTCTCAAAACTGGATTGTAGATGGCAGTTGGTGTCGTTTGTTCAAAGAGTGTCATTCACAGTGGACATAGATGGCTTCTTTTTCCGAGATAATTCCAAGATGGTTTAGCAGAATAAAAGTTCCAAAGGTAGAACTTAGACTTCTTAATTGTCTGCTCCCCTGTTGCAGCATATTAATACAACATAAATTGAGCATATACTGCAGATACCACAACAGGCTGCTGTGTTCATTAGCAATGAAAATGTTGGACAGGTATTTCTGATCTGACATAATGTGGTATGCTACATTGCACTTACTGTAGATTCTTCTGGGGAAGATGGATAACTGCACTGACATGGACAGAGGTGATACAAATTGTGATGAGAACAATCACTCGGCTTGACTTTGTCCATCTGGTTGTTAGCAATTACAATGACATTGCTCAGTCCCAAGCATAATCGCCTTCTCCCAGTTGGAGGCAATATTTAACGTCAGCTTGAGTGCACAGAAATAACTGACTGGCTTTGGATTCTTGAGCCTCCCCACTGGCTTGAGATCAAATCGCACTAGAGCTTTCATGCTCAGGTCTCCCCTACTCTGTTTTATAATCTACTTCCTACTGTGCAAATCAGTGGAACAGGACAGAAAGAATTCCAGTGTGTGCACTGCCCACTGTTCTGAAAACCATATTGAAACTCTATTACTAACTTTAACATACATGTTGTTCAAATGGCACTACCCTCAAATCCAATCAGCAAAACGATAGGAAAGAGTTACATGATGTCGCCTCTGCAGCTCATGAAAAATTGCCAAGAAATTTTTAAGGGCAATTTACTGTCGTAACAGTTTGGTGTCATGCCACCCCTGGTCTTACAGGTAGCTTCATACTTCTGAAAGTGAAAGTTCCAAGATATATGATAATCTGAAACAGTGGCAAAAATATGATTTAAAAAATCTACAGTGAAATCACAAGATAAAAACCATGTATTTTCAAGAAGTTCAAGTAGAAGTTTATCGTCATTTTGTGTGGTATTTCGAGAAATACCGAGGTTGAAACGAAATACTGTTTCTCAACAGTCTCTACAGTGCAGTAGTCAATACAAATTGAAAAAGATCAAAAAAGAGCAGTAAAAAGGCAGTAATAAATCGCAGCACTAATTAAGGATAAGTAACATAAATTCTAAATCTAAATTCTAAAACAAACTCAAGTTTAAATAGTCACACTCATTCAGATAGCAGCAGTCCTTTCACAGAAGGGGATAATTAGATCAGATAATGTGTGTATCTGAAGATTATATTGTATGCGTATATGTATGTGTTCGTGTGTGTGTGCATGTGTAGATAGGGGGCATCACAATCTGCTTGTGGCTCTTACAGTATAGGTGTGTGAATAGCTGAATGGATGGGAGGGGGTACAGTCCATTTACCAGTCTCACAGCTCGTGCAAAGAACCCTTCCAGCATCCTGGTGGTTCTGCAGGTGATGCTCCTGTTCCTCTTGCCAGATGGCAGGAGGGAGAACAGGCCATAAGAAGGGTGGTGGGAGTCTTTGATGATGGAGACAGCTTACGCTGCA